>NW_020187364.1:172990-201070 GCF_900000015.1 Plasmopara halstedii | reverse complement strand
GTACCCAGCACCTTGAGGTCGACGACCAAAACTTCCCGGTCAAGCGTGGGTCTCTGTAAGAGGCAATTGACTCCGGGAGTCCATGTTCTCGAAAGACACGATCCACAAATAGCGTTACTGTACCGACACTGTCGATGGTTTCCGGTACCGCCGCAAGATGAGCCATGTTGCTCATACGGTCAACAATGACCACGAAACCCGTGTTGCCCGCCGAGTCTTTCAGCAGGCCAAACACAAAGTCCATACTCATGGACTGCCAACACCCGGAAGGTACCGGTAAACTGGCCAGCGGTGTTGCCGCACCTGCTGACATGTCTCACACGTGCGCACATATGCGCTCGTCCATCTGTACAGCTTGAGCCACGAATAGTGGCAACTCACCGAGCTGTACGTTTTCTCACGACCGGGGCGACCACTAAGTCGGGTATCGTGGGCCTCATTGAGGATACGGTATTTCAAATCCTCATTGTGAGACCACAGTTCGTGGCGTATCCGTCGAGTCGGTGCTATATAAATAGCAATCCGTTGTTCAGCGAATATCGGTGCACTTGTGCGCGCAGTCGCGACGACAGCTTCTTGTTCAAGTTTTCAACTCCTTGCCTCCAAAAGCCCGTAGCAGCGCTACGCACATCATCACCCGCGTATGCCGCTCGGATCAAAAATCCGTCGCTAGCGAACGTCACCGTCGTAGCAAGAGCAAGCTCCTGCGTGACAATGCATCAGCCAAAGCATTCTACTTTCCTGGCTTATACTTCACCTCGAAGTTGTATCTTGCAAGGAAGCATAACCACCTGACCATCCTCTGCGAGAGGTGAGGCGACTGAGTCGCAGTGCGTAGTGACGCATGATTTGTGTAGATCACAAACAAATTGAAGCCGGACAGGGGAAACCTACATTTGACAAGTGCATACTTCATCGCAGGTAATTTCTGTCGTGAACTGGATAGTTCATCTCCGTAGCCTTAAGCTGGCGATATTCGAACGCGATCACCCGATCTTGCCCTCGGCGTCTGCTTGTAGCAGTGCACTGCCGATGGCAAAGTCCGAGCGTCACAGACGACACTAAAAGGACGATCGGGGCCAGTATTGGTGCATGAAGGAGGCTGTCTTCGACCCTGTCAAAGCCCTCCTGATGCTCGGTGTCCCAACACCACTCCGTATCCTTCTTAAGGAGATTCGGCAATGGCCGTGCCATTTCCGCATAGTTTGCGCTAGACTTCTGCAAGTAGTTGGCGAGGCCAAGCCACTTGCGCAACTCTTTTTGCTTTTTTGGAACCAGTCCACAATGACCATGACCTTAGCGGGGTCCACTCGAAGGTCACGCTTAACCCGATGAAGTACCCTATAGAGGGGATTTTCTCAGCGCCGAAAATGCACTTTTACAGCTTATTCGTGCGCATGCACTCGAGCATCGCTTTAAAATGGACGATGTGGTTTTCCTCATCTGTTCTCCCGTACCCCGCACCACTGTGGACGAATATGTCACCGAAGTATGTCTGTGCATACGCCCGGTAGGGCCTGAACAACTGCGTCACAAGACGATTAAATGTTGCTGGCGTATCTGACAGCCCTTCGGACATCACCAGCCACACCCAGAGCATCTCGCTCGGAGTACTCATCGGTGTTAGCGGAATATCACTCGCTCTCATGAGCAATTGGTAAAACCGATCGATCAAGTCAATTGCAATGTACTTACCTGATTGTTTTGAAGAACATCCTTTCTAGGAATCAGCGTCTGTACCGGAATAGTGGCAGCGTTGAGCTTATTGTAAGCGTGAGCGATACGCCGCTTGCCGTTCAGCTTTCGGACACAAAACGTGGGAGTGAACGGGGAGACTTGCTCTTTTGCCACTTTCCTGCATCGTACTTCCCTCGGAGGAAGTCGTCAATGGCGTCACGCTGCTCCTTGGGCAAGTGCCATTGGCGAGTTACGCAGTATTTGGTTCCCGGAACCAGCAATACATAAGGCTAATCTAACAAAAAATGCATTTATGATACGATTGTAACAAAATTGCTCATACATGGTACTACAATGTTCAAAAATATCAAAATATGATACATTGGTATCAGTATTATTAAAATATGGTACGAAATTGCACAAAATACCAAAACATGGCAAAACAAAAGAAAAATATGACAAAAAATGCATTTATGATATGAATGGTAACAAAGTATGGTACGAAATTGCTCATTCGACCAAAACATGGTACTACAACGCTAAGATATATCAAAATATGGCACGATGATATGGTGTTTATTAAAGTATGGTACCAAATTGTATAAAATACCCAAAATATGGCAACACATAAAGCAAATGTGACAAAAAATGCATTTATGCTATTATTGGTACCAAAGTATGGTACGAAATAGCGCATGCAGACCAAAACATGGTTCTACAATGCTAAAATATATCGAAATATGGTATGATGATGTGGTAATTTATCAAAGTATGGAACCAAACTGTATAAAATACCCAAAATATGGCAATACATAAGGCATATATGACAAAAAATGCATTTATGATATGAATTGTAGCAAAGTATGGTACGTAAAAGCGCATGCAGACCAAGACATGGAACTACAATGCTATAATATATCACAATATGGTATGATGATGTGGTAATTTATTAAAGTATGAAACCAAACTGTATAAAATACCCAAAAGATGACAATACATACATCATATCCGTGCGTGCTTCGATGGGGACATTTGTTGCCGGGTCGAAGGGTAATCTGTAAGCAAAGTCCGAAGCGCTTTATAGCGTAGATCAGTGAAAATACGACCTCAACGTAGGTATGGCATAGCTCCACGAGCCATATATCAACAAGAAGTCAGAAACGTTGGGTGTCACGATCCCCTGATCAAGTGAGGCCATGATCAATCATAATTCCCTACAAATGTAAGCGTTTTAGGCGCAAGAACAAAGCTGCGGCAGCTTTTGTGCAGCGTATTGGATTGACATGATAAAATAGCAGCGATTTTGCTAGGATCTTGGAGCAAAAACCAGGAGGTATATACGATTTTGAGTCGCAATCATCTGAGTGTTCAGATGCTGACAAGGAAGTAAGCAACCGTATGCCGCAATATCCATGGTAACTAATTGTGACGAGAGATCTTGACAGATCCGAGCCTGGTTTGTCGCCTCCTTCATGGTTTATCCCTGTTGAAGTGAATCAAAGCGGCTTGGTGTTGCCTTGAGGACAAATCCTGGGAAGAATGCGACTGTAAGTCGCGAGCTAGACGAGCGGTCTTTAATGTTGAACAGGGTTTCCATCTTTTGAAACATTGTGACGGCATAACTGATTCAGCAACACCAAGTGACGCGCACGCTGAATTACAAGTGGGTCAGTGACGTTATATGGCAAGCTTTCGGGACACGATATGCGGTGCAAATGCTTCGATAAAGCTGAAACGATATCCCAAATTTCAAATATTCCTAATATGTTACGTCTGGCCTGTACGATGTACATATCGCGTCATCGATTGGCGACATTGCATTATCGGTGCGACACGAAAGCACATCCGCCTCCTCATAGAGACATTTTTATACCTAGCGTCGAATGTATGGTCGGCAAAGAAGGATTATCATCTTGTCATGTATATTTTGAAGGGCTAACGGTATGAATTCATAGCGTATTTCGACGCAGATACTTTATGAACTGCTATTTCCTGTGATACTAACTCTTTCAAGCGCGCACATCAAAAAATTTCTGCAAAGGACTTTTACTGAGATATTTGCGCACAGCCACAAGTGCTTCAAGTTGCACTGATCGCAGAAACTCAAACTTAAGCACCTCAAGTTGTTCCAGTTCCATCCGGACACCTTCCACGGTCATGTTAAAGCTTTCGCCTCTGCAAGTCGAAGATTAATGTTCTTCGCAAACCGGTACATCTTGCAATTGCTTAGTTTTTTTAGCACGCGCATGTCATCGCTGTGCAATTTTTCACCAACGTAATTTCGGATGCTTTGCCCATGCCGCAAGAAAATCGTCCCATTTTCAATAAGTCGTAATAGACTCATGGTATAATTTTCTTCTTCAGATTTCCATCGACCCTTGCGCAGTGGACACATAGAGGAAAAGATACTCGACGAGTCGAAGCCAACCTTTAAAAATGTCGCTACCCAGTCGATCTCATCGTGACGATTGCGGACAAGGCTCTTAGAATTCAGAAATTCGTCAGATTTCCGAACTAATGTTTCAAGTGTACACAATTCGTTGGTTCTCGTTTCCAATTGAGGACTTGAAGGTCGTGAAACCTCAGAATTAGTCTTTACTACCGAGGTACAGCTTCGATTTCCATTGATGCTAAGAGGAATGATGGGCATGATTTTATCAACATTCTTTTGAGCGGAGTGCCATTGAGATCCGTCGCCTTTAACCATTGATTGTATGCTCGGAAGACATAGTGGATTCACATGCATCTTGGATGGTTCCAGTCCATTCATACTATTTTCAGGTTCACAAAGATGCTGACGAGACGGCGACATGTGTATCACGTGGCGTCGTTTGGTAAAATTCCCCTCATCCTCATCTTCGTACTTTTCGGTGTAAGCTGCAGACGAGTAATTAGACGTATTTTGCCAAGCGTATGTTCTCGATCGATTCTCATGTTCATATGAGTGCCTTTGAGACGTTAGAGGAAGGATGGCGGTTTGAAATGTGGGATCGCCGACGTCGTGGTGGCATAAATAATTACTTTCTGCCGGGACATCGCTTGAAGATGTCACGTTTGTGCAAGGTACATGGTTTGCAAGGACAACAGAGGTAGCTGTGACTCTTTCAGGTTGCCCCTCCCGATCAACTGCACGTGACATTGATAAATTGTTGGTATTATCCTTGAGAGACGTGTTGTAACTCCAGTCCAATGGAAAATGCGGTTGATCTTGCTGCTGTACGAAGACGTTCGAAGTGCTTAGAGCAATCGCACAAGTTTCAGATGTCTCGTCATACTTCAATTCCATGACAACTTTTCTCGCGCGTATTTCCGAAATGTCCTTGACATGTTGGCTCTCCAAATACTCGAGCTCCGCATTGATACTTTCTCTGTTTAAAAGAGATGCAAAGTTTGGAAGGACAGGGAAATGAATGTGATCTGTAGCATGTGTCAACTTGGAAATAGAAATTGCACTTTGGCGATTGCATGTCATCGGCGATAAAGGCTGAGACGATAAGAGTAGTCGCTGAAACAAAGCGCAATGCGTTTTGATAGAGTTTGTAATACAGCGTGGGCGTGGGCGTGGCCACAGAAACTGATCAGAATTCGAAAGTCGAAGCAGCTTGCAATGTCAAATACGACATGAAGCTTCGTTTCGCTTCGAAAATAGACCAAATCTTAGCGACGTTCGATCATTTATCGCGGATCTGTGCATCACACTTGACTTCCCGTTGATCAGAATATCATCAGCTTCTCGTGAATTTGAACGTTTCGAAAAAGACAGGGCTGAGCTTCCCGTTTCTTCTTCCCGTTGAATCCTTGATTTGGGTAAGCTTTTCATACAAAATACATTAAGCAACTCTTAAAGTCACGGAGGTTATTGATTACTTTATATATGAACTTCACTGGCACTGCAACGATTCTGCATTTATCTCGAGCAGTTTCATTGCGTCGTTAGTTGAAAGGAAAAATGTTTCTGATGACTATCTGACGCAATTATGTCCAAAACTTTATGGCTAAGTGAATATTGAATATACAAAAGATCTTTGATTTTAAAATTCTTCCGGGTGAATCTGTTGATCTCGGTTGCTAACATTTTGACCTGCAAAGAGCGGCTATCTGTACAAATTGATATTCTCAGAAAGTATCCAACAGCGAAACAGAAAACTCACTAGAATGTTCGGCTAATGTCTTTTCACTTGTGAGCTATTGAAACGAAAGACTAGAGCAATATAGTTCACTTGCTCGGTTTTCAACCACTACCGAGTATTCCAAATTTCTTGTCGGTAAGCAGAAGCCTAGATTTTGGATACCATACATCGAGAACTCGGAGACAGGACTGTTGTTGCAAGCTGATCTAGTTACCACTCCACCGATTGAAAACGCTCTAATGATGCTTGGGCTTCTCCAAGGTCTTTTTGCACCTTAATACGCTTGTAAAAGATAGGGCAATCACGACTAGAGCACAACACATCTTGGTGCAGACTACCCTGACAGTTCTGGCATTGAGTCCATAGTCGTGCAAATAAATGCTCCAGCTCATTTACCGATCCAAGTTGGCGTGAGTATACCTCCGCCTCGCGCTCTATGCAGATACGACATAGGGCGCTTTTGCCGTTGAGAGGAGCCTTGCATCCAAGACATTTGAGTTTCTTCACGGCAAAATTCATCATACCACCGCTGTTTTGTTTTAGCACAGGTTTAGAGCGCTTTAAAGTATGAGTACCATTAAGAAGATCCGATTTGACTTTGCTCAAGCCGATAATCGGCTCGAAGATGCGTTCGAGTGGGTTTTGCAATTGTTGTTTCATATAATAGTCACAATCAATTGGAATGCTGTTCTCCAAAGCATACACTGGATCCTCCGCCTTCTCGTACAATGGAGTGGCTTTACCTTTGTCAATGATTACGTAGGCAATACGCTCACCCAGCGCTGGAGCCGAGCCTGGATCACGTTTGCGCATGCGTTCAGCTAACTCAGTATGAGCTTGTTTGACCTTGTAGTCATCTTGATCGACTGTCTTCTTCAATCCTTTTGTGATCACCAAAAGTGAAATATCAATACGATTTTGCAGTAAATCTGAAATAATGTTTTTCGTATACGCAATCGCACTGGTTACATCGCGATTGATGAGAATCTTGCGCAAAACAGTATCAACCATACGCCGCACTAGTAGACAGTTATCACGACGTACAGTCTCAAGTCCCTTTGAGTCCAGCTTATCATACTTGTCAGGCTTTGTCCAAAGTAAACCAGCATATCGTTTTTTGTTCATCAACAAATACGGAAAGTAAACCTTTTCAAACTCGAGCTTAATCGGGCTCGGAAAAATTTCAGACACGCGTTTGGCAGCCTCTTCGGCAAGAGGCATGGCTTCTTCGACAGAATCAACTCCAAACTTAATCATAACAGAGTCTGTATCACCATAAATCACTTGTGCGTCAGCTTTGTAACCATTTGCGATAGTAAAAATCCGCTCAACTTCTTCTTGAGTTCGAAAAAGTAGCTGGCGACCATAGGCCGTGGTACTGGATGCAATTGGAATACACGGCATTTGGCCAACAATTGCACCAGTGAAACCGTACACGGAATTGGCACTCACTTTAAGTGCTAGTTGTCGACCATTCTGCACAGCCTTTTCCATTGGATCGGTAGCAGCATTCATGTCTCGTTTTGCCTGCTTACGCGCTGCCAGCACTTCCTCTAAAATTAGAGGCAAGATACCCTTCTTCTTCTTACGAGTCACAAATATATCACCGGATGGAGATTTCTCATAATCACCACTAGCTAGTTTGTCTACATCTCCAGGTGCTACAAGCGTAGAATAGCACAGATTATACGCTTGCATGATTGAAGGATATAATGACGCAAAATCTAGTGTCGCAATCGGCACGGAATAAAATGCCTTTTTCGGCTCAATGACTGTAGCGCCCTCATAACCTGTATCTTCGCTGGCCTGCGTCCGAGGTAATGTCGGTACAACAAGTGACGCATTCTTACATTTGCGCAAAAGCATAGAGAAAACTTTAATCTGCTGTCCACGCTCAATCAGAAAGTCAATAGGAACCCCGGATACACGAGCCATTTCGATAAAATTGACGAGATATGATAGCTTATTTAAAAGTCGAAGTGGTAGGTATGCATCCTTTAGACAGTAAACTGCAAGTCGATGACGATCATCATCTGTACCGAGTTGTAGATCGCTGATGATTCCGTGAGGCACATCTTCCTTTTGTTGACCCAAGAATGCAGCACTTACTGCGTTCAGCGAATACGAACTCAAGTTTTGACTGCGGCGCATAATAGGCAGCAGATCGAACATACATCGTCCATGAACGGTCGTCTTGACATTTTCACTTTTACCATATTGTGCTGAGCTGAAAGTTTTTTTCTCCATGTAAACCGCTCTGCGTTTCAAAAACTCGGTTCAGTGTACATCAAACCTCTCGATAAAAAGCAGGAAGATAACAAAAACGTACGAATTTGCCAATCGGCCTAGCTGATTGTAGTTCTGCAATTTGAGCGCCTTACCGCGGTTGAGTACGTATGGAATATCAAAGTTAGCGATATTATACCCCGTAATAATGTCTGGGTCCACTTCTCGCACAAAATGGGCCCACTTCTCCAGCATCTCACCTTCTTCCTCAAACTCCATCACATGAGCACCAACAATAGGTTTACATGTGTCAAGTACAAACACATTGCGAATAATTGGTGTTTGGGATCCTTGTTCCTGAACAACGTTCGAGATTTGAATCACTGGATCCTGATTTGCTTCTGGAAAATGCCCTTTTCTGCCCATACACTCGATATCAAAGCTCAAGATTCTAAATGGTGCCACTTTTCCCCACTCTCCCTTGGGTGCGTGACTCACGAGATTTTCATACGTTATATCAATTTCAAGCTGACACAACGACATCTTTTGTGCCGCAGAGCGCACTGCGTAAGTACCTTTGGGTGCTTCCACCCAATTGCATCCACTAATTTCTTCATCAATCATAAAGCGGAGAATAAACGGCACGTTGCTTTCGTATGTCTGATAGTTACGAAAGTCGCAGCCAGGTAACGTGAGACCACCTTCTAATGCACTCCGGAGCTTTGGGACATAGTTGGGCATACTCAGATAGATCTTAAAAAGTGTCGTTTTACGGTCAAATTGGTATCCATAGATAGACATCTTATCCCTTACGACCTGGACGCCCACAACGCGTGCAGTGCTGCCACTATCCCTGTCTCGCTGGCTTACTGCCGCATCAAGCGCCAGTCGTACCTCACCACACTTACTTTCGTTAAAATTTTCAGGGCAAGAAGCGTAAAAATAGGGCAGGACACCATGTACATGCATGAGGACGCTATGGCCCTCGATAGTGACACCAAAGAGACGAATAATTGCGGCATTCTGGTTGCTGTCTCCCGAAGCCGAAACGCCTGGTACAACTGACCCTTTCTTTGGATTTGTCTTTAGTGGTGGACCATCATACATGTCAATGTCAATCCACTGAAATGTGACCGAGTCTGTGCTCGGGTCTATGGGTGCCATGGGCTTGCGTGGCCACGAGCTAGCTTTAGTGGAAACGGGCTTCATACGTTCCAAGTCATCTGAAAATCTTGTCGGCTCAGATTTGACACCATGCGCATTCAGTCGAGGCTTCTTTGGCTCTGTCGAACAACTACTTAGAGACTCGCGCTTTAGAACTGCCATGATCTGGGTAGGATCAGCTCTCCACTTATAATTGATATAAACAAGGATTTATTTATTTAGTTAAAGTTCGATACTAAGCTTCACAAAGTATACTCGGCTGGAATCAATGGACGATCTCTCATCGTTGCTGGCCTCTGACCACGTCTGTTACATTCAGTCACGCTGCGATATATTCACTCGTGAATATTACGAGCTCTCGGATGCTGAGGTTCGTGCGCTCGAAGCAAATGGCAACTCTGGTAGGCTTGAATATCATACGTTTACCTATGAGTATCAATTAAATAGCCTTTGACTTCAACTGCAACTTTTAAGCTGAAAATTGGCATAACGTGCGGAAGACCAACGCAGAAGCACAATTGCAGACATCGCTAATCCGACAGAATACATTTCACGGTAAAGTTGTACTTGGCTGCTTCTCTGCTTCATTTTGTCACGACGTGGACGGGATTTCATTTGCGAGCGGCGTCTATAATTCGGCGCTAAAAAACGTAGTTGTGCTGGATGAAGCCCTTGTGAAGGACACTATGGTACTTCGGGACGTGCTTGTCGATGCACAGGCATCTATCATTAAATGTACCAGTGTTACGGGTTCAAAAAACAAAGATGCAGTTGTATCTGCTAACGGTAACTCGCTGCACGTCGGAGTAGAAACTGGTGGTCGTGATTTACGAATTGTAGCTGACCTTTCCTTCAAATTGGGCGTTGCTGTCGTCACACAACGAAATGATGTCGATTTTCTGACTGCGTATAACTCATTTGTTGATAAATACGTGGCAGCGGTAAAAGCTCCAATGGCTATAGTAGCGCAAAGCGCACGAGTACGTGGGTGTAATCGTGTGCAAGAGTCTTTTGTGGGACATTTTGCGACTATAGAAGACAGTGATGTGGTGAATTCGACTATTCTATCGACAAAAGAGGAGCCAAGTGTCATTAAAGACAAAAGTCATGTTTCCGACTCAATCTTGCAGTGGAATTCGACAATTGAGGCGCTTAGTATTGTTCAAGACACTTTCTTGTGTGATACAACTCATGTAGAGCGTCATGGCATTGTCATAAGCTCAGTGATCGGACCGAATACTTCGATTGCTGAAGGTGAAGTGACGTCAAGTTTTGTTGGGCCTTTTGTGGGTTTCCACCATCAGGCCCTTCTAATTGCCTCGATTTGGCCACAAGGGAAAGGCAACGTTGGGTATGGAGCAAACGTTGGTAGTAATCACACGTTGAAAGCCCCCGATCAGGAATTTTATCCGGGGGAAGGCTGTTTTTTTGGACTCGGGTGCAATATCAAGTTCCCTTGTAATTTTGAAAAGGCTCCGTATTCAGTTGTTGCGACTGCAGTCACTATGCTGCCGCAGCTGTTATCAATGCCTTTTGCCCTGATCAATACGCCAGCTCACGTCATCCCATCACTTTCACCAGCTATGAACGAGATATTTCCTGGGTTTGTTATCTGTCATCTGAAACAATGTGGAAACTTATATTGATACGTCTCTTTTTGCAGGTGGGTGCTATACAGCAGTGTGTTTACAGTTCTTCGGAATGAAAATAAATTTCATCTGCGTAATAAGTCGAAACGCACACAAATTGATGCAGATATATTTCGCAAGGAAATCGTTGAGTACATGAAAGGTGATGATGTTTAGGTTGTCTTACGAGTGCATTGAAATAGCGTGATTTCTGATGCAATTCGCTTTATTCATTTGATTCAGATGCTCGTGCAGCACTTCGAGCTGCAGAAGGCAAGGCGCAAGTCATTCTGCCAAATGGTGAAGCTGTGCACACAGATAAACAAGTTCGTGGATTGGGCAAAAATTACATGCGCGAGTCATCTCGCCGTGAAGCAATTACGACATACACGTTTTTTATTAAGCTTTTCGCTCTAAAAGCATTATTTAAGCGTGTTGAAAGTGGTCAAGTCTCTATTGATGGAACCGTCGGAATCCTGGACGGGTACGCCTTCACTTATGACAAACATGCATATTTTCTAGTAATACAATTCTTGCGTCTTTTTTGATCAACTTGCAGTTGCTGCCATGAACTAGTGACGATGAAAGAAGAGTTTGAAGCAACGAAACGTATCAACGATTGCTTACATGATCTTGTTTCGATGAAGAATGAAGTTGCAAAGAAAGCAGCGGACGGAAAGGCACGGGACAATGGACGTGGTCAGCGGATTATTCCCGATTACGCGGCTGTGCACAAGTCAGCAAACAATGAAGAAACGGTGCTGGAAGCTCAAAGGTTAGAGGATTTATTTAGTTGTGACTGAAAGTCCACTGGCCATTGTAACCTTTGCATCATGTTTTTGTGCTTAAAGTTCAGCAGATGATGTAAAACAACGCGTAGCCGCATTCTTAGCGCCTCTGTGAGCATGGGAACTGCAATATATGCTTGCTTGTTCGTGATGTATTTTGAGTTCACTTCAATACAAATTGGCTGAAGTAATATGAGGCTGATACAGGCATAAATTACAGCGGATAATCAGCCAACTCCCAACAATTGCTTTCTGACCAGATTAGAGCTTTATCAATGACCGTTGCATTTGAAACATGACTGAAGAAGACATTGTGTTGGCTATTCTACTGGAAGCATACCACCTGACTAGTGCCGTCTTGATATGTGAGCACATAGAGATTAAGCCACATTTGCGTATTATATTGTGCCTGACGTTTTGGAAAAATGTTTTGTGGCTAAAATTGATGATATCCAACGTGTAGAAGCGATCGTTTGTTGAGTATACTTTTCCTCGAAGACAGGATTGCTTGTAATGTGAGAATAAATAGATGCATGTCGCTAGGTAAATCAACTTCGGTACGCACGGCTAAGGGTACTGTAGCCGTTAGGCATATTACAATTCACTCTTTAGATGTGCACTATAGATTCACTCTCTGTATCTTATCTTTTTACAGGGCTCTAGACTCTACTGACAAATACTCGTTTCATTGGAGCTACAGCTATCAGTATTTATTGAACGTCATCATCACAAATACCAGCTTCGGTAATCACAATGGATTTCAACTTGTCTTGACGCGACTGTTTGTTTGTTCTATTTAAACATAAGCCAACTAGTAGCGTAGCCTTGACGATTTATGTTGGATGAATTAGTCGAAGCGAACGTAGAGGAAGTGGAGCAAGAGGGAGATCTATGCGATTCCAATGCAGTCCAAACTCGCATTCAGCAGCTAAAGGAAAGAATCGCGAAGTTAGATGACTCAAGTCAAGTTCTCAAGCTGCTTGCAGAAGAACAGGCAGCCGAAATCAATGCAAAGGAAGTATTACTTACCCGAAAAAGTGAGCATGTCGACGAATTGCTGGAGCAGATTAAGAAACTAAACTTAAAATTCGACCCAAAGTGTGTTGAGTCTCAAACTCCGGAACTGGAGATGCAACAATTAAATGCTCACATAAACGAGCTTCGTGAGCAAGTAAAACAAAATGAAGAAGCTTTTTCAATGGTGTGTGCAGCTCTGACTGCAAGAGAAAAACTAATGAGTCAGAAAGATGACGAATTATCTACAGCAATAATAATAGAGAAGGAGCTTCGAAAGGAGGTGGGTCAACAACAGGCAATCATCCGTCGGCTTGAGAAGACTGTCGAGGATTTGCAACCTCAAAAAGTAGACGCATGCCTGTCGCCTCGAAGTTTTCGAGAAAATCAGCTTATTCGACTACGTGATGAAGCAATTGACGCCAAGACGCGCGAAGTGTGGTTGCTCTCGGGTCAATACGATAGACTACGCGTGCAGCTAGGTGAGCAAGAATCAGCATTAGAGAGACTGCAAATTAATGTCACTTCGAAGGAAAATGATTTGATGCAACAACAACGCAAGATCAATCGTTTGGAAGCCGAAATTGAGACTTTGCAGGCTGGGCTCAGTCAGGCTGAAGGATGCGAGAAAGCAATAAATATTGCGACAACACAAAATGCCAAATTACTGAAGACTTTGGAAGCTTCAGAATTGGTGGTAGATGATTTAAAATCACGACTTGATGTAAAGGAACGGGAATGTGAGCAGCTACGAACTTCACTTCGTGAATATACTAAG
The DNA here is from genome assembly GCF_900000015.1 of Plasmopara halstedii. Lineage (NCBI taxonomy): Eukaryota > Oomycota > Peronosporomycetes > Peronosporales > Peronosporaceae > Plasmopara > Plasmopara halstedii. The sequence goes on along the minus strand of NW_020187364.1, from coordinate 187,665 downwards.
CGCTCGGCTGAGAGCGAAGTGGAAGTTCTTAATAAAACTATGCAAGCAGAGGGAAAGATATTATTAGTGAATGGTTTGCAGGAGAAAGCTCGCCGCGAGCGTGAAATGATGCAAAAGGAATTATTTGTGTCGAATTCAAATTATCAGATGGAGATTGAAAAACTTCAGGGGGAACTTGTCATGCGACGCAATAAACAGTATGAGCTTACACTTCAGTTGCAAATTATCGAATCTCAACTTCATGAGGCGATTGTATGTCGCGAAAGCGCTGATGAGCAACTGTTGGCATGCCAGTGCCAGATACGAGAGTTTGAACGAGTGTTGCAAGACTCTTTTGAATGGAAGAAAAAAATTGAGAAGGAGATGGCATTGGAGAAGACAAATGCTGCGAAACAAGTTGAAGAACAACGCAAGATGTTGGCCACCGAGAAGCGTGAGCTCGCAAAATTACAAAGACAACATGAGGAAGTGAAGGAGCAGCTGGACAAACGATTTGCACAGGATAAGCAGCGAGAACTGCTAATTCTAGACACAAAACAACTTTTGAGTGCGCAAGAAGCTCTCTCGTCGAAGAAAAAAGGTCGAATAAATGACAATAACAAAGGGGTGGAGTTTGAGTCAGAGGCAAGAATTGCAGTTAAGTTAAAAAAGGATCGGTCGGAAAATCAGCTCGAGGCACTTCGTCAGCAAACTGAAAGCAATGTTCGAAAGTATGCGGATAAAAAGAGACAAATTCATGAAAAAAAACAACGCCTCAAGAAAGAGTTTTCAGACTTATTGACAGAATTTCGCGCGGTTCAAAGTGCAAAGTCAAAACTTGTAAGAAAATACACGGATGTACTTGGCAAAGCCACTTCGAATTGCTTTTTGGGTATCTTTGATCTACGAAAATGCTGGCTCGTTGATGATGACCTGCCGCCAATATTGAGCTTGTTAGGGAGTAAAGAGTATGAACGACAGCTACAACGAGTTGATCTGCGCTGTAATCGTCTTACAAGCGAAGGAATGGGTCGAATTCTTGTACTAGTAAAAAAAATGGTTTTGAATCTCGCATCTCAAACTACAAACATGATTCGAGAAGTTGATTTACGTCGGAACTACGTTTCGCTCGATGGCATTCGTCTTATAGCCAAAGGACTCGAGTCGCTTATCCCAGACAAAAATAATACACGTAGGACCGGCGAAATTGAATTAAAAAGTGTCGCGGTGACCAAGGATGGAAGGATTGAAGTTTATGCTGTTGGTTCTGTTAATAGCAATCGGTTTTTAAAACCAATTTGTGAGAATTTAGACATTGAGCCTCAGGTCCCAATCCTCGTTGTTGATGTTTCTGAAAACTTAGATGCAGAATGGCTATTTGCTGATTCGAAGTTATATCAAGCTGATAGTCGAAGTAAAGATTTAAATATATCGAGCGAGGGCAAGTTTCCGCGTTTATGATTGAATTGTTTTTCAGGTATACTTGCCATAAAGATCGTTTTAATTAAATGAAAATCAAATTTTGTAGCGCATATGATTAAGAAACTACGTATCCAACAAAGAATTTAGTGCGAGATCTCGATTTCAATTTTTTTGATGATATGACGTGGCAACGATTTTGAGGTTGTCAAGCGCAATGCATTACGAACGGAGTTTCTCGATTAGAAAACGGACTGGCGGTGTCCTGGAAGTGCCAAATGTGGTGTATGCCACCTGGTCACCCTACTTCCACGCATTGGTTTGAGTGTACATAGTATCGACAAATGCAGATATCACCAGCCCGAAAATTAGGAGTGAGTCCACACGAATTGCACACATCTTGATGTCGAACGTCTGGCATTTTGCTTGACTTTCTTCAAAATGTGAGTCCAATCGAAAACTTTCCATTGCTGGTATTTACGATTCAGAATAAACACGTTGGTAGGACGACGTAGTAAAGATCGTAGTGAGCAATAAAATTTGAAACCTGGTGCTGTGTCGCAGCGAATTTCTATTCAGAGTCGTCTTTCTTGTGGAGAGATGCATAAATAGCAGCACCCACGTCAGGTAACCACGCTTTGTTAACAAAGTTGAGGCACTTCTTTATAATCTCGTTGTAAAAGAAATCTTGCATGGTGCGTAATGGCCTGTGGCCACCACCAGAGCGACGCAGCGGTGCGGTTTGGTCGCCATAATGTGCGCTCGTAATCGCCACCACATTTGGACTGCTGCACCGCCCACAGCAAAACCGAGCGGTCGAAAATGGACAACGGCTCTACTGCACACATGCCCGCCATATTCGTCAATTTACATTATAGCTTCTTGCGCCGAATCGGAATAGCGTTGCGACGTTCCGCCAAACCTGTCATGTTTTTGGTAGTTTATTTAATTTCGTACCATAATAGAATAAATTACCACATCATTGTATCATATTTTGATATATTTCAGCAATGTAGTACCATGTGTTGGTCTGATTGAACAATTCCGTACCATACTTCGTTACGAATCACATACGTACTGCCATATTTTGGGTATTTTATACATTTGGTACCATACTCTGATAAAATCCATACCCATCGTACCACATTTTAAAAATGTTAAGTATTGTTGTGTCATGTTTTGGTCGCATTAGCTAATTCTTACCATACTATGTTAAAAAGCATATTATAAATGCCTTTTTTGTCATATTCGTCTTAATTATTGCCATATTTTGGTATATTTATGCAACTTGGTACCATACTTTAATAAAAATCGTATCATCGTACCATATTTTGATACGTTTTAGCATTGTAGTACCAAATTTTGGTCTGCATGAGCTATTTCGTACCATACTTTGTTACCAATCATATCATATATGCCTTTTTTGTCATATTTGTCTTATTTATTGCCATATTTTGGTATATTTATCCAATGTGGTACCATATTTTGATAAAATCCATATCATCGTACCAATCTATGACATAATTTAGCATAGTAGTACCATGTTTTAGTCTGCATGAGCTATTTCGTACCATACTTTGTTACAAATCATATCATAAATTCCTTTTTTGTCGTATTTGTCCTATTTATTGCCATGTTTTGGTATATTTATGCAATTTGGTACCATACTTTAATAAAAACCATATCATCGTACCATATTTTGATTTTTCTAGTGTTATAGCACCATCCTTTGGTCTGCTTAAGCAATTACGTACCATACTTTAATTCCAATCATATTATAAATGCATATTTTCTTATTTTTACGTTTTATTTTGCCATGTTTTGGTGTTTTTATGCAATTTCGAGCTAATCATTACTAAAAACCAAATATTTGTGCCTATGTTGATATTTTTGAGTATTGTCGAACCATGTCTTGGTCTGCTTTAGCAATTTCGTACCAATTTTAAAACTTTTCATATCATAGTTGCTTATTTTTGACATACGCGCGGTTTGTATCGCTTATGCAGTTTCGTACTATACTTTAATAAGAATTATACTAATGTATTGTAGCAGCATGTTTTGGTCTGTCTGAGTAATTTTGTACCAGACGTTAAGACTATCTAAATAACAGTTCATATTCTAACGTATTTGCATTTTGTATTGCCATGTATTGATATATTTACGCAGTTTCGTACCATACTTCAATAATAATCATACCATCGTATCATATTTTATTTTCTTGAGTATTGTTGTATTATTTTTGTCTTCTAGAGCAATTTCAAACCACACTTTAATACTATTCATATCGATGTATCAATTTTGGATATTTTAGTATTGTAGTATCATGTTTTGGTCTGCGTGAACAATTATATATATAGGTTGCTACAATTCATATCATTGTATCATACTTTGGTATATTTGCGTTCTGTATTTTCATGGTTTTGGTATTTATGCATTTTCAAATCATCCTTTTTCACTAACCATATCATCGTATCATATCCCCTTATAGATCTAAAACCACTGTTACCTAGCGCTCACAAAGCTGTATGCATTCTTTTCTTGCGAGGTGGCTACTCGAAGGGTAAAATGTTTTGTACATAAGGTCCGCGTCTCCACACGTTGAAATTTAATCGTTCAGGTGCGATGATTCAGAAGATGCTCAAATAAGAAATTGCGTTGAAGTCGCGCAGTCTACTAAGCAATAGAGCTATATCTAACCTTTAAAAAGCTTTACTTGCACACAGATTCTTTCAACAACACAATACATGTTGCGTCTGACCCGTACGCTATACATATCGCCTCACAGATTTGCGGCATCGCCATCGTGAAATACGATAGCTTGTTAGCAGGGCGAACAAATACGGTAGCAACCTCAATTAGCAAACCCGTACGTAACCTCCCTTTGCAGGTGGATTGGATCGTGGGTGACCACTCTGTGAGCGGTGTGGTGACAACGTCGCTATGTGTGACGATGCATGGTTCTTGTATATTACCAACTGCTTAGAGCCAAGCAAGTGTGCCGGAAGCTTTACAAACCGATCTTGATCACAAGTGTAACGGGGTTCACGTACCTTTGTATGAAAGGGTGGGTCACACAAGATGGTGTGTGTGTTGGATACACAAGTCGGTAAAATCACACAATGGTGTGGCTACACCGTATCAAGAAGCCACTACGTGGCAGGACTTCAGTAGTTATGCATATTAATTCCATTTTATTATTTAATTAGGAACAACAGGCGCGTAAATTACCCAAACCTGACTCAGAAAGGTTTTAGACATAGCAGCTCTGCCGCGGATAAACAATTCAGTTCGGTTTCAGTTTTAAACGGAAAAGCGTCTTTGCATGGTCAAGGTTTTTCAGTACCCTTGGATGTAGGGGATTGCGATCCGCTACACTCGTACTGGTTCTGAAATACAACATAAGGTGGAAAACCTTAGTACGCATCCTCTAAGGAGAAAGCTACGGCAGCCCCGCTGCAACATGTCAGTTTGAAGATGGTGAGATTCTAATACTACATCCGCTAAGCCTTCTGACTTTCGCGTGGAATCATTCTCAGATTTTGACAAATTATGAAGCGCATTAAGCGACATAAAATGGTCGATTTGATTTACAAAGAATGGTTACTGGGGCACACACGAGATGTGTCATCGCAGACACGAATGCCGCTATTCAACGCGCTTTATCATTATTTGCCATCACTACATGGAAACTGGTGAACTTGGCATCATTCGCACTATACTTGTGCAAGTAATAGACCAGACCAAGCCGTTTTCTCAAGCCTTTTTGAGACATTGGCGCTTGACAATCGTGAAAAAACTTTCTTTTTGCGAGATCTGCCCGCAGGCCTTGCTTACCAATAAAGACATCCAGAAAGCGAACACCGTTGTCATCAAAGATCATTTTGTCCAAAATGGAAAAAGCTTGATGAATCGTATTCACTCGATCACTGCTCGCAAGTGTTTCAGGTGAGTCATCACACCCGACAACCCGTGCTCTGCGCAACTATGAAGGAATATTTTGACGTTATAGTTTGTACATAGCCTGTTCATCTATATCACAGGGCGATATACGTTGCTGTTAAATGTCCCTATGCCTAACTAGCTACTCCTTGCGCATCCCGCTTGGAAACTCATCCACGTGGGTGAGATATTGAGATTTATCACGAGCAGTTGAAGATAGTTAGCAACTAGGACATGGGCACAGAACATGGTACGAGAGCTGTGTGAGCCGCCCTTTTATAATAGAATATATGTAACTCCAATGCACACTCGGCAGGTGTCACCCTGTAACACCATGGCTTCTGCTTTGAAACGTGGTGTCTGGTTAACTGTATCAAACCTTAGCACATAGTGAATTCCATTTAAGCGGTTGATGCGTATCACACCTATTGTCAGTGTGATGATAGTATGCATTTATCTACCACTGTGAGAGTGCACTCCGAGGCGACTTATTTACATGACATTCCGCTCTTCGCTTGTCAATTGTACCCGGCGTATGTAACGGGATTGTGCTTAACACGTGTTGCCGAGAGAAACGTCACGTGTTGCCAAGAGCTTTGATTCGCTGTAGCCATGGCTTTGCTGTGAAACGCGGTTTCCGCTATACGTTAGCACGTAGTCAATTCCATTTACGCGGTTGATGTGTATCACAGCTGTTGTCAGTGTGATGATAGTTTGCCTTCATTTACTACTGCGAAGGTGCATAGTAAGGCGGCTTATTTACACAACATTCCGCTATTCGCTTGACACATATACGCGGCGCATGTAACGGCATTGTGTTGAACAGGTGTTGCCGAGAGTAATATTTTGCTGTAGCTATACCTTTTGCTCCAAAACGCAGTGTCTAGCTAAATCCATCATACAAAATGCAGCGGACTATGCTATTTTGCAGCAAGCACTTTCTATAAGTCGGCTTTCCGCCACAATTGTGACGGCATTCACTTCAGTCTACGCTTGTACAATTTGGTACTTACCAAAGGCCTTTCTGATTAAGAGAGTCGGCGTCGCGAGGGGAGACTCTCTCACAGAATCCGCTTTGCGCTTTACACGAAAGATGAATTAAATGCGTCTTACCGTTTTCTTCCGTCAGTACATCTCCTTGTAAATCTGCATTTTTGTTTCAGGATCCAGATTAATACTGCGACGCTCTCCAATTTAGGGCAACATGGGTGGTGTCACCGTCAGGATAAATCTTCAATGAAGGCAATATCAACCCGTGCGAAAAATTGAGTTTTGCTGCTCATATCTCATACTCAGAAACTCATTAATGAAATCATTTATCACGGAAGAATACTCAGTTTATCCTCGCATGAGAGCTGTACGATTTCAGTGGCTTCGCTACTCAGCAGCTGTTTGCCAACATTTTCGAGTGACAACGTTTCAGTAGGCGCATTTCTATCTTCCGGAGATAACGAAGTGCATTTCCTAGGTCACTTCATACATAAAGAGAATAGCATTTTAAGCCACAAACTCGTAGACCTTCACTAATCCGCAACATTGGTGCGCTGCACGGTATTACCAAATCATCAATACCATTTTCTCGTAACACATATTGGTCTTCCGTGGTACCTGATTTCTAAAGATGTGACTAACGGAGCCCGGCTTACCAACCTTAGAGAAAGAGATCGCAATAAACATCGTCTAAACCGGCTCTAGAACAGGAAATAAAGGTTACAACTGAAAGTTGACGTCCCACCATAGGTACATACTGAGGACGACAACGTTCAGTCACTACTTTCTGTCTCAGCGAGTTTATAATCGCAATTTGCTGTCTCATCTTGTGACCGCGGCTTAATGCCACTAATGCCTCGAAACATTGTTCGGACACTTGGCAATATCATTGGGGATCAACTGCCATACTGAAGCGATACTACCGCATCTTCATGCTCAATCCAATGCGCCCCGCTTTTTATCAGAGAAGGATTCAAAACTCAGCAATTTCATAACCGATGAAGAGGCCGTATAGCCTAAATCATCAGCTCTTGATCTATCCAAAGCCCAGGTCACGCGATATATGAGGCTTTAGCTTAACATTAGAATGCTGCCATTGCAAAATTCCACGCAGCACGAGGGCTTCGAACGGTTTCATAAAGACCATGACATTGCTGTTGATAGCCAACAATTCTGGCTGTGAGCTTCACCGATCTAAGAGATTCCCTCCTTGATGGCTGAGTCCCGTTGACCACAACGTTCAAACAAACTCAAGATTTCTAAAAAGGCCTGCCAATCCTTTTGAGATTCAACTTATCCTATGAGGGTATGATGGACAACTTTTCTCGTCCCTTCTAACCGATAGAAACAGGGCCAGGGCGCTTATGTTTGATACTTCTGCAGATGTACCATCAGCGAAAACCATGTGTGCAGCGGGGCTGCCGTCGCTTTGCGCTTAAGGAAGCGTAATTATAGTCACCGACCTTTCGTTCTTTACAAGAACCAATACGAGTGTAGCGGATCGCAATCCGCTACCTCCAAGAGTAGTAAGTCCCTTAACTAAGGCTAATAGACTCTTAGGTTTAAATTCAAAACTAATTTTTATTATTTTTATCTGTGGCAAAGCCGCCTAATATTAAATGTTTAGATTCTCCTAAATATACTAAATATATATAGTAAAATCTAGATACATGCATAACTACTGGCTACCTAACCACATACCGTATTCTTCTTTGGGTGTGGTCACACCATACCTATCTCGTTTGACACACACCTGTTACCAGGGTACGTGTAACCCCATTACAACGTGGCTTCTCGGAGGCTCAAAGGTTGCTTTCGTCATCCTTGGCATGGCTGAGGTCCAATACATCTGGAGCTCTCATCGAGCTTCCGCTTTCTGCACACCGCAACACAGAAATTGCGTTTAGCCATCAATTAAACACCCACACCTTAATCGAAGCAAAAGTCTCGGTATAAGTTCTGCCTGTCTAAAAACCCATAAAGAAGATGGTGAGTGTCCGCCGCCATAACGGCGATGAGCTCTCTCACCTATTAAAGATAGACCGCAGGTTTTTGCATCCACCGAGGAAAGACAAAAACTTCGATCGCACACAGTACACCTGATTTAGCAACGTGAACAATCGCGAAATAAGTGCCTTCGAAATTTTCCAGGTCAGCAATGCTCCATCCACAGCGATACTGTATGGTACTGTCCACTCTTGAGCGATAATCCTATTTTGGGAATTGCTGGTACGGCTAGCTACTAATTCGTCAAGAGCATGGCCGGATTTATAGTCATCTTAGCTTCTCTCATCCATAGAGAGAGAGGTTTCTTGTATTTGCGCTTGAAGCGCTGGAGACTAGGCCTCATAATGAAAGCTGACTGTGTTTTCACCGACAATCGGTCGAGGCCTTCTTGGAGGTATCTCACAGCGTTGTCATAGCAAGTTAGAGCGGTTACCGATTTCAGATTTGGATCGCCAACCGCAAAGTGTCTCAAAATCATACTAGATTGGTGTGTAGCAGGACTGCATGATGTACTCGCCTATGATATTTTCTGCGTCTTTTGCGTCTACGCTTCCATCAGGACATAGGTTGAAAACGCTTCTAGTGGGTTATCAGCCACATCGCATATTTAAATGTAAAATCAATCGGTGCATATGTTTACTCAGTAAACAAGACATATTGGCATCCGAGAAGTAGCTATGCCATGCAAGATGCTTTTTTTACGTCGCTTTGACTACAATGTTAGTGATGCATATATTGTCGAAAAGGCCAACCCATAACAACTGAGATAAAGATAATTGATATCCGAGCGCTGAATACAGCACTGCTCCAAAAGTTGAATGGAAGCCTGCGCTCCACCTAAAAAAGGACAGGACTATAACAAGACATCTGCATAGCATACCCTACCGGCTGCCGGCGCTGTTGACATTGACAAATTAAGAGGGAGAATTTAGTTTAAGTTATGCAAGTGCCTCTCATCGACGTCATGAAGCATTTTTCTATTTAATTCAAGAACGCTTTCGAATCAAGCTGATTCAGCAACTCCTGTGCCGCCTCCTGCAACACCAAAACGCAAGGGATATGTGCTTGTCTCCATAAAATATGTTGATCTTGTGCTGCAAACCCTTCACCTCGCGTTTTGTCGGCTCCGGGTACACAGCTCTGGTCAAAACCACCACCACAAGTCCCGTTTGCGTCAGCGATGATAACTCCCAAAGCACCAGCTCGCTGAGCAAAATGTAGTTTGAACACAAATGGCACTTTACCTCGTATTGCTAGAACAATTCGATCGCGAACTGCAATTGAATTGCGCAACGGCTGAGAAGCATCAGGTGGATCTGCTAGAATTAATTCTGCAGACACGTCATACAGCCGTGGACTATAATGGCCCGTCCAAGCCTCAAATGTACGCTCCACGGTAAAAGCTCCGTCGTTATGGCTCATCAGTTGCACTTGCTCTCGCACGTCGGAGAGCACCACATGAGTCAGAGTTGCGTCTTCATCCTGCGTCCCTGAGGCTCGATAAATGCTGTGCGGATCTTGAGCAACCAGCGTAGATAAGTCGCTTTGCGACAAGATCCTGACCCCACTCACAGCTGTGTAGCCAGGATCCCCGACACCTTTTAACATTGGAATAGCGATGGCTTGAGAGTAGCTCTCACTTTTCTTGGGCATGAGTAGGCGCTTCAAGTGATGATACAGCTCGACATGGTTACTGCGGCGACTCCAGTGCCCAGCACCTAGTACATTCATAGCAGCAACTCGAAATATATAAGCTGTATTAGAGAAGAGGCCACAAATTTTGGTCGATAGCCACATTGCTCCTGAGGTCAATTGTTCTCGATTAACTTCGCTGCTGGCATTTACAGCAATGATTTTCTCATATTCACCGACAAGTGCCCGATTATCTGCTCCTGCATGTGTGCCACGGTTGCCCTGTTCACCTTTTTCTGGCAGTCTCTCAGTTGATACAAGATATAACTCGATTTTTTTGCCCCCGTCATCTTCGACATCAAGCCACCGTAAAGTCACACACGTTTCTTCCATGTCGACAACCTCTGGAACGCCACGAATATGCGAAGGTGGGGTACAAGGACTCGTTACTACACGACGAGAAATTCCGCTAGCCGCACCTCGATCCTCTCCAACAACAAGGCGAACTGAAAAGGAGTAAGCAGTTTCAGCTTGCAGGCCAGTTATGACTGCTTCAAGGTCGTGCCCATCGAAGTCATCTCCAAAAAATGTCGAAGGTAATTTGCTGCGTCTAAACTGTTTTTGAGTCACATTAATAGCCTCATGTGTCACCTGTAGGTTCTCTGTCGTCATTCCAGCTTGATTTTCACGAATCCAACTCACCTCGTATCCATATTCAGTTCGATCGTTCTTCATAGGCTGATAAAGTTCTTGCCATCGAAGAGTAGCTGTCGTGCGGGTGGTATTGACAACAAGAGGTGGCCACGCAACTGGCAACGTAAGCGATGCGATGTAACTTTCCCATCTCTTGTCATCCTGCCATTGCTTTAGTCGCTCACGACGTGATAACTGCTCTTCTATTTTGTCGTCGTCGTCATCATTGGGTTGATATCTTCTGTTTCTTTTGGTCAAAAATGCAGGATCGCGAGGCCACTTTATGTAAGTACTCCAACTTGTATCGGTAAGAGTAGGACGTCGAGAAAAGGAGGAATCAAAACCTGGAGTTTGAAGTGGACGCAGCAAAGTATAAACTCCATTGTCTTTAGTGTCATTTGCCAGGAGAAGGACATCGAGGCCAGCAGCTTCTTTCACCTCCTTGACATTGGCTGCGTCGCAATAGCAAAATCGTAAAAGTTTTGTCGTTCGAGCTGACGAAGTCAAAGAATGCATCTTCGTGATAATACTGCCCGGTATAAACAGAAGATTGCCAACTCTTAGCTCTATCGCACTGTATAGCTCTGGCACGTGCTGGAAGTAATCATTGTCCAAAAGCTTTCCACCATCGGCTGAGATCGCCACGTTAGCGTCCAAGGTAACTTCTACTTCTTTTTGCGTTTCTTCAAGTAAAATCGGAAGGTTGATCGGCTCAAATTTGCGGTCAATCAGCGTCACTTGTGCATGAGCACCATCTTCGAGAGGGATCGCCAGCATGTGCAATCCGTACGGACAGGCTACGATGTCTTTGAAGCTTTGAGAAGCACTCAATCCAACGTCAGTAGCAGGAGGAAGTATAAAGACGGCCGGCAAGAATAGTTTATCATGAGATGCATTGGTTCGTTGTACGTAGTCGTGGGTTATGTAAATAGGCACACGAAAAAAATGCTTCAGCATTGTGCTACACGCCTCGTCTTCAATTTGTAGCAGTCTCAACTCAAAACTTCCCTGCGTTTCAGTCTTTTGGCTGAAGCAGACATCAAGAAATCGTTCCAGTTTGTCTGGTGCGTCATGAGTAACATTTTCCGCTGCAATGTCGCTGTTACTTAACGTTTCTAATCCTAGGAGCTTTACCACTGAGTCTTTACCGTTATCCTTTAGCTGCAGCAAGACTGGTTTCTCTTTCTCAGTATAAAGCTCAAAAAATTCTTGAAAAGTAAGATCATCTGTGGTTCTTGTCTCCACTTGACGCTCAACATCCGCCACCACCTGATGCGACGCCAGCGTTGCCCGCATATTACGGACATGCTGCCGTTGGTGCCGCAGATAGCGCAAACGGCTACAATAAACTACGTCATCCATACTTGTATCACTAGCAGCTTCGTACATAATGGAAGTTACGCCCAGTTCTCGACACTGGATAAACGCGCGCTGCAGTCGCGCGTCCAGATCCAGCGCTTCGTTGCCGCTTAGCGGAACATGTAGCAGTTTTGACAGTGGTGCCTCAAAAAATGCATCACGTTGTAATTTGGCAATGGCACTTGAATCGTGTCTTGTGGTGTTTGATCCCCACGCGCTGTATGCGAATAGCAGCGTGGTCAACAAGAGGCAGCGCATCATTTGCGCCGGTTAAAGATCAGACTTCGGATCTTAATAATGATCATATCGTTTTAAACGGGATTGACGATCAAAAGCATTTTACGAATATCTAGAAAATCCATTAAAAAGCACATGCATTTTGACAATAGTGTTTGTATAAACATTTTAGTAATTTGAAAAAACATAGACGCAATGCTATGACAGACTTGATCTCCTAAATTTGCAAAGAAGCAGTATTTCTAACATCATAAGAACCTTATTTGAGCGTATCTGTTTGACGTATCTTGTACAATAAGTGGTGATGTAACATAGTGTCCATATCATGACGTATATACACATTACTTATTTGTCTCTCGTATGATAAGCAGGTAAATTTGTATAGTTTTTTACTACTGAAAGACTGTAACTGTTTTGGCATGCTTAAGACGGCGGACGATCATAACCTTTTGGCGTTGACTGACGTGGATCGAGATATAATGCTTTCTCGGTGCAAGTTGCTGGGTTAATTCGTTGCTATATACATCAGACGGTTGACCCTCGGACTTTGAGAGGATATCAGAAGTACCCTGGTGGATAACCGCAATCAATTATATGATCAGTATTTCCATGTTTATGCAATTTCGTTCTATACTTCAATAAAAGCCTTATCATCGTGTAGTTTAAAGTATGGTTTGGTATCGTTCAAGCAGACAAAAACATGGTTCTGCAATTGTAACAGGGTTACACATACCCTAGTAACAGGGGTGTGTATCACACCAGATGGGCATGGTGTGACAACACCAAAGAAAGAATACGGTACGGGGCTGGATAGCCAGTAGTTATACATGTATTCAGATTATACTATACATATTAATCGAAATCTATACATTTAAATTAGGCGGATTTGCCGCAGAACAAAATAAATAAAGTCAGTTTTGGATTCAAACGGAAGAGTTAATTAGCCTTAGGTTAAGGCAATAATTACTTTTGGAGTTAGCGGATTGCGATCCGCTAAACTCGTACTTGTTCTAAGTATAGAACGAAAGGTCGGTGACCTAAGTTACGCTTCCTCGAAGCGCAAAGCTACGACAGCCCCGCTGCACTTAGAAGTACTTGTAGTCCATCCACACCTGATTCGTTTAGACTGATCCTCTGTGAGGATGGATCAATTTTCCTCTTTGCCTCAGGGCATACAGGACGGGCTTAAAAAGCTGAAGTCTTTGCTGGCCCTGAGGGCGTGCAATATCTTGCTGCGCAAGGTCTCGGTGCGCGACTAGAGGCATTTTCAAATTACGAAAACGCGCTGCTAGAGCACCTGCAACAGAAGATGTCTGCATCATTTGCGTCTATGACGCCACTGTCAGTGACGGATGATTTTTCCCGCCCTAAGCCGCTCATGGTGAGCGTTAAGGTCTTCGAGGAGAAGGATGGAGAGAATCTCCTGCTCTGGTAAAGAGAGGTCGAGATGGCCATCGCATTCGTCATGCTCCAGACCGAGCAACAGCGCGTGGCGCTAGTCATATCAAAGCTCGGTGGTCGAGCGCGAAAATGGGCACTGACGTGCGGCCCTTTAGTCGAAGCTGTGTTTCCCTCCTGGGCGGAGCTGAAATTGCAGCTCTCACGAGTGTTCTTGCCACCTAATTAAGCTTATAGCGTGCGATCGCGTTTCCTTGCCATCCAACAGAGCAACAAGGAATTGATGGACTTTGTCCAAGAGATGCGCACTCTCATTGCCGGGATGGCAGCAGGCCCCCTTCCGGAGGTGGTCACCGTGACCGTCTTTATGGAAGGCCTCCGCACTGGCGTGGCCAGAACCTTCCGTGTGCATCTATCTTCATATAAAGAGGCGGTGAATGTAGCATTGAATACCGAATTCAATTTCAAGTCGGCACGACTTGGTTAAAATGCACACTCAACAGCTCGTCGAGCGGGCCTGTGCCCATGGATTTCAAGTATGCTGAGGACGAGGGAGCAGAGCTCCGAGCTACCCGGCAGCACACAAAGATACAGCGGTGTTTTGTCTGTGGAGACACCCGTCACCTTCGGAACGGTTGCCCCCTGGGCAAGGCGACGCTCCACGATAGAAGGAAGTCAGCTGTATGCTGAGGCGCTGAAAGCGCGGTTGAGTGACATCGTCACTGCTCGCTTAGCGACGGGGACATGTGTCACAGTCCCGAAGGTCCCTGTGGACCTCGGAGTCAAGTTCCGTGGCTTTGATAGCGTGGAACGCTGTCTAGCCTTAGAATTGGATGCAAGGTATGACCTTATCCTAGGAATGGCACTTGATGAGCCATGGATTGATTGGAGGTCAAAGACCTTGGGCGCACGTCTACCGCTGGCGCTTTGGCGAGTCATGAACCCACCTCGCCTAGGAGACAAATGCGCTATTGGCGAGAGCACTGGACCGAGACGGTTAACGTGCTGGACATTGGAATGGT
>NW_020187364.1:148840-172980 GCF_900000015.1 Plasmopara halstedii | reverse complement strand
GTGTAAGCCATGTCAAGCACGTGCTGTAGGGTTTTATTCATTACACTCTAACCCGACTTTACCCGGCCCGGGGATTGAGCCCTGGACCTCCCGGTCCTGAAGTGAGCGGCGTACCACTACACCACAGGATCGGTTACGCTATTACAGACACATTTGTCTATGTTGTATTGACGCACAGACACATGGACAATGTACAGACACATGGACAATGTACTTATGTGTTTGCTATAGATGCCAGCATCTGTCTCTTCGTGCTTTGCATGTCTTTGGACATCGACGAATTAGGTGCACAATACGTTATAAACAAAATTGTGCGCTTGAATGGAGCACCCCACTCGGAGCACTTTTTGGCGTGTTGCTGAAGGGTGATTGATGTGGAATTAAGTCTAACTGGAAGTAATACGAAGGTTGCACGATGAATGATAGCAAAAATACTATGCAAAGCATAACGTGAGGATAACCGCCAACGTGCTGAAACGTGGTTCTTACCGACAGCACTCAAGATTTCTAACACACTCAGCTAGCCAATAAACATAAGTGTTGGGATCTCACAACAAGGCAAGCCTCCAAATGAAGAATTGGATGATATTGTGGGAAAACAGCGTAACAGAATGAAGTGGTAGGAAGCGCGACAATTGCTGCTCCATCATTCCAGTAGCGCGAGTGATTATGAGTTGTGAAAGGTGATCTAAAGTTGTGAATAGATTTCGGTTGCGCTTTATGACATGTGATCTTTCCACCTATTGATGAACGAATCGTTGTTATTGCTGCTTTAAACTGTAGAAGATGTAGTCTTACAAAGACAAAAACATTTTGCTCACTGGTGTAGTGATTCCATCAATATCATTAGACTTTAAACTTCTAAGCTCTGTTCTTGGCGTGCTTTGCTAGGAAATTGTGACGGATTTTATGCTCTTGACGTTAATCACTCTCCCAGCCGCCCTCGAAGCGCAGCATGTAGTTTACGAACATGTCTTCTCGTCTTGTTTGTAAGACACAGAATGAAAGTACATTACTAGCGCCGAGCTATTTTCCTGTGAGGCTCTTTTTGGAATATTGATTGCGATTCCAGGGCAAAATTGCCAGTTGAAACACATAGCTATGCTGTAGAAAGGGGAGACTGTGAGGCTTATCGCACCAAAAAAATCTCTGCTTCCAACATTCGATGCCTATGGTGGTTGCAATTCGACGTTTGAGTGAATAGCATAATTAACTATATGGTTGATATCGGTTTTGGGATTTTTGGACCGGACTTAACCTATTATTATTTAATCCAAATAATAGTGAGAGCAATGTATTAGCTTGACATACCAAGAAGACAACCAACATACATGAGGAATATAGTATATCGGATATTACTTGACGTACATCGTGTTGTAGACACTTATTGTCCAAATACAGTACGTTATTTCAACTTATTAGCTTGACATACCAAGAAGACAGCCAACATACATGAGGAATATAGTATATCGGATATTACTTGACGTAGATCGTGTTGTAGACACTCATTGTCCAAATACAGTACGTCATTTCATCTTTGAATAGAAAATAGCTAAGAAAACAGGAACTCAATATACTCATTTGCTGACACAGCTTATCATCAGGTCATGAGTCAAATATCAAAACTTCTGACTGCCAACGCCATATATCCCTTCGTCGATCCGTAAAAGATTGGTGGAAAATGTTTGATACACCTCATAAGCCCACGATGCACATGCCGCAGGTGAATTGCGACCTGCTGGGCGTTGTCAGAGTAAAACTACAACTAGGATACTATGTCGTCACAGTACTACTTGTTCGAACAAATATACGAATTTAGTCTGTCTCGTAGAAGTGGGTCCGCAAATGCCATTGGTTGGGCTGGTAAATAGTGCATACAATGTACACTCGAAACAACATTTCCATTTTGAAAAGAGATACAGTTGGTTGATGTGACACCTAACACGGAGTTTTTTTTAATCACACAGTACTTTTATACAACTCCCAACGGATCGCGCTCCCTGATTGCAAATTAATATACTTCCGAGTGCTCAGGAAGAAAAATACAAATTCAACTTAAGCAAAACCAGCTTATATTTATATTAATATTTTTATTGTATTGGTAACAATGAAAGATGCTTCATGCATCTGATAAGGCTAGCGGTCCGTAGTCCTGCGGGCTTTCCCGTTCTCAAGCCCAACTCTCTAATAGTGTAACTAGTCAAGCTCACTGTACAACATCAAAACACGTGATAGCTGTATTTCACCACAGAAAATAAATCCGTTGAGCTTTCCACTATGGCCAAAGAAAATAATAGCAAAAATAGTACAGTTTTCATTACCTCGACGTGACATTGTCGGAAATCGAACCTTATCTTCGGTGTATTATGTCAGCACTCAATGATCAGAATTTGCTGTATGCCAAACGGCAAATAGTCATTGCGAGTCTTGAAGATAAAATATTTATTTCCTTACTGCTAAATCACACATATATCAAAAGGAGTAGGGGCGCCTATGGTCAATCTCACGAAAGTCTTTTTCAGCCAGGCGATTATTTCATCAGATTGGTTAAAGTGGCTCTCCAACTATCCCGAGCTAGAAACGAATTCGCTTTTGTCTCCGATTCAAACTGTTCGCAGCTTAAGCGCACCCACCGTCCACTCCTATCTTAGTATGGCTGTGCACACATTATCCGTAATCCAAAGCAATCAGCAAGCACACTTTCCGCTACGAGGTAGATATTGAGCATGGTTGAGTTTTGAGCGTACCAGACTTTGTCATATAGTTCAACATATTTTCAACTAGCACAGAAGGCGGTTAAACTCCATAACGGTCGACTTGGGATATGTCACGCTGCGTCTATGGCTTCGATCGATCCAATCCAGTTGAAGTTTTTTACGCATCACAGCACAACTCTTAGACACTTATGTGTAGTGCAGCGGGACTGCCGTAACTCTCTCGCTTAGAGGAAGCTAAGGTAAGGTCACCGACTTGAACTAGTACGAGTGCAGCGATCGCAATCCGCTTACTCCGAGAGTAACCACAGCATTAACCTTAGGCAAATAAACTCTCTTGTCCAAATCGTAAACTGTATTTCTTTGCGGCAAAGCCGCCTATATCCAAATCTATAAATTTGTCTAACTAAATAGTAAAGCCTGATTAAAATGCATAACTACAAACAGTCCAGCCACGTAGTGGCGTCTTATTAAGCTGTATCCACACTATTGTGTGGTCACACCATCGTGTGTGACCCATCCTTTCATACCAGGGTACTTGTTACCCCGTTACACGTTGCTCGCTCGTCGCTCTTCCAGTCTTGCGGCCTTACCAGCAAGCTAAATAAATGACGTTGGTGTGACGTCGTTTATTTCCTGATTCTACGGTGCTGACAGGGACGTCAACGTTAGACAAGCACCCGCTTTCTTTTCCAGTTCACGCTGTGATGAGACATGCTCAAACCCAAGAGTTTGCTTGTAAGGCTGATAGCCTCATTTTCAACTTCAAAAGTCTATGTTAAAGACCGCACCTTTGCAGTACGAAGTGTCTGGCGCGCGAAAAACTGTCTTTAATCCAAGGGATCTCGTGAAAAGTATCTTACCTCATGCTTTTGCATTTCATAGATCTAATCTATAAAAGGTGTGGGAGAAATATGCCTAATAATGAAGGCATTCATCACTAAATAAACAAACAAGTTGTATAATTTTCAACAAAGCAGAATTAAAGCATAAAAACTACCCCGCATTTCAAACCGATATGCGGATATTTATTGTGCATTGGTTGGTGCTGAATCAAATTCACTTGCTAATCGTTTTCAAGCATTAGTACTTCTCCAAAAAGCTCTAAAACAACAAGATGGTATGCTCGTGTATTTGTCGCTATAGTGTGCATGAAAGTCCTAACAATTGTGCGTTTCAATGCTTTACAGGCCGGCGACAAGAGCAACAACGTGATGCGTGAAATCCACGTCGACAAGCTTGTAATCAACTGCTGTGTCGGCGAATCGGGCGATAAGCTCACGCGTGCTGCTCGTGTGCTCGAACAGCTCACGGGTCAGAAGCCTGTGTACTCTAAGGGTAAGCTTTTCACAAGATAAAAGCAAAGAATTGCCTTAACGGGCTACTTACCCGGGCCACTTGCTTTCGGCAGTGTGTCTAACCCAATTTACGGCCTTTCCGGGTGTTGGAAGCTTCTAAATTGAGGCTTCTGGTTCATCCCCGATTGCGCTCGTTCTTGAGTACACCGGGCTGATGCCACATCACGCACACATCAATGATCTTGGAGGTTGGTGTCGTTGTACTTTGTCCGTCTCAACGGATGGCAAAGGCGCGTGTTAGTCACTTTAGTGACGATGTGGATCATATCTTCTTCTTGTTTTCCAAGAAATATCACTAATAATCAATGATGTTTGTCTACTTTAGCTCGTTACACGGTCCGTACATTTGGCATTCGTCGTAACGAAAAGATTTCGTGCCACGTAACCGTCCGAGGTGAATTGGCTCAGGAAATTCTTGACCGTGGCTTAAAGGTCAAAGAGTACGAGTTACTGCGCAAGAACTTTTCCGAAACGGGCAACTTTGGCTTCGGTATTCAGGAACACATCGACTTGGGTATCAAGTACGATCCATCTACTGGTATTTACGGTATGGACTTCTACGTTGTACTTAAGCGACCAGGTGCTCGTGTAGCTCGCCGAAAGATTCAGCAATCGCGTGTAGGCCACCCACACCGTCTTACCAAAGATGATGCTATCAAATGGTTCCAAGCTAAGTATGAGGGTATTGTGTTGGACGCTCCTCGTGGTTAAATACATGCAATTGAGTTGCTTGTTGTCGATTTCTTTGGGATAGGATAAAGCAAAATGGAGAGATATAACTCACAATTTTTTCATAGCTTTAATTTTCTACGATCTTTGCTACTTCAGTGCATGGTTTCATTTTCCTTTGGATGCTTACCAAGCCATTTAGAAACTCCATCAGCATCAAGTAATACCGAATTGACATTCGTTGAATCACTAACAGGCTGTGCCATCAGTGAAAGGTACTTTTTGGCCATAAATACAGCCATATCCACCGACAAATTTAAATGCGAGTCGACAAGAAATTGTGTGATCCACGGCGGAAGTTTCGTACGTTTATCTGCACGATTGTACCTCGAGTCGGCAAAGATTACGAGACCATAGTCCGTTTTACTTCGTAGCACTCGACCAGCACATTGAGCAGCTTGACGTAAAGCGTCAAATGTGAGAAAATCACCTTCTCGAATTTGGTGAGTGTAGCGAAGATACTCAAGTCGTGCGCGTAAAGTGTTCGATAACGTGTACTGAAATGGAATACCGAATAGAACAACTGCACGTCCATAGTGACGATCAAAATCGATCCCTTCAGCTACTTTACCACGAGCAACCGAAAAGAAGATTGCACCTCGTCCACAATCGCACGCTTTCTTGTAATTATCTAGTGCCAATGTTGTTTCAACAATATCTTTTGTCTCGATAAAAAGCAGTTTACTAGTCAGTACACGCTTGAGAACGCCAAGTGAGTCCCACTGACCAATAATCTTTTCCATGTATAAATAAGACGGAAAAAAGCAAACCATCCCGTCTGGGGTACATGCAGCTAATTCCAACAACAGTGTGCCGTAATTACGGACAACTGAGAGATCGTCGCGCAAGTCAAACTTTGTACTTACGGGCATCTGGTCACTACCACGTGTGATCACCAATGGACAAATACTTGAGCGGTATACGGACATGGGCAACGATTCACGAATTACAGGGTTAAAATTTAACAAACGTGGATACAAATCAATCGGAGACAGTGTTCCAGACGTGATGATGACGCTGCTAAAGCGCTCAAAAACTGGACGAATTGCTAAGGATGCATCTAGACATGATAGTTGCAACACAGGATCGTGTACGCCAGACGCGCCGTCAAATGGCTCAATAATTAGCATAAATCCATCGGCATATGTCGCTACTAGTGTCGCAAAGTCTGCAACTCTTGTAAGCGCGTTAAATTCCTCCAAATTGGTCACTTCAAGCGTTCGCATCAACGAATTGAGACGCGTGTAGCAAAATTTCATTGGTTTTATCTCCATACTAATCGCTTGGTGCAAATGATGCAGAAAAGCTTGAGGTGTCTCGGATTCCACTTGACGGACTCGAATGCGCTTGCGTAGATATTCGATCAATCGTCGCATGAAAGCGACAAAGTGTTCAGCTCGTCTAATATTTCCCGGAATAGCTTCATCCAATACATCATCCGGTAAAACGGGATTGGCAATTAAAATATCGTTGCTAGAGTCAATTGCTTGATTCGTTGTTGGATTTGTATACGTGGGCGCTACAACAGCGTTACTTGATCGTAGACCTTCTACTAGTCGTCGATATTCAGCATCTAATCTTGCTTTATCCGCTTGTTTTAATTTATTTACATGATTCGATAGTGTCGTCAAGTTACGCGACGCTCGATCCAAAGAGCGCCGATCTAGATCAACACTCAAAGCTTCAATACATACATTGTCAATATTGTGGGCTTCATCAAAGACCACAATACTTTCCTTCTCAAAGCTTCTGGATACCAATTGACTAACTTTTGGATCTAACATATATTGGTAATTGTATACCACCACGTCCGCAAAAGTCACGACATATCGTGTTAAGAAATAAGGACACCACCCTTTGACGGTTCCAAGTTGTTTCAAATCGTCAACAGAGTACACTCCTGGAGGAAGAAGTGTATCGTCACTTCTTCGGGTGTCGTAGTTTTCGTAAAACGAGCACGTTTCAATCGCATCTTCCACTTGGGGCATCGACACGTCACCATCTGCTGATACTTCGTGCGCTTTAGCAGCTTTAGCACGTACCCAAGATGCTGTCATCCTGCGGCATTGTCCGTCGACATCTTCGCCATCAGCGTGGGCCATAACCCGCGGATGGACACACATATTGCGTCGCGAGCTTAGACACACAGCTGTGATCTGTGCTTTATCCCCATAGTATTGTTCTCGGTATTTTACAAGCTTTTTAATCTCTTCGACACATTTAGCCATCTCTGGTACCGTTCGAGTACAGTAAATAAGCTTTCCGGCAGTCGGATGTGCGTGTTTGTATGCTATGACCAAAGATAAAAGTGATACAGTCTTGCCTGTACCTGTTGGCATCTCTAGCATACAATGACCTTGTGCATCAAGTGCGCGCTTAAGTTCACGCATATACTGTAATTGCTCAGAGTACATGCGCTCATACGGGAAGATAACCTCGAGCCCATCGATATCGACCTTCATATCTTTAAAATGTAAACTGTGATAACTCATGTGTACCACATTTAAATCTTAAATGATGTAACGTACTTAATCAATCGTCGATCACCGGAAGCGACGCGCTATGAGTCACGGTACCATGCTAGACGTTGTGAAGGATGAGGACAAGCCACGGAAACACCACTCAGGTCCTCGCAAGCGCCGATCCAAAAAGAAGTCAAATACTTGCACTATTAATGCTTCTATAGAGAATGAGTTTCGCTCAGATTCGTGCAATTCACCGCTTAATGACGCAAAGAACCTCTGTGTCGCTACTGTGCCATTTACACCGCTTCAAGACAGTAGTATACATGCACAAAGCTTCACATCACCATCGTTACGATCAGAAGATAATAATGTACTCTCAAGTCCTCAATGTTCTAAGAAAACAACAAATGCTGCAATGTCCAAGCTTTTCCACCATCGTGAGCTTAGTCTTGAAGAACGTGAAGTGATACGCGGAGAACAAGAACAGCAAGCAGCTGAACGTGCGTATTGGACTCAATGGGTCATTGAAGCGGCTGAAAAAGAACGTGCAAGACGTTTAAATGTATTGAAGCAGCTGCAATGTGAAGAAGAAGCTGAAATTCGACGTCGAAGACAATGGGCAATTGCTACAATTGAGAAGGAACAGGAAGCAATGATGCGAGAAATGTTTCTGGATAATATGAAAAATACGCAGTGGTTTCAATCGACAATTTCAAGGTTTTCGGAAGATTATGAAGTCGTGTGCCCGAATAGTTGGTTCGGGTGCACATTTAGTTGTATGTTGAAAGATTTAGAATCTCATTTGAAACGGTGTGTATATCGACAGGTGCCAGATACGTTGGATCAAGTTGTTGAAGACAATGTCACGGATTTTTACTCGTACGATGTGGTTTGTCCAAATGCTGTGCTCGGGTGTGGAGAAATCTGTTCCCGTGAAAATCTTGCCGAACATCTCGCGGCGTGTCCTGTGAATGGCATGTCGAGAGAGAAAGAATGGGAAGAGCGACTAGAATGGAGACGAAGTGTCATCCAAGCTACGGAAAAGGAACGCGAACGACGCATTGATGAGGAACGTGCGGAAGGAACGAGAAAAAGCGCATTATCGCTTGGAAATTTGCAACGACTGTACGAAGAGCAAACTGCTATGATGCAAGTAGTGTTACATGATGAAATTGAAGATTTCTGTGCCCATCATGAGCGAGAAGCACAAGAGAAACGTCCGTCGATTCAAAAGGCGATAAATATGGTAACAGAGGAAATTCAATTACTTTGGAATGATTGCGTACAAGTCGAACAATATGGATCTTTTGCTACAAAATTACATGGAGAAGCCAGCGATGTGGATTTGGTTGTCTTTGGAGCGACACAAGAGTTTCATTTCAGTAGTCAGCAATGCGTTGAGGTTCTAGCAGAACATTTACGCGAACTGTCAGGCTTTGTCGATGTGAGCGCGATAAGTCGTGCTTCCGTCCCACTTTTAAAAGTAGTCACTCTTATCTCTTCTGACGGACAAGACAAGACTGATCGTAGTACGGATACGAAGCTTCGCATCCCGTTTGATATAACGTTTGATGAGCCTCACGGGATTCATCATAATGGTGTCGCTAGTGTGAGGTTAATACAAGGTCTGGCGAATGCGTTTTATGGATTACGAGAGTTAGCGTTGGTATTAAAGCATTTTTTGGCTGAACGTGAATTAAATGATCCATACGTCGGTGGCTTGTCGTCTTACGGTCTGTTGCTGATGGTTGTGTATGTTCTTCAAGAGCAAGGAGCTTTGATTTCGATGGTTGACGAACAAAAAATTAGTCGACAATCATATAATGAAGATGATTTCTGTGAGTTGAAAGTGGAGGTGCCGACTCGTTGGAATGCGCGGTATGACGCACAGTGTTTAAAAGGAGAATCAATTGCCAAGGAGATTATACAGCAATGCACAGCCAAACAGCCAAAGAAGGCGAAGGAATTGGACAAGAAACGCATCAAAAAAGCGAAACGAGTTGTGCTTCCTTCATTTGTGACGGGATCTGAAGACGAAGGTGGACATGAGGCAAAACCATTTTTGCTTGGAAAACTTTTGATGGATTTCTTACAATTTTACGGAAACGATTTTCGACAAAACCTCGACCATATTTCTGTTGTATCATGGGGTGAGCCGACCATGTCATTTGATCCTTCCCGCGCCAAAACATTTTCATCCCACTCACTTTCTCCCCCAACAATGCATTTATCTCCGAGTGTCAGCTGTGCTGGCTCTAAATCACCGTCAATGCTTGTGCCGCCATTGTCACGTGATGGTTTACTAGTGATTGAAGACCCTTTGCAGCCTCACAACAATGTGGGCAAGTCGTGCTACCGAGTTAGTCAAGTCTTTCGTGAATTTTCCGACTTTTTGAGCTTTGTGACTGCGCTGATTGTACGAGGGAGTGTCATGACAACGGGTAAGAAAAAGAAAGGAGATTCAAAAGCGTGCACCACTTCTCCGCATAGCCCATCATCAACGATTGAACCAACATGCCGGATATTAAAGTCAGTATTTCAAATGAAAACAAGAGAAAAACGCGCTAGCTTGGACATCTCGTCGACATGACAATGCCAACGTGACTGCCAATGTAACTCACATTTTCTACCTACAAACGCAGTAATCAGCCGTTTACTCCTGCAATTTCCAGCTTATAATTTCTCCAGCCTTCAGCGGAACCACAACGTCATTTTGGAATGGATAGCTGTCCGGCACCTTCCACTCTTGCTTGCGTAAAACTGTTTTGCCCACTGTGTTTCGTTTTAGCCCATAAAAATCAGCTCCGTTCTCGCATGCAAATGCACGGAACAACTCTAGCTTGCCGATTGACTCGAAGGCTTCGGCGTACAATTCTAGAGCTGCGTGAGCCGAGTAAATACCAGCGCACCCGCAGCTTGACTCTTTCTTCGCAGCTACATGTGGAGCGCTGTCTGTCCCTAGAAAAAACTTGGTACTTCCACTAGCAATAGCTTGAAGCAAAGCTTGTCGATGTATCTCGCGTTTCAGGACTGGCAAACAGTATTTATGTGGGCGTAAACCTCCCTGGAAAATGGCATTGCGGTTGTACAACAAGTGCTGTGGTGTGATGGTTGCCGCGACATTTGCTGGTGCTGTCAAGACAAATTCAGCCGCTTCTTTGGTTGTGATGTGCTCCATAACAATTTTTAGCTGTGGAAAATCAGCCACAAGTGGCTTAATTACTTGCTCCACAAACGTGGCTTCACGATCAAAAACGTCGATAGTCGGGTCTGTCACTTCACCGTGGACCAGCAATGGCATGCCGACGTCAGCCATAGCTTTAAGTGCTGGGTAAATGTTGTGAATTTTCGTTACACCCGAGTCCGAATTCGTAGTGGCACCAGCTATAGAAATCAGACACGATTAGTCAATAAATGACTTATAATCCTATCAAATGTTTATACCAGGATAAAGCTTGACAGCAAAGATCATTCCGGTCGCGGCGGCGCGATGGATTTCGTCGGCGGTTGTGCCGTCCGTCATGTAGAGTGTCATTAATGGCTCGAAACCAATTGGACTATTAGGGTCACGTTTAAGTTCTGGAACGTGAGCCATGATACGTGCACGGTAAGCCAGTGCTTGCTGTGTCGTGGTGACAGGTGGTACAAGATTTGGCATAACAATGCAACGTGCGAACTGTGATGCCACGTGTGATACAGTGCATCTTAAAGCATCATCGCCGTCTCGTAGATGGTGATGAAAGTCGTCGGGACGTGCATTGATCCATTTGATCTCAGTAGGAGAAGACATGGCCAGAATACGTTTTGTGTGTCTTAAAGCACACATTTGATTTAGTGATGTGTAGAACACAAAAACTGTTTTTTTGGACCAAAGAACAATTACTATTTGCTGTCACTTTCATATTTTTTTTGCAAATACCCAATTTATGAATATTGTTATATCAATTCACCTTTAAAGTGATATTTACCAAAAGGTTAAATGTCAAGCAAGAGACGTTCCGGATTCTCAATCTTGTCAGCAATGGCCTTAAGACACGTGACGCCTTCACGACCGTCAACGAGTCGGTGGTCGTAGGTGAGTGCAAGGTACATCATAGGACGTGCGACCACTTCACCATTCACAACAACAGGACGCATCTTGGTGTTGTGCATTCCAAGGATTCCCGACTGTGGCAGATTAATGATCGGCGTGCCCATAAGTGAGCCAAAGACACCGCCGTTCGAGATTGTAAAATTGCCACCGGTCATTTCTTCCAACGAAAGTTTTCCATCACGCGCACGAATCGCTAGTTCAGACAATTTCTTTTCTACATCAGCAAAGCTCATGGATTCAGTATTTTTCAATACTGGCGTGACCAGACCCTTGGGGGTAGACACAGCAACACTCATGTCAACGTAATCACGGTACACGATCTCCTGATGCTCATCGTCGATCATTGCATTGACACCAGGCACTTCAAGCAGTGCTGACGCACTTGCCTTAACAAAAGCTGACATAAATCCTAGCTTGACACCGTGCTTGGCTTCAAATGCGTCTTTATATTGCTTACGAAGATCCATGAGTTTGGACATATCCACCTCTTGAAAAGTCGTGAGGCTGGCTGCTGTGTTTTGCGATTCCTTCAGTCGTTCAGCCGTACGTAGACGCATGCGGCTCATTTTCTCACGACGAATTGCACGCTTGGGCATTGCTATCAATGGATTAGCACCAGGAACGACAGGATTGGGGGTAGCAACAGACGTCGAGGCTTTAGGATTGGGTGATGAAGTCGAGATGGCTTCAGGAGTAGGAGCCGAAGTGGGAGTTGGAGCGACTTTTGATGCAGTAGAGGCCTCACCACCAGGTTTTATCGAAAAGAGTGGCACGCCAATTTCTACTGTTTGGTCCACGTCAGCCAACGTTTTGGAAATAGTGCCACTCTTTGGTGCCCGAACATCCACACTCACCTTGTCAGTCTCGAGCACGACTACAACTTCGTCCTCGCTCACATAATCTCCCACTTTTTTAATCCATTCAACAACAGTTCCTTCTGAAATAGAGTCGCCCATAGAAGGTACGGGAACGATCGTTTCTTCACCTGCCGAAGTGGAAGCCGGCACAGCCTTTGTTTCCGTACTCTGTGCACTCTGCGAGCCTGCCTCACCTTTGACAATCTGAAAGAGTGAGGAACCTACCGTTACGTTATCATCAGTAGCTGCCAGCTGTTTTCCCATGGTACCAGCGAAGGGCGAACGGACATCTACGCTCACTTTGTCCGTCTCCAGCACGACAACAACTTCGTCCTCGGCCACAGCATCTCCTGGCTGCTTAAGCCATTCTACGACGGTTCCCTCGGAAATTGAGTCACCCATAGATGGAACAGGAACATCTTTCACCTCGTTAGAACTTGAAAATGCACGAAGCTGAAGGATCGATGCGGCTTTAAAACGATGCGTACGAGCGGATATAGCATTCACGTCACGAAGCTTGAGCGTGTCAAGCTTGGATGATCGTGCGAACTTGATGGTAGAATTACGAGCTAGAGATGTGAGTGAGCGGCGGGCAGCTCCATTGGCACGCGCGGTAGCACGGGCGTGCAGCACAACGCGTCCGGAACCGTGCATTTATCTGGAGGGAGGGGCAGGATCTATGTATATTTGTGAAATTGTCCATAATAATGTTTTTTTTTGACATATCTAAAATTTCATCCTAAGAAGACCTTTATACTTAAGAAAAGATCGCATAGCAAATCCAGCTCCAGGACTAAACAGCGATCTACACTGTCTAAGTCCTCAAACTTTTAAGCAGACTCAAACAACCGACACTCTCATGGAGTTCCTTGCGCGTATGTGGTATGGGAATCATCAATACCTCTCTGTTTTCCTTACGGGTTTCATTAATCGCGCGTTCAATGAAACTGCACGACTCTCTTTAATAATAAAGGACTTTGTATGTCTTCAAAAAGTCTAGGATGTCGATAGTATTAGTCGGCAAATCTAGAAAGCGTCACTTTATTTAGAGCCGGGTACGATTGCTCTTAAACGCTAGGTGATACAGAAATCACTTTTTTTCTTTTGTTAACCTTCCAACGATTTTCCAGATTTCTTGATGTTGACCCGCGCGGTGGGATCTCGACCCTCCGTAACATTTGATCGAAAAATAAGGGGCGTAAATGATTAATACGCTAGCAGATTTAACGTTTATCGCACGAAAATAAAAAACGAATCGAGTAAGATTTAAAAAATGTGCATCTTAACTGCGGCGCTGCCCCACAACGTCTTTTTCTTCCTCGACAAATATGTAGTCTATCGTGGCTAGCGCACTTTTTGAGACTTCTCTGTTATGGGCCAGACTAATGCGTGAGCCTATCACCATAACTTTAGTACCTGTATAGTTGTATATCTCTAAACATTGCTATATCAGAAATTGGAGGCACTCATCAATTTAGGGGATTTTTTAGTCTTCCCCAGTAAGTGTCATAGTGTCGCTTATGTGATAGGGGTTCCTCCGAGGGTTCCGCACGTAGTTTTGACCACGATCACTTGACTAATAGTAGGCTTGTGCGATACACTATTGCTCTATCTTGAGCATGACCAAAGTCATGGATATATAAGCTCCTCGTTTCTAGAGGCCTGATGATGCGAGAGTTGGCGACCGTATAGGTCCCAAAAGCTAATTCCGGGGGAACAAAATGGGCGAATGTGCTCTGCGGTATCTATAATTATATCCTATCCTGTGGAGCCTAGTTGAAGCGACTGATTGCTGGGATCTACAGGCCAAATTTCAGGCGAAGTAGCCGAATGAAATTCGCGAGTAAATCGACAAGGCCCTGACATTACCTATCATTGCCTATGGTTGTCGCGGTTTGACGGCATTGCTGTGTCGTTAACACCGAGTGGTGTGCTAATTTTGATTGTAATAAGAAATGATCTGAGATTATTATCCGACAAGGATGCGTCCGTCAATGAAAAGTAAAAAAAGGCACTTCATGTATCTCAAGAATTCTAAGAATTACATTTTTGTCAGTCGCAACGTGGTAAAAATACTTCCACTGGTGTTGATCCCACCAGAATATGCGTCATGAACTTAACTAGGATTCCGGCCATTAGTATTGTGCTACATGACACCACTTATGGAAGGAGCTGTGCGACTTTGATATATCATTTAATACGCGTCGCACGAGCGGAAAAAGAGAAAGTCAATATCATGTGTGCCCCAGTTACCTTCATCAATTCCGGATCGGTCATTTCACATCTTCTGTGGCACCTCGGCCCTTGCTATATGCTGCAATTTGTTTAAGCGAATGTCATAAGGTATGAAAGCGCTTTCAAGACCTTCTCAGCTTAAGGCAACAGAGACGATTAAATACGATTCACGACAACGTGCTACTTGCAATTTTGAGGACAGTCCAGATAAAAATTTGTATGGCCCCGAGTCATTTAACATCTACACAGACAAATCGTCATAATGCACAGCGATATCGCCTCCTACCGATTGCAAAGAATGGACGAAAGTTTTTTTAGATTAATTACATGATCGATTGAATGTCGTTGCGGAAGTGCTTTAACGTCCGCGGCAATAAATTGTCACGTGTCACAACGGAGACATCGCGCACCGGCGATATTATATGTACTGAATAGAAGTAGGACACAACATGTGCTTACACAACTTTTCACAACTTTAACGTGTTTTATTCCCGCAAGTTGTCATACAGCGTGCGGTGGTACCTACTTCTATCATAGTGTGGTATTCACGATAATTTCCTAGGAGTTGTTCTCGCTAACGAAATATGGACAGCGTTTTGATCCCATTCAAGCTGGTGACCCTGTATAAGTTAGAGGCAAGCACTGATGTGCTAACAAGTCAAATGGTTTAACAGATAGACCACTCAGTGCCTGCATCGCGCTTCTAACATGCCTGCCGGGACTCCAAGAAGAGAAGTCTGGTATGCTGGTTCTAAAGACCGAATGGGCTCCAAAAAGAGAAGTCTAGTATACTGTTTTCTAAAGATCGAAGTTTCTTGAAGAATATGAGACAATATATCAACGCGTTCCGTCGAATTATCTCTCTGCGGACGGCCAACGGTGGATATGTACAATCTGGAGTCAAGCATTTGTTCCAGGTTTGCCACTACTTCGCTGTAAAGCGCATATCTCGATCGACTCAATGGCCCCCGTTTGGCTCTATTACCAAATACCTTTCTGAAAGTACAGCTTTGATGTACCCTTTCCGGTAAGAGTATATCTGAAAGCAGCTGGATAAACTAACTTTCTCAGACGGCCAACTAAGACCACGATATTGGCATCCCAGACATGGTTTTTGTAAGTGGAAACAATGTCCATACCGATGGCTGCCAATACTCGATAGTAATCGGCAGGGTGCTACCGTACACGAAGAATTTTAACCAGTTTATACGTCTTAAATGTGCGCTTACTCATGGCTCGTCAGTGCATAGTCATATTAGATTTTACCTTTCATTCCCGAGGTGGCCATATCGTATGCCTAATACTATATTCTGTACTTGCAACGCATTTCCTGAGATACCACCACAAATGAGGTATCAAGTGGGTCAGTGCTATAGTTTCTACCTTGAGATAAGGATTCACGAAGCGATTGTGAACCGAATGTTTCGATAAAATGGCAACTTATTTACAATTTGATTGTCTTCGCAGCGCAAAGTATATTTCGTAATTCGTAAGCTATATAGATTTTTGTCAGCTGGCAGCATCTTCGCCGTAGCATGCGACTGTGGTTTTACTATAGCGCATTCGCTAGCATGTCAAGCTGACCCGGCTTATAGCCTTTACTCTACAAGCGGGACAAATCAAGTTGTCATCAGGTGCAAAATATGAAGCGACGATGTCGCTGTCCGCAACGTCGCATGACCTATATCAGTCACAAATGCACTAAATTTACCCAAAGAACCTTCAATTTAGACAAGTGCATATTTCATTTCACGTAGTTCTCTGTCTTAAGCCAAAGTATTCTTCCCTTTCGCAGTAAGCCGGAGAGGCTCAAAAGTGATCTCGCGTTCATGCCCATTGACACATTCTTGGAGTATAGCAGAGGTTATGACAAGGGCTAAAGCATCACGGACGACATGAGTCGGCCAATTAAAGCTCAAAAAATTTCAGGTCGAGAAAGTCACAAGACATTGCTTTCCGCCCATGATGACTGACATCTCTGCCACCCACTAGCACCATCTGACATAATTTTAAGACATTTTAGCTTGCACTATATTGTTGACCTGGTCCAGCCAAATCCTATAGTACTGAAAGGACTGAAGAACTGACCAATCCACTGATCTTTCCCGAATTTTTTCGCGAGTCATGCTTCACAATGACATGACTTAGTAATGGGACCTTGTCGGCGCCAAAGCCAATGTTGCCTGTACTGGCAACCCGCTTTCGGGTACATACTCTCGAGCAAAGCTCGCAACTTTTTATGTGGCTCTTCACATTCCACTTCTAGTACTCGGCAGGATAAAGAATTTGTAAAAAAATATATTTTTCAAAAAAAGAGATAATTTTCGTCATCATAGAGTTGTGCATAACCACGATGTGACTCGAACAGCTGCGTCACTATTTGATTGAGCGTTAGACAGTCTTGGTGGCATAAAATATCCCTTTTATTGGATAATAATCGAAATGTTTTCGTAGTGAAATAATTATTGTTGTTTTTCATCAGCAGCTGACAACAAACACCAGCGAAGCCAAGAAGGTTGGAGATCATGCTGTCGCGTAGCATTCAGTATAGCAATCAGTTCTTACGTCGGAAGATATGTTTTTGCAGTCTTGCTTCAATTTTAATACCCTCTCTTATTCATCAAAATCTATTAAAAAATTACCAAACTTTATCATTAATAAGCACGCGCGATTCAGCTTTTGCACCAGTCTTTATGACACAAAACGTCGCTCACGCGTGTATAATATTGATCCTTTTGACTCCCTGCTTCTTGCTTTGCACAAACGAAGGCGTCTATGATATAGTTATGTTCTTATTAAGTCCCATTGGTGTGGAGCGCGACATTATGTTTTGCAAATCGAGTCAAGACGCACTTCCCGACTCTGGGACAACACCCAAAACAGATCTCGTGTAACTACGTCATTTTCTTAGCAACACAGAAGAAAAATAACACATGGAGTCTGTTGTCTTTTGTTCAACTGCTTGCACTCAGTGCACTGCGAAGGTCTCTAACTGTGGACCCGTCCATTAAAGGATGAGCCTGGCCTTTTCTCTGGTACTGACCGTACCATTTTGGCGACTTCATCGTTTTGCTTATCGTTGCAAACAGGAATTATCTTGCAGATCGATGAGAGCTTTCGGGGCGTGTAGCTATGGAAGATATTATCATTAAAGAACTGGTATTATAAATTTTTCCGCACCACAAACGGTTAAACATAATAGCTCCGCATGATGGGTGCTACACAGTGTGGATAGAAGCAAGACATCTTGACAATGATGGTCCACACCTAATAAGTTAAAGACTAATTTCAGATCATTGGTAACGAGCTGGGTATCGTCGTGAGCTGGTCCATCTACAGGCAGCTTATAACCGTACATGATCACCGAATCTTGCTTAGGGGTTTGAGGCACTTTGCAAATCTGCCACATCTTAGGGGCCATACCGGGTGACCACGAAACACAGTAGCCCCATTATGTTTCAATAAAAATACGCTAGAGGGACAGTAAACACAGCTTTTTCAAATGTCTTCGAGAGAGACATTTCAAAAAAACGCATCCAGTCTCTGTCGCTGCAGAGATGCATTCTACAGACTGCGGTTACACTCGCTACTTTTCGAGTTATCATAAAGCCGCTACTAACTGCTGTTGAGGCCTTCCAAGCTCTGCTTAAGGCACTGTTTAAGATTTAATAGAAAGTTGAAATCATCGCATGTTCTGCTTAAAGCTACTGTAGCATCTTATTACGCCAAAATCTCCACTGTTGCCAACAGTGATAGACTCACGAATCAGAATAGAATTCCGTGGAACGAAACGTGACTTCTTCCACCCTATCAATAGATCATGGCGTCCAAGCCTCGCCATATCTATGAGAGATCAAATCTCGAAACATTATCCAGAGCCCAACACGCTGCTTAATTCGTCTCACTTACAGGAAGGACGAATATAACCTTCGACACTTCGAGTCGTGTCCCGTGGCAAGCTGCATGGTATTATATGCGCTCGGCACGTTCAATATCTCCTCGTACAGCAATATCTAGTTAAAAGTCATGTGCCATACAAAATACACGACGCGCTTGTATCCACAAAGTCTAACTATAGGTCAACAATGTCAAGGACGGTGACGCTGACAAGCAAAAATCTTGCGGTGCGACCCCATTTCCTCGGAAGAGAGTCGCTCCCATTATGGCTGAGTTCCATCAAATTATGACTCCAGCAACAAGAATTAAAACCCATTTTTCCCCGCTGGCCATCCAATTTCTTCTGGAGTTCAACCATACGCGACCAGGACAATCGGCCATTCCTGCATTGGAGATTGACACTCTATACCTCTCAACTGAGAGGGTACTCAGGGCAGGTGTCGAATGTTACCGCAATCGTAACGTCCACATGTACTATGGTAATGTTCAGCATAAATTACAGATTCTGCTCTACTAAGCAAGACTGGGGTTCACCTTCCATCTTCCTTACATAAAATTATCTTCTGCTGTACGGAAAGTGTATTTCGAATTTGATGCAAACCTGTTGGGTCTCAGCAGTGGTTGTACGTTGTCGGTGCGAGCCGCACCTGTTTGGAATCCACCTCGCGAATAGTGAATCTGCAGCGTTGAGAGGAGGATTTACTTCCATCGAAGTGACTTGAAATTGCAAACCTTGAACAGAGTTCGGTAGTCACCGCCTCCATCTGTATAGAGCGACGCTTAGCCATTTGTTAAGGATATATCAATGTGCCTTCTGCGTTTATTGGGAAAAATATAATGTCGGGATATAGAATGGTGTCTTCACATGCTTATGTGACATCTTCTATGAACATACACGCATTGTGTGCGATAAACAAATGCTTAACCGTACTTGGGGATTGTACTGGTCACACGACCGACGTATCTATGTATTCTGATGTGAGTTTCCACCTCTGCTGGAAACTTTTCACGAATATTCAGGTTTATGCTTATCAAAATTCAAGCTCCTTACACCCAGGATCTGGTATAAATCTACGCTGTTGTTCAACCTCCGTAAACCTTCAATTGTGTAAAAAGATTCATAGGCTGCCAATGTTTAATTGTTAAAACCTTCTAGAGCCCGTGGAGTGGTTTGTATGTAGCTCTGAGATTTATTAACACATTTCATTCGAGTTGCGAATTTGCCTTTGATCTCCCAAGTCGTTCTTCTTCCCTCCGAGTTGGGGCTATTCCCTCCACGTCGGCAATCGCTTTCTCATCGCACAAGCGTGGTGCCGTGCTTATGGGATGTTTGTGAACAGTGCTTTGTACAAGAACCTCGAGCATACCGAATTTGCCAAATTAAATATAGGTCACTACTAATATTCGTAGCTTTAAATCTTTTCGTGCTGAAAATTTTTCTTTCTTAGAAATACTACACGCATTTTTTCGTATGTGACCCGCTAGCTCGATGACTGGAAGCGCGTCGGCTGTCGCTCGTCTGGGACATGATCAATAATTGGACATACCAATTTCACTTGCCTTCAGAGAGAAATGCTCGCCATTCTAACTTTCAAATGCTCGACTTGTGGCACAAGAAGCCTCAAAATACCCCTGCTAACGCATTGTTGTGGCATTTATATAGATTCCTCACAGCGCATTCTATAGACCTGGTGGGTATTTCTCGGCGAGCAATGACCTAAGACCAGTAGAAGCTTAAATCTTTTGGCAGCAGTGGCAAACATGATCTAACTGAACATGTCGAGTTTTGGCAGGGCGGATAATTGACGTGCTCTTAGTCCATCCGCAAAGTGATACAGTCAAGAAAACTTAGGTCGTCGGATTGACGGTATGTGCTATCAAGTACACAGGGCGCCATGCATAGATTAATTACAGTTCATATATATTTTAAATTCGCATGTTTGACTATTTTCAATAAATGAGATCTTTTGCATGACAAGTTGCTAACAAACCGCCCGCGGACATTCATGAAGTGTGTTTGATACAAGTAAGTGTACGTGCACTATATATATCCCGTTATTTTGTCAAAGCAAACATCGTGGCTTAACGACTCGAACGTCTTAATTATAGTAAATTTAGTCATAGACCTCCAATTTCCTTTTAAATTTGCATTTGACTTGACCAGCACTCGAAATTCTTCACCACGTAGTCTTAATCCTCGTAGTTAAAGATTTCACATCTACTCTCCAACTAATTCGGCAAAATTTGTCCGATATATGTCTAGTATGATCAACAACTTCATACACGGCTCAGATCTTTGAAAGGTCAAAATACAAGAATCACTATTCTAGATTCCTGATCATTGGCTGCCACACATTTTGTATTAAAAGTCATAAGTATGATACTTAACGAAGTGTCTTTCTTACATGAAGAGGCGACTTGTTAAAATTAGGTGCTTACTCGGCACTTATTGATCGTGCACGCAGCACTGCGAGAAATTTTTAGGCTTCAAAACGATCACTTTCTATGATGAGTATTGCGAATCCTCGAAACTGTTTATTGCAATTATAAAATGCTGTATTTGAGCACTTACAGCTAAAGCGGTCAGCGTCGACTGCGGCCATGACGCCACCGTTGCCGTCAATTGATTACTCCCGACCCAGGCCGCTCATGGTGAGCGTTAATATCTTTGAGGGTAAGGATAGAGAGAATCTCCTTCGCTTGGTGGAAGAGGCCGAGATAGCTATGACATTCGTCATGCTCCAGAACGAGCAACAGCGCGTGGCGCTGGCTATCTCCAAGCTCGGGGGCCGAGCGCAAAAATGGGCACTAACGCGCGGTGCTTCGGTTAAAGCTGCGTTTTCCTCCTGGGAGAAGCTGAGGCGTCAACTTCTGCGAGTGTCCTCGCCGCCTAACCAGGTATATCTCGTGTGATCGCGTTTCTATGCTGCCCGACAGAGTAAATAGAAGTTGGTGGGAGCTGAAAGCTCTCATTGCCGGGATGGAGCCGATCCTCCCCCCGAGTTGGTCGCAGTGACCGTCTTTATGGAGGGACTAGACACTATATCGGTCAGAATGGAAGTCTTTCGTGTGCATCCGTCTTTTTTTCGAAGAAGTGATGAACGTGGCATTGATTCCCGAATTCAACTTTAAGTCAACACAACTTGGTCGGAATGCACACCCTCAGAGCTCATCGAGCGGGCCTGGGCCAATGGATCTCAGCTATGCTGAGGACGAGAAGAGAAAGCTCCGAGCTACCGAGTAGCGTTTAAACACCGACAGTGTTTTGTCTATGAAAACACACGTCACATCTAGACTGGATGTCCACTGCGCAAGGTGCGTAAAGGTTCGTCGAATCGACGTCCCGCTTCGTACCAGACTGGTTTCTCGCGAGGAAACGACAACAACCAGTAGGCGCGGTGCCCTGCTGGGGGAAAACTGAGTTTTGTTGTGCCTCAAAAGGGTAGAGGGCAGCAGAGCCCAGCCCCGAAGAGCTTCGTGCTCTTGAACACGGAACGTGCTGGTCGTGAAAGCGACTGTTAAGAAGTTTGAAATGCAATGAAAGCTTCTTATCGATTTCAGATTGTCGGGCAATTATGCTGGACGCTCCCCGATCGAAGGAAGTCAGCTGTATGCTGAGGCGCTGGAGGCGCAGTTGAGTGATATCGTCACTGCTCGCTTAGCGACGGGGTCTTGGGTCATTGTAACGAGGGTATCTGTGGACCTTGGTGTCAAGTTTCTTGACTTTGATAGTTTGGAACGCTGCTTAGGCTTAGACTTGGATGGAAGGTATGACCTTCTCCTTGGTATGGCATGGCTGAAACGCCATGAGCCATGGATTAATTGGAGGTCGATGACCTTGGGTGTAACGAGCACGTCTAAAGGTGGAGCTTCGGTGAGTCATGAACCCACCTCTGCTTGAAGCAGAAGCGCTTTTGGCGAGGGCATTGGGGCGGGACGGTTAATGTGCTGGATATCGGAGCGTCCGAGCTGTCGAGCACCAAAGGTGTTTGGACAGGAGTCCCAAATGTGGCTCGCAGGCTGAAGTGGCACGTAAATCACTGAGCGCTTCTCAAGTTTTGGAGCAGTCGCTGCATGCCAAGAGTGGCATGGCCAAGACATCGAGGGCGAGGCCCAAGTGATGCTCATCGAGTGGCACGTAATTTGCTAAGCACTGCTCTCGGTACGTAGCAATTGCTGCGTGCCAATATAGATGGTCGGACGAGGTCCGAGGCATCAAGGGCGAGACACTTGTGATGCGCGTGAAGTGGCACGTAATCCGTTTTAACTGCTAACGTTTCGAAGCAGTTGCTGCATGCCAAGAGTTGCACGGTCGGACGAGATCAGAGGCATCCTGGGCAAGGCCCTTCTGATGCACGTGGTGTGGCACGTTACCACTGGACGAAAACTGTAAGAATAGCAGCTCTTCGTCGAATGTTTTTAATAACATCAAGGATTCGATGAAGCAAGGAGTGGGGACACTGGTCGACGCCAAATGCGTGTTTCCAATGGTTTCGATGAGACGCAATACCTCTATAGAGAGAAGTCGGCGAAGCCGTATGTAATCTGCGAGACACAAGGCTTCGACCCTGACTTAGGATGTATGTATCGTAGGCGATAGCGCACAGCTATATACCCTTGTCAATGGTATGACGGGAGAGAAAGACAGCGACGTCACCCTCGAGGCTATTGCTGCGGTAGATGCTCTTCTTAAGCTGGATGAGATGTCCTTCGAAGAATTCGGATGTGCCTAAAAGGCACAAGACTTAGCCGACGTGGTCAATATAAGACCGGACGGACAAAAAGATCAACTCATCGTCGCTTCTGGTTGAAGCTGTCCTGGGGGACACCATACTGAACGCACAAAGTAAATCTTCAATCCTAAAATTCCCTCGGATTCGTACTATCCTTTGGTAAAAAAATTAATACGTCGCCTCCAAAGACCCCCCGTCGGTCCTACCTCGGGACCGAGGTGTGCATCATGAGATTCACTTGGTTCCGGGAACCAAATACTGCGTAACACGCGAACGGCCCTGCCCAATGAGCGGTGTGACTTCATTGACGCCTTTTTCCGTGCGAAGCACGACGCAGAAATCGTGCGTGAAAGCAAGTCTCCCCTTTCGACACCCACGTTCTGTATGCGTAAGACGAATGGCAAGTGGCGTATCGTTCACGCTTGTAATAGACTAAACGCTGCCACCATTCCGGCAAAAACGCCGATTCCTAAAATATATGCTCTCCAGAACAACATGGTTGGATGTACAACGATGAGCGCGCTCGACTTGGTCGATGGTTAGTTCCAATTGCTCACGAGAGCGAGGGATATTTTGCTGACAGCGGTGAGTACTCCGAGCAGGATGCTCTGGGAGTGGCTGGCGATGACCCAAGGTCTGTCAAATGCACCGGCAACATTTAATTGTCTTGTGACGCAGCTGTTCAGGCCCCATCGGGCGTATGCACATACATAATTCGACGACATCTTCGTCCACAGTCATGCGGAGCACGAGAGGACAGACGAGGAGAACCACAGCGTCCATTTAAGAGCGGTGCTCGAGTGCATGCGCACGAACAAACGGTATGCCAATGCAGACAAGTGCATCTTTGGCGCAGAGGAGATTCACTTTTTAGGGTGCTTTATTGGGAAGCGTGGCCTTCGAGTGGATCCAGCTAAGGTCGAGGTCACTGTAAACTGGCCAGTTCCAAAGAACCAGAAGAATTGCGAAAGTGGCTTGGTCTCGCCAACTACTTGCACAAGTACAGCGTAAATTCCGCAGAAATTGCCCGGCCATTAGCCAATCTCCTTAAAAAAGATG
>NW_020187364.1:148658-148766 GCF_900000015.1 Plasmopara halstedii | reverse complement strand
AGACTTGCAGTTTCGACTGGCGTTCCGTCTTCTGCCAG
Organism: Plasmopara halstedii; assembly: GCF_900000015.1. NCBI lineage: Eukaryota > Oomycota > Peronosporomycetes > Peronosporales > Peronosporaceae > Plasmopara > Plasmopara halstedii. The sequence goes on along the minus strand of NW_020187364.1, from coordinate 148,728 downwards.
TCCGGTCGCGATTCTGGTTCTTGGAGGCGTCGCACCCAGGCATCCGCAAATGCTTTACCGATGGGTGCAT
>NW_020187364.1:140954-146354 GCF_900000015.1 Plasmopara halstedii | reverse complement strand
AAATGGCGTCACGATTTTGGCCATCAATCTAAGATTAAAATATTTATTTATATAGACATAAAGGCATGGAAATTACGTATCTATCCGATACCGAAAATACTAGTTATGCTTAAGATATTTGACCTCATTTACGTATTGGCTCAAGCTTGCTCGCAGCGAAATTATTTTTGTAATATAGTGTCGTCTGTGACGCTTCGGACTTTGCCATCGGATGTGCACTGCTGCAAGCAGACGCCGAGGGGCGAAATCGGGTGATCACGTTCGGATCCCGCCAGCTTAAGACTGCGGAGAGAAACCACCCAGTCCACGACCAGGAATTACCTGCGATGAAGTATGCACTTGGCGGGCAACACGGGTGTGGTGGTCTTTGTTGACTGTTTGAAGAAGATGGCTCATCTTGCGGCTGTACCGGACACTATCGACGGTGTGGGTAAAGCTACGCTGTTTGTCAATCGTGTCTTTCGACCGCATGGATTCCCGGGGTAAATTGTCTCTGATAGAGACCTGCGCTTTGCTGGTAAGTTTTGGTCTACACTCTTCGGGATGCTGGGCACCAATTCGACAATGTCAACAGCGGACCATCTGCAGACCAATGGTCAAACTGAGCGCATGAATCGCGTCATTGAAGACGCTCTTTGCAGCGTATGCGCTTAGATACCGAAGCGCTGGAGCACTATGTTGCCACTAGCCAGCTTACCGGTACCCACTAGGTGCTGGCAGTCCAAAAGTTTGGACTTTGTGTTTGGCCTGCCGAAAGATTCGTCGGGCAACAAGGGTGTCGTGGTATTCGTCGACCGGTTGAACAAGATGGCTCATTTGGCGGCGGTGTCAGACACCATCGACTGGGTCAGTAGTTTGCTCTGAACAATGCAGTGCATTCATATACCGGCTATACGCCGTTCTATGTGAACGTGCTAATCAATCATCGCGTCCCGCTGACGCCGCTATCCTATGGCTCAGGGCTTGGTGGGGAGGAATAGCCGAACAACTAGCTGATGTCAGCCCCCTCACTGTGCGTAAAGAAGTCGGAGACTTCCTGTCTACTAGACTGAGTATCTTACGACACGTTTGCGATGCGATGGCTGAAAGCCAAGACATGCAGAAAGAATATGCAGATGGAAAAATAAGAAGAAATGTTGAAAAGGCTGAGATGGGAGACCTGGTTTATCAAACTCTAAGGACCTTCCTATACATGCAGTTTCTGCTGTCTTTAAAACAAAGCTTTGTCCACGGTTTTTTGGGCCCTTTAAGGTCGCGGCCAAGCAAGGCCTAGCGTCTACGCTGAACCTTCCGAGATGGATGCACCCACTCGTTGTTTTATGTCGGATTGCCTAATCCGTACCGAGATCCGGCGCAAGTGAACGCGGAAGCGTTGGCGCCGGGGCTACGCTCAAAGGCGCTCGGCCACCCAAAATTTGAGCCAGCAATTGGTTCTGAGCACGGAGTGCAACAACTTCCGTTTCCAACGGCGCAAGGCGCTCCACCGTCGCACGAAGTGATGTATTCGCCTGCTCTACGGCTGGGAGGCGCTCCGACAGAGCACGATAATCCTCAACGCGAGGCAGTCGGTGCAAAAAGTGCACTATGCTCTTGAGGTCTTCCGCACAGTGGGAGACGACCTCGGAGAGATACTCGGCAGAATGCCGATGACGACGATATTTTTTTTTTAACCAACGCTCGAAGGGCATCGCGTATCACCGGTCGGCGGTCGACCAAGTTGTCACCATCCACCGCCGACTCTTCTCAATGAGAATGGTGGCGTCCACAACCACGTGGAACGCCTTGTTGGTCAACGTCGTCGACGGGGTTTAACCCAATAACTTGTGAAGCGGCGGGGATACCCAAACTCCGAGAACTCGTGGGAGTTTGAGGTGTACTGCCCGGACGTCGTAGACGCTTATGATCAGAAGGATTATGACGCTTCGTGTCGTCTTGTGCGCCGCGCTTCTCAGCAGTGGCCCGGGGAGCCGGAGGGTCACGAGCTGAGCTCAAGCTATGGCCCTAAGCTGTGTGGTCGTAGAATCACCCGTGTGAGAAACCACAGAGCTTGCAGGAGCGTTATGGATTGTTCCATATGTCGCAGGGCGACAATGCGCAGGAAGTCAGCGTTGCGCCTTGAGTTTGCAAACTCAAATTAAAGATGGCGCTTAACGCGCACGTCTACTTCCTTGTGGCTTCGCTGTAAGGTAGACAGCGAAGACAGTTCCCGGTGCCACTGCGCCCATCGCCCAAAGAGCACATCATCATCTACAGCGGTTTTGCCAGGGGCGAGCACCACAGGAATGGTTCGCATTGCAGAAACAGGGTCACCTCCTTTTTGAGCTTGAAGTTGAGCGCGGTACCGATCTATCGGGATCTCTCGGGGTGCCAAAAAGTGAGCTCGCAGATCTTTCCGCTGATCAAGCTCAGCTTGTGTAGTGGCCGAAAGGCTTGGGATGTGCTTCCCGGTAAGCCGTGGTCGTCTGTCCGGAGATGCACCCTGTGCAGAAGAAGAAAGGCTTTGCCCGCGGGCGCCCGTGCTACCAGCTAGAGTGTGTGTTTTGCGTGTCGTAGACACAGTGCTCATAGAGCGGAGAGGGTTTAGAGATGTTCTTATGAACGTGAAGCCACCAGGTGGCAGGATTGCCAGTAGTAATGCACATAATTATATTAGGTTTTGCTATATTGATTAGATATTACTATATTAACTAGGAAAAGCTTGGATTCTGGATATTTGCGGCTCTGCCGCAGCAAAAGCAATTAATTACAGTTTAGTTTTTGAACAGAAGTTTCGTTTGGCTTGTTAAGAGTTTAGTACTTAAAGGTAGCGGATTGCGATCCGCTAACCTTGTACTGATTCTTGGAAAGAACTTAACTTAAGGTCGGTGACCTTAGCTTAGCTTCCTCTAAACAAAGAGCTACGGCAGCCCCATTGCACAGTATATCGTCAACTCTTAGAAATCAGTGAAGTTCCCTTTGCTGTTCCACATCTGCGTTGTTCTTTGGACTAGTTTCAAGTTGATATCTCTTTGTGGTTCGGATTTTTATAGCGTTGCTGTTGAGTTATGCTTGAGGTTGCTCTTTGTGGTCTTCGATTTCTGCTTTCGAGCTGCTTCTTTCAGGTGGTTCTACATCAAAACAACATAGCTGAAGCGGCAAGAAGGGGAAGGTCTTGCCATATGACTTTCCGCTTGGTCATACACCACCAACGCCAGACCTGGTCCCACGACTGAACAAACATCCCATTACAGTAGAGCACACTGGTGTGTGGAACTAAGAGTGAGATTATCGATATATTGATAGGGATTTCAGCTGGGTTACACACACAATAGCAAAACTCTCGGTGCGTCCGATCACATTGGGACGGCGTCAACGTAGCAATAAATTGAAGTAGCACGTTGATTGCAACAAGGTTGCCGTACACGTTGCAAAGAGAAAGCTGTGAATCTAATAGTCCGCATTAATCAACCCATAGTGGATGGATACGTGCGCAACAATTAAGAGCGAGACCGAAAGTCTCGAAGGTAACTTACAGTGTGAGCTTGCTCATTTATTCCCAAAAGTACAGATTGTTTACAGCATTTATATTCATAGTAAATCTAACTTTATTTGTATGCTTACTCTAAAAACGTCCTCTTTTCAGACTTGCGACTAGCAGCCCGCGAGTACATATATTGATTTTGTAAGTGTTCAGATTTACATCAGTGCAGAATTAATTTTGTACAATTGTACCGTTTGCTAATCGACAAACTCGATTAGATTGTGAATTAGTGAAGAGCAATCCTCGCGTTATTCGCACCATTATTTTCTACCCGCAAAGATGTGGGCCACGCTGTGACTCAGACTTTTTGTCTTCTTAGGACAATTGCAAAAGTGGTCGCTTCGGGGACAACAATTGTGCATTTCACTCTCTGCGCCTTAGCGCACCTTCTCTTCAAAGCGTTCTTGCACCTGAAGTCTGCTCCTGCGCACCAAATCATATGGTTAAAGGAGCCCCCTCCAAAAGCGCGGTCATTAACCCGATGCGCTTGATGAAATTAACGAAGGTGTTGTCCAATTAAACGGTCTCAGTAACTCCGACCCCCAGAAATCACTTCCCCCTCCTTTGGTGCTACACGGTCGAGCCGCTCTCGATGGAGGAGGCACTCTATTGCAAGAGCATAGGTCACGCCAACTAATAAACACTTAAATATCTTCTTTGCGGTTTCCAGCCATCTCAAATTGCCTGTTGCGCTGGTGCGTAAATCCTACACGCATGTGCATATGGGCCCTCGCGCGCATCCAGATCAAAATGAGCGCCAGAAAGTTGCTTTGCGAGCGCTTTCTCACATGTCATCACTTCTACCCAGGCGCACGGTCTGCGCTTGGAGTTGCAACGTTTGGGGAAATCTGCATCTTTTGTAAAAAAGAACGCTGGGCACTAGAAGCTGGCGAAAGTGACACCGAGTATGTATTCCGTTCGCGTACTGATTAAGCAAGTCGTCAGTGGTCACAGCACGAAGGAAATTTGCAGCGGAGCTGCCGTAGCTTTGCGCTTTGAGTAAGCGTAAGTTAGGTCACCAACCTTCCGTTTTATACTTAGACAATTACGAGTTTAGCGGATCGCAAATCGCTAACTCCAAGAGTAATTAATGCCTTAATCCAAGGCTTATTAACTCTTCCGTTAAAACCCAAAACTGAATTTATTTATTTTTATCTGCGGCAAAGCCGCCTAATTTTACATGCATAGTTTTTCCTAAATATGTAGAGTAAAATCTAAATACATGTATATCTACTGGCTATCCAGCCCCGTACCATATTCTTGGTTGGGTGTGGTCATGCCATGCCCATCTGGTGTGATACACAACCCTGTTACCAGGGTATGCCCGGTACACTCTCCCCAATTAAGATTGAGAGCATTTACAGTATCAATCGATTATTGCCTCAACGAGGCTTGCGTGTCCGTTAGACACTGCGTTGAATTGAAACACTTTCTGTGCTCAATGAGCCCTGTGTCAATGACACCGAAGTCTTCAAGTCTCGCTGGTTCCGACAGCGCACACGGGTAGAGCCCAACTTCGTCTTCCGCACGCGGTGCCATGTCGGAATGTGTGTCCGCGGCATCAAGGGATGAAAATTTTGGGCTCGATGAGCCCGAGCGTCGCTCTCCACGCACGCTATCACTTACGAGTGACCTCGTTGGGGATGTGGCGGTGGTCAACTACGAGTCTGACACTTCTTTTCCCGGGTGGAATAACGAGGAAGGCGAGCCGCGCCAGCGGCGTGAGACAAGCTCAGCTCGCGCCTTGCAGACCCCATATTCGTTTCCTTATCACCTGAGGGATGTGGTATCACCATCAATGACCTCGATAAGGCATAGAAGCGGCAGCTGGAAGCTGCCCGTAAGGCGGCTCTGATTCATGCCCATCCACGGCCGGTCAT
>NW_020187364.1:138119-138271 GCF_900000015.1 Plasmopara halstedii | reverse complement strand
TATCATGACATTAGCCAAACCATTAGCTGGTGGCTTACCAATTGGTGCAGTTTTAATGACCAACAAAGTAGCTTCAGCCATCACTCCTGGTCAGCATGGTACAACTTTTGGTGGCAATCCACTTGTCTGTGCTGTAGCTCAAACTGTACTTA
>NW_020187364.1:136803-138109 GCF_900000015.1 Plasmopara halstedii | reverse complement strand
TTTTCCTAAATATATATAGTAAAATCTAAATACATGCATAACTACTGGCTATCCAGCCACGTACCGTATTCTTATTTGAGTGCAGTCACACCATACCCATCTCGTGTGACACACACACTTGTAACCACGGTACGTGTAACCCCGTTACACTCTTAAGATTGAGAATATTTACAGTTCCAATCGATTATTGCCTCAACGACGCTTGCGTGTCCGCTAGACACTGCAACTTGGTTCGTTGGAACAAAAAGCCTTCTGTTCACAATAAGCCCTGCGTCAACGACACTGAAGTCACCAAGTCTCGCTGGTTCTGACAGCGCACACAGACAGAGCCCAACTTCGTCTCCCGCACGCGGTGCAATGTCGGACAGTGCGTCCGCGGCATCGAGGGATGTAAATCCTAGGGTCGATGAGCACGAGCGTCGCGCTCCGCGCACGCTGTCAGTGACGACTAACCTCGTTGAGGATGTGGAGGTGGTCAACCACGAGTCTGACACTCCTTTTCCCGGGTGGGATGACGAGGAAGGCGAGCCGTCCCGGCGGCGTGAGACGAGCCCTGCTCGCGCCTTGCGGGCCCCATGTCCTTTTCCTGACCTCTCATCACCTGAGGGATGGGGTGTCATCACCAATAACCTTGCTGAGGCAGAGAAGCTGCAGCTGGAAGCTGCCCGTAAGGCGGCTCTGGCGCCCATCCACGGCCGGTCATTGACCCTCTTGTGGAATATGGCTTCCGCCCGGCGGAACCCGCTGTGGAAGCGAAGGTAGTGGTAACTCGATCGTTACGCCTCCACATCATCGGGCCCCCGGCCATTACGGAAGATGAGCTTGCGAAATGGAAAGCTCTCCGAGCTCGTTTCTTGGTTCCACAAGAATTTCCGTTGGAAGCTTATCGCACTCGTCTACGTGCTCAACGAGGTGGCTCTCGTGTACCCGCAATGTGGACGATACCTGTAGTGCCCCTGGCGAAAGCGCTACCGATGACGAAACGCTCTTTGAGCGATGAGTGCAACGGCACCAGAAACTTTCCTCACTGCATAACCTGCAGTTGAGCGACAAGGAATTGGTCTTGCGTGTGGAGCGGTACCTCCGATCTGAGTTTGCCAAACTCAAGGCACGCCATCGACTTTCTTCGGATTGTCGCCTTGCGATTATGGATCAACCCCTAATTCTCCCGCGAGCTCTGTCTCTTCCACCGCACACTGCTTGAGTTCAGCTCATGACCCTTCTCTTTCCCTGGCTATTGCCAGGAAGCGCGGATCGTCTGATGACGCGGGACATCTTGATCTTTCCGATCAAAAACGTTCACGGC
>NW_020187364.1:136210-136793 GCF_900000015.1 Plasmopara halstedii | reverse complement strand
AGCCGGTAGACGAATGCACTGCATTGTTCAGTGCAAACGCTACGAGTGGCAACATGGCGCTCCAGCGTCTCAACGCAGACGCTGTAAACAACGTCTTCTATGACGCGATTCACCTTTTCGGTTTAACCATCGGTCTGAGAATGATGCGCTGTCGACATATCCAACTTGATTCCTAGCACCTTGAAGATAGTCGACCAAAACTTTCCCGTGGATGTCCGTGTTGTCGGGAAACACGATCCAAGAATAGCGTTGCTGTACAGACTCCGTCGATGGTGTCTGACACCGCCGCCAAATGAGCCATCTTGCTCAATCGGTCGAAGAATACCACGACACCCGTGTTGCTCGCCGAATCTTTCGGCAGGCCAAACACAAAATTCAGACTGATGGACTGCTAACACCCAGTGGGTACCGGTAAGCTGGTCATTGGTGCAGCCGCATTTTAAGAGGTTTTCACCCGTTGACACGTCTCACACGTGCGCACATAGGCGCCCGTCCATTTGTACAGCTTGGGCCACCAATAGTGGTAACTCACAGAGTTGAACGTTTTCTCACGACCGAGATGACCACTGAGTGGCGTGTCGAA
>NW_020187364.1:136122-136200 GCF_900000015.1 Plasmopara halstedii | reverse complement strand
CATATCTGCCAGCAGATGCAAACTCAAGATTGATCAAGACAAAGTCTGAAGACAGAGAGAGGACACCCAAGATGCCGA
>NW_020187364.1:135003-136112 GCF_900000015.1 Plasmopara halstedii | reverse complement strand
GGCCCGTAGATCGTTCGTACACTGCTTTATCTTCAATGTGTCTTCCTCATGCGACTATGTGCATCTCTGACCTGGAAGCATAGACTTTGTATAACATCTATCGTGATTCGGATATAGACGGTCATAGTTGGACGTAGATGTGTGACTCATCATGGTGAGATGTACAGTATATATTTTTTTATAAGATCGTCAGTATCAGTGCCGAGCAAAAATGATGCATCTTTATCTTTATGTCTTGCTAAAAAATCTTCTATGCCTCTAGAAGAATATGTACTCAATATCTTAAGAATAGACATGTTTACAAAAAGCCAATGCCGCGACTATAATATGATGTGCAACTTGGATATGTAACCAACGCCTCACTATTTAGAAAAGTAACCGTAACGAGAAGTGTAGAAACATCTTTCAAAGGAGGTCATAAATTCAAAAAATATCAGATATGAGCCAGCTCAGACACGTTCAAGAAAAGTCGTAAGCACACAAGATAGGCCAATCAATTTCAGATCTTTATCATCGTCTCTTAAAAACTACTCGCAGTAGACTGTGCTACAGTCACATCTTGGGTTGGTGAAATTTTCAAGAATTTATGATCATCACTATAGCAAGAGAGTCAAAATTATAAGATACAATGAGAGTACTGTCTGCACATTGTGATGACTTCTTACGCACAGATATCCATGTACTTTTCCGCAAATGATGTTGTACATGTAAGCTATCATAGATCTTATATTCTGGTCGGTGCAAACGACAAGACAGTCTTAATATTTTTAACAAACCCACTGGACACCTACGGACCAGTGATCCGATCTCCAACCACCTCACTTTCAATCCTTTGGTCAAGCCAGCAACCAATATTGTTTTTTCCATGCGCTGTGTATCCTCACTTACACTGATCTTGACTAGCCTTGGTGCTTGCTCTGCACTCAAATTGAGTGCGAGTCACGTCAACGACTCGAGTGGAGGCAATTCCGTTCATCGCTCGAAACTGAGTGTGCTCACCCCAGTTACGAACTCGTCTATCAATGCAGTAGCGTAGCAGGATTACGATAAACTTCAGCGTGACGGCATTGACAACAACATTCACAGAGAAGATGAGGAACGAGTCGAGC
>NW_020187364.1:131119-131614 GCF_900000015.1 Plasmopara halstedii | reverse complement strand
GAGCAGGCGAATGCGTCGCTGCAGGCAACGGTGGGGCGCTTGGCTCCATTGAAGATGGGGGTTGTTGCACTCCGTGCTCAAAACAAGTTGCTGGTTCAGTTTCTGGATGGACGAGGGTCCGTGGGATTCGCTCTGGCTCCAAAGCTTCCGCGTTCACATGCGCCGGATCCCGATACAGCTTCAGCAAACCCACGAAAACACCGGGTGGGTGCGCATATGTTTGGGAAGGTTTAGCGTATACGCTAGGCCCCGCTTGGCCACAACCTTGAACGGTCCGATAAACCGTGGACGAAGCTTCGTTCGGAAGGTAGCAGAGGCTGCATATGTAGGAAGGTTTTAAGAATTTAATAAAATCAGGTCTCCGAGCTTAAAGCTTTCTACTTTGCCTCTTCCTTTTTCATCTGCATGTTGTTTCTGCAGGTCTTGGCTTTCAGCCATCGCATCGCGAACGTGTCGTAGGACACTCAGTCTGGTAGAAAGTAGTCATCGACTTCG
>NW_020187364.1:122632-131109 GCF_900000015.1 Plasmopara halstedii | reverse complement strand
TTCAATTTAGAGAGGGTTTTAAATTAAACAGGTTTAATTTAGACAGGTTCTACTGTAGTTCTTAAAGTATCAAGCGCATGTTCCCGGATATGAGCTTTACTGTAACCGCCTTCTCGTTCATGTATTAACGATAGCATATTCTCAAACGAGTTGTGTACTGCCTCAAGACTTCAGACAGGCTCTTTAGAAGTAGATTTTTCTTGTATTTAACACGATTAAATCAAGGAACTCAATTAATTGTTTAAGAAATATAAACCAATGACCTCATTGCATTTCAATTGCTACGTCGCCAGCGAATATGTTTGGCACTCGGTTGCGTCGACAGAGGCGTGTACTGGTGCCAGCGTTGAGAGTATTACGGTCATATCCTCGTACGCAAGAGAAAATTCATTCAGCTTTAAATACATGGCTGCAAGTCGGGGGACAGAAGCGTAACTTTGCGATGCCAGCGGCCATTTTGAATCAGATGGACCTGCTGACACGCCGCTACGACGAATTGGCGCACGAGTTATCCCAGTACGTGGCTGTCGCTTAGCCACAACCTACTAATATTTTGATTTTATTCATATGTTCACTTTTCATGCGGTTATACGGTCACTTGCAGCAATGATGGCAGCTATTCATCCGACAAAATTACCAATTTGTCGATCGAGTTGGCAGAAATTGAGCCTAAAGTGATGGCAGTGCGAGATCTCAGGCAGCAAGAAAAGGCTGTCAAAGAATTAGATGAAATGATTATTGAGCAGAAAAATAGCGACGATCCTGACGCTATAGAGCTGCGTCATATGGCCGCGGAAGAACGTCGCGAGTTACTTGAGACTATAACTAAGCTCGAAAATTATGTGGTGCGCCTTCTTTTGCCTCGCGATGAAGCCGATGACAAGAGTTCAATTTTAGAGATTCGTGCTGGAACCGGTGGTGATGAAGCTTGCTTGTTTGCCGCAGATATTCTTAAAATGTATCAAAAAGTAGCTATCGCTAAAGGGTGGAAGTTTGAGCTTATGAGTATCTCGGAAACAGATTTAGGTGGTGTTAAAGAGTGTGTGTGCTCGATCACAGGTCGTGGTGCCTTTGGTCGCATGAAGTTTGAGAGTGGCGTACATCGTGTACAGCGAGTACCAGTAAACGACGTGCGTATCCATACAAGTGCTGTTGCGGTAGTGGTTTTACCTGAAGCTGAAGAAGTTGAGGTCGAAATTGATCCAAAAGATCTTCGCATTGATGTCTACCGTGCGTCAGGTGCTGGTGGTCAGCACGTAAACACGACAGAGAGTGCTGTGCGTATCACACATATCCCAACGGGTATCGTCGCGGCTGTACAAGACGAGCGGTCTCAGCATCAGAATAAAGCTAAAGCGTTGAAAATATTACGTGCGCGTGTGTTCGATGGTATTCGTCGGAAACGTGATGCAGAGCGTCAGATAATGCGAAATTCTCTGGTTGTGTCAGGGGATCGCTCGGAACGCGTGCGCACATATAATTTTCCACAAAGTCGCGTGAGCGATCACCGTGTTAATGTGACGGTTCATGGTATAGAACGTATGCTAAATGGCGAGCTACTTGACGAGATTGTTGACGCATTAGTAGTAAATGAGCAGAACAACATCTTGCAGCAGTTTGAATCTCTTTAGATTTTGAAACGTGTAACAAAAAGACTAGTTTTTCCAGATTTTGCATCTGAACAGGTCACCAGAATATTCGTAGTTTAATGCACAACATTCTGGATAGTGGGAAGTAAAATTTGGGGCGTGTATTAATTACGCTAAATAGTTAACGAGTTGCGTTCAGTGTCTAAGGATGTCTAAATTACGTAGTACAATATTCCGCAAGCCTTCTTACTGAGCATATGCGGCCATGGAGCTACACGTATGCCTCTCATGCGAGTCAACGAGAAGACGACGACCGAGGCCTAAACTGATGCTAAGGCTACTGCGCCGCTTTGACGTAAAATGCTGATCTTGACGTCGCACCACACGCTGAATTGAAATACTGCGGGAGGAACTAAGAGCTACTTGGTTCTTGGCTTGCTCTGTATCCACCTTTAAAAAATGAACGATCAGCGTCAGGAGTGGACAACCGCGTAAGCGACACGTTTGTAGGTCACTTGGATTGCAGAGATTTAACCGCATGACTAATTTTAAGAAGAACTGGTTCAATTCGCTAGCTCGTGCCTCAAGCTTATGCTGCGTAAGTAACAAATGTTTCTTCGGAAACTTGTCCTGTTCGAGTCCAGCAAGAAAGTGACAGTGCTCGTTGCAAGAGTTTTTCGTCATATTATCGCCTAGCACCTTCGTAATCTCAAGCCACAACTCACGGATCTCACTGTAGCGCTTAGGAACCAGCCACCGTGCATGACTACACGCGACTTGAAGTAAATACAGCCATGTGCCATCTGCAGAAAGCCGTAACTCGCACACGTTCACTTGCAACGTTGAAAGGTCCAATCCGTTTAGATTTGATCCATCCATGGACATGCATTTCGATCTGCTAATTGCTCTCATTGCCTTGCGTTTCAGCTATATCACCGGTAAGCGACGTGCAATGTTACAGGCAAATTCGGTAATGAGAAGGAACCTCAAAGCACATGATGTTCAAGTTAGGAAATCATAGAAAAACTTAGATAGTGGGGCAGAGAAAAGACGAATAGTCAGGATTGGTTCAAAAAGACAGTGTTGGTCGCATTGTGGGATGCGTCTGGTGACACGCGGGCGTTTATAACGAAGCCAAGTTCTAAACGATGTAAAATTTGTGTAAATGTAAAGTCACAGCAAGTCAGGAACATTGCGGAACTGATTTTACACTTTGCTATAGCTTATTCAACGGGTATGAATCCCGAATTGGCGATCAGCTGGCTGCTATTGGATGGACAGTGAGCGTACCGCTAAACGTGTCACAGTTTTAAATGATGTCGCAGTCACAGACACCTCTGCTATTATTAGTGCGACGCATTGATAGTTGCCAACAATGATATCGCTCTCCATGTATAACAAACGGTACAGATTTGCCAACTTAGCTGTCATTTAGCAATATGAGTTTCTCGTTGCTTCGAAATTGATGGACTTTTATTGTCACAGTAAGGTATCCAGCAACCTGTACATAAAACTATTTGCGCCGCTGTTGTAACTCACCCCGACTCACCTAATCATACTTAGCCAAATGTGCAGTTGATAGTTGGAATCAGCAATGCGAATGATAGTGCTTGCTGATATTGTGACTATAGCACAGCCATCTGGTTAAGAGTACTCAGATAATGTTATTAATAAGCATGCCTTGGTGGACACCACTTATTTCAAATATAAGTCTTTTTGGATAATTATGCCAATATGGCGATCAAGTTTTATCAAAATAAGTTGTTTCTACTGAGCGCCATGATGCATGTCAGTTTTTGACCTGTTAGATGACTGGGAGTGACATGTCAAGCTGAAGAACCAAACTCTGGTGATGAGGTCAATATTTTTGAAATCTACATTATCGAACTCCCATCTGGTGATCATGATGGCTTTTGCAGCTGGCTGATTCGAGGGCGACGAATACGTTCGATGATCATTTGATGTTGCGTGAACTTCGGAGAAAGCATACGAAACTCAATCTCAAATTGTGTGCCGGCAAAATGTCGTGGAACAAACACAACACATTGAAGGTGAAAACGGGCGTTTCAAGAGGATAGTCGCATTCGGATCAGATAGAACATCATTAAGAAGGATTTCCTGGCGCTGAGTATATTCTCTGCGTTCGTCATTCGCCAGATCTGCAGTGTTGTGAGTACACACTCTGCACGGAAGATTTTCCATCAAATTCCCTTTCACACATGGTGATCGAGTTATTCTTGCTTGAGATTTTTATACCATCAATTTTTTTAACACTTCACATTGTGTAATTGCTCAAAGCTTTTGCAGAGCATGAAAGAAGTGACGCATTGACTGGATAACAAGCTTAAGATAGTCTTAGATTTTATTTTCTATGCGAGCATCTACAGAAATGAAGGATAGGTTGAGGACCAGGTGTTCAGTTACAGTAAATACCCCATCACAAGGATTCATTGCAACTTTCCTCCCGTTCTTATCAGACGAGTCGAGCTCGATGACTTGGAGCTTTAAGATCAGCACGTTAGCTGAAAGAGACTGCTTGCGCCCTTCAATTGATCTGCCTGCATGTCTTGTGCACCTAAAAGTGATGATGTTTATGTTGATTACGCAAGTGCTTAAAAAAAACGACCCTGTAATAAATTTATAGTTAATGATATCTTGCTTGATTTTCTGGTGAATATTCTTCAGGCAACATATTGTAGAGCGACTCTCTGAGTATCAGGACAATATCTTTGCTCCTTCCCAAAGGTCATTATACCATACGTTTTTTAATTGCATATATAAAATGAAGCTCTCCAACATAAATTTCAGCTCATCAAGCATCGTCTATCGCCAGCACTTAGGTTAACACTTACGATTTGTCAAATCTTTATGGCTTGAGCTTCTCACCAAGCCGTAAACTTTAAGCAATTAATTTATTCTCGGAATATCTTAAAATGATGTATTATACTTGAAAATAAACACCAAAGATCTTCAAAACACCATGACCGCCGTTGCGTTGCAAGTAGCCGACCTCTTTGACGTCCACGCCGTCGAAGCTCCCATTAATCGCCTTGTTTCAGCACTGAATGATCAGGCCGCACAAATCTATGAATTACAGGAGACTTTGCAGCGTTTGCAGGCCGTACAACGCGAAAGATTGTTAGACTGCAAAAATCTTCATAGTGCTGTCTCTTCACTCGAGCTCCATCTTCATGCTACGTTTAACGACACGAATGCATTAAAACAATTCCAAATTGTAGCGCAAAGGCATCTTGAGGCAAACAATCGCCAGTTACAACTCAAAGCGGACCGTCAGGAGGTTCATAATGCAAATATGCGAATTATAAAAAACATCGAGCATCTTGAATCCACACTTCGCTCTGAGCTTGCCAGTCTGTCATTAGTGCAATGTTTACAAACAGAGCAGAATGAGCTGAATGAGAAAATGAAGATCATGGAAAAGCAATTAGTATCGAAGATGGACAAGGTGCGAGTCTGTTGCTTTTCAGTTGAAAGGTATTGAGTTTATCTTGTTATTCTGACAGTCGGAGGCAACACTATTAGACAGTGTCTTGATACAAATTCGCAGCTTTCAGCCGATGGCTTCGCAACTATCGCAACAGTTAACAAACGTCCATAAACAACAAGTACAGGTCGAGCGCTCCCTGGCTCAGCTCAACCTAAAGTGCGAGGCTCGTCATCTTGAACAAGAAAAACTACAGCAACATACAAACGATATCCAACAATCGCTTGACGATGTAAAGAATCGTTACCAGCAAATTGTCGCTCCGCAGATCCAACGACTGGACGATACGACGGAGCAGTTGAATCAGACTTTACATCAGGTAAATACCAGTACAGTTATCACCAATTCGACTCTACGCACGCTGTCAGCAAAATTCCATTCGAGTGCTGGATCATTCGCCACCCAGCTTCAACAACAGTATCGCCACTTCGAGGTTTGATAATCGTAATAGTTGTCATTATGCGTTGTAATAAGTTTTGTGCATGTGTTGTAGAATGCTTTTAAAAATAGAGCTTCACGGCTTGAAATGGAGACTCAGCTTGCAGTCTTGAGCAAACAAATTGCGACCATGGCATCTGATACAGATCATAAAGCTCTTGTAAGAAGTGTCAAAGATTTGCAAAAGCAATGCATGAAACTTGAGGAACATGTCAAGCTGAGCACCCGATTTTTAGACTGGTTTGCGCAACGTGGTGAAGCATATGAACACAATCTCGAGCTCGTAGAAACTCAACTTGGTCGACTGGCTCAAGTTTCACATCCGCGTAGCCGTGAACCGTTCGGCGAGCGTGTTCGATTTGCTCAATCTCCATAACAGATTATTTTTTGGAACGAGTCACAATCTGCTGGACCAGTTTTTTCAGTGAGGATCGGTTTGCGTGTAATTGGCTTCGAGCGACGATATCCTTGCATTTTTTTGTTGTAATTGCCGTCGCCTCTGGTTGCCGAATGAGTTGAGATCCAGTCATTGCTTCTTCGAGATTGGAGCATTCATTCGATTGCTGCTTAAACTGTCTGGTAAATGCGAGTAGCTCAATTTGGCGTTGCTGCTGAATTTGAACTGTGACTTGCGATCCTCTTTTTCTCCTGTGCTGCTCATCTCCTGGTGTCGACGAATCGCCATGAAAGCCAACAGGAATAAAAAGAGATTCACGAGGAGTAGCTAGTCTAAATCGAGTTCGGGTTGGATCGGCATCAGCTCCGTCAACAACAATGCTCGAGATCTTCCGTCCATCTTTGGAGTCAGCAGGTATTGAAGTCGTCATGTTCTCATACTTCACTCGATTTTGATTGGGAGAATTGAGATCCTTTCTACTACTTGGACGACAAGGAGTCACTGCCGACACATTTATAGGTGGTTGTCTCAATTCTAAACACGTTGAAGCCTCTGCAATGTTTTTTCGTAGAAATTTACTTTGAGAATCTGGTACGATACGAGGTTGCACTTCATTGTATATTAAATGAAGTCTCTCCTGTTCCACTTGGTACAGCAGCTCCGTATAATCTGCTTTCATTTTTTCACGATAAGAGCGATCACCAAGATAAACGTTATCCCCACAATTTTGCCAGAGCTCGTCCATTGCTTTCAAACAGGAGGCTGAAATTTGATCTAACTTTGACATCAGTGCATCTCGCTCTTTCTCCTCTTGCAATCGACGGGTAGAAAGTGAACGAAAATGACGACGAGGGTCACTTGCCAATATCTCAAAGTCCCATAGTGTCGTCATAACACTTTCTCGCTCCACAACAGTTTGGTAAACTCGTTCCCAAAGCTGTACGGCCACTGGAAAACGATCATAGTGGTCGGCGTGGGAGTATTTAAGCCCAATTTCTAGTTTAAGACCAGATGAAAACCGCAGCTCATTTAAAACGTGATCCATGCGTTGCTGAAGACTGACAGGATGTGGATCTGATGCATGATTGTGATATTGATCCATCACATGCAAAGACGTTTTTAACACGTCGTGGCTGCCGGACTGAGGTTGACTACTCAGCAGAGCTATACTATGTGAAGTTTGCTTTTTGGTTGGATTCTTTCTCGTGATGTTTTCGTCAGACATCTTTCTGTTCCGTGCCGCTGTCGTCAAAGTTTTTTGCTTGGTCAACGTCGACTTGCAATCAAGCGATAAGTGAGCGACATCACTCCCCGCCTGGTCAAAGGATGGCGTAGTCTTGTCGACATTTGCTACCTCTAGGACGACGGGGTCCAGTTCACCTATTAAGCATATTACATCGCTTTTTTGGCTCAAGTCGGAACTTTTCGATTGCGTACCGAATTTTGAACTTGTGACTGCAGAAGAATGACTTTTCTCTACCGACAATAAATCATTTGAAATTGAACGACACTCGAGCGTATCAGCTTTACTTGCATCACTGGATTCGTCTTTAGTGGCAGCGTTCCGACCGGCAGATCTCTCTTTTTCAGCCCATCCGGCTAATATCGAGGCGGTGCGACTAGTGGCCTTACCTATCGGAATTTGCATTCTTGTCGTTTGTGATGAAGGAATCGGCTGATTTATCGAGTCAGGAGGTGCACTAGCAGCCTGTTGCATCTTCAAGGTCGAACGTCGCTTATTAAGCGCCCGATAATAATCTCGCAGTTGATTTGGAAGATCAGTGATGGGCTCTTTGTCTAGATCGCTCTGCAAACAAGCGCTATCTTTTTTATTCAAACCAGAAAAATTGATAATATCTCGAGAAGTTAACATCGTGTCCAATTGAGTGCTTTCATCTGAAAGTGCTTTGGGATACGCAATATCACAATCATCATGTGGACTCTCTTGTGGTGAAGTTGTCGAGTCTCGCAGACCTGTATTGTTACCTTCAATAGAGGCTGAGTATAAATCAGTCATCGCCCTTTGACTCGCTTCAAGTGCAGCCGCTCGCTGTTCAGCCTCAAGACCCGCTCGATAATCGCAAAGTGTTTCATCGCGAACCTTATGCCATCGCTCAATGTTGACTTTTGCCGCAGCAACTGGCACAGCTGTCAATGGCCGACGTGCAATAATTGATTGCCTCTTCGACTTTATAGAACGTCTAGCGAATCCTGCAGACGATGACGATGGTCTTCTTGGTTGCACATTTACCGTGATTAAAGAAGAAGAAGAAGCTTTTCTGGTCGTAAAAAATCGATGCAATAGTGTTTCGAGCGTTAGCTTGGGCAATGCCAATAACTTGACTGCTCGTGTTGACTGAGCCTTAAGTGTCTGAGTCCAGCACTCGTTGTGACGTACCATTCCTAACTCTCCAAAACATGCAGGTGCGGATATTGTTTTATCGGTACAAGAAAATGAATCAGAAGTCGGCGTTGAAGCTGTAGAGGAAACAATAGCTCCATCCATGACAATAAATAGCGTATCCATCTCGGTGTTTGGATTCGCGAA
>NW_020187364.1:119264-122622 GCF_900000015.1 Plasmopara halstedii | reverse complement strand
GAACCTTGGTTAAGATCGATAACAAAAGGCACGCGCTTGCCAGAGGAGACCTTAATCTTCGGATCACTCTTGAGGGGGCTCTGGTAAAGGTATTGGTCGAAAAGTTGTGTTTCGGGCATCGTTGAGATTCTATATGGTATGTAATATACTTTATCAAAAAATAATTATTATGGAACTCGTCAAGCCTATCACATCTGATCATTGTCTAATTGAACTAGCCATGCGTATCGGGTTTCATCTCGATCATATATTTGAGTCAAACGAGATCACAAAGCCGCTTCCGAAGAAAGGTTCATATCTGGTTCTACTTAGACCACCTAATCTCGATGTAGGGCACTGGCAGGCTGTTCATGATGGTGGATTCTTTGATTCAATGGGGGAAGCGGCACCTACGAAGTATAGAATCGGGCGATACAATCCCATACAATATCAAGGTACGTATGGCGATTACTGTGGAGGCTTCTGTATGCTTTGGCTCTATTCCAAGCAGCACAAAAGACCTGATGTATTTAAGAACATGAAAGATCTGAATTTGTCAATTCTGTATTAACTATGTTTCCGGGAATATAGCAATAATGTATCGCAAATTAACGATTTCCAGCGATGTACTAGCTCCCAAGCTGACTAAAGCCCTAAAGACAAGTAAACTGAGTCTTACAGCTGATCAACGCAAGGGTTCAGGCTCTATTATCCATCTCCACCCTATGAGAAAGCGCTAAAAGCACGCAAGGCGGGTCGTGGTGTTAGACTTGATATCACATGTCATGAGATTAAGAAAGGTACAAGAAGCTCCAAGGGGGATCCATTCGGAATAAAATCAAATCAGGCTTATCGACAGCATTCAAATTCGTTAAAGATAGTGCTTTGCTCAGCAGGGGTCTGGATGCAGCAGTACCTGTTATTGCGACAGCGTTTGGAGCCCCTCAAGCAGGAATCCCCGCGAGGGCAGCTATTAAATCTCTTACGGGTGTAGGAATTTACGATAGCGATAGCGATGTAGAGAAGGATGGAGGTCGTGTATCTGTAGCGGACGTCAAAAAGGCGGCAAAGATTGCACTATCCTACGCTAAGCGAAAGGGTCTTCTAACCGATGTGGACGATGCAGGTGAAAAGTTTTTACTACCCAAAGCAACCAAGCCAGAGCCTGAAACGCTAATCAAGTCAGTGCGAGGTGAGGTAAAGAGACGCTATGGAGTGGGTGTTTCTATGAAGAAACAGCGAAAGGTTCGCCCGAAATGAAGGCTAGAATGGCTGCACTCCGCGCTAAACGCAAGAAGCCTATGCAAGCAGGATCATTTCGATTATGAGAGTTGGATAAAAAAAATAGTCATTTGACTTTCATATTTTTTTGGACGAAGCAGAAGCATGATCGAGACTGAAGTATCACGGAATTCAACCTTCTGGTCGTTTTGATTATAAATACTGATTGTGATTGATGTGCGCGATCCGTTTATGCAGTTCATCCAGGCATATTGACTCGGTTAATAGCTGATTAGTTGACCATTTTTAGCATCGCCGCGATCAAATGCACTAAGAATATCGCCAGAGACTACATACTCGTTCTTAATTAGATCACAACGGGCGATGTAAGAAGATGTAGGATGGATCTGAGGAATGATATTTGATAGCTGAGCACTTGAAACTGTTGCAGGCGCTGAAGGATACGTACCAGTAGTCAATCCTACTACTTTACCAAAAGCAGCATTATCAATGAATAAGCGGGGGACACGAGTCGTCGTAGGGAGATCAGTACCACCCGAGGAATAAAGACCACTTGCAGGGCATGTCCAAGTACCGCCAGCTGTAGGTAGTGTAGTTGGAGCTGCTGAGAAATCGATCTGTGTCGCGTAATAAACGTTGTTTTTTGTTAGTACATTCTCACCGGATGGGTTAATTAAATAAGCTCCGGCATTTACGAGGGCTGTCTGAATGCTTCGATTAATATCGGTTTAGCTGTAAAGTCCATCGGGCAAGCTAACCGATACAGTGGATGTGGTTCCAGCGATTGGAACTTCGATTTTAAATGAATTGTTATAAAACTGAGTTGCATCAGTGTTGTATTCAGAGTTATACATCGAAATCGATTCAACCGCGCATACTACGTCCTTAAAATCAGCAGCACTACCAGGAAAGCTGTATTTCCGTGTGCTGTTATAATTGTCTTGAATGAGGTTAGTGGAATCGGGCTTAAAAAACGAAGCGCACATGATTTATGTATATTGATTCAGTCAAAAAATATATGTCTTTTTATAACTCATTTGGAT
Organism: Plasmopara halstedii; assembly: GCF_900000015.1. NCBI lineage: Eukaryota > Oomycota > Peronosporomycetes > Peronosporales > Peronosporaceae > Plasmopara > Plasmopara halstedii. The sequence goes on along the minus strand of NW_020187364.1, from coordinate 120,358 downwards.
CGATGACTTGATCAAAATTGTACCTGAGCTGACTTTTAACACTATCCAAGAACAAAATCTGGCCTTTTCCACGGGAAATTGCTCTATTGTAGGCAGTCATCATTTTTTATCATCAATTCCATTGATATTAAAATCTTTAACAACCATCATTAAATCCCTACGGGAATTCGCTTTAAGGATCGCTACATATTCTGAATTCAAACGAACCATCTTATCAGTGGCAAAGTAGCTATGGCTAAGGAAAATGGTACTGATTTTAAAGGGGCGACCACGAGTATAGTAATGTGAGAAGAGATTCTTCTGAAGTAGCTTATCATTGCTGTGATCGTCTATGATCGCAAGCTCAGGTTTGTTAGAACTCATAGGTGTCCGGCGTATTTGGTCAATGCTTGGGGGTGAATCAGGGTCAGCAAATGTGATGAATCCATCAAGCTTATCGCGCAATAGTTTTTGATGTGGATCCGGGCAATGATCGTCAAATGAGCAAAGACGAGGGGTGAATGCTTGAGAATGAACAAGCATAGGTTATTTTTCCTCGAAAACGAAGGTCCCAACACAACCATTCTGAATAATGATTTGATTTCCAAATCAGGGATATTTTTTATCGATTGAGACTTGAACTTTTTCGGTGGCGATGCGCCGAAGTCAGGAATAGCACTCATGTCTAAGATCGTTTGATCTATTAAACAAAAAGAGTTCCGGTTTTTCATATCCACAACCAAGTTTCAATCTTCCATATATAACCCCGCGTTCTATCTCTCATTAGATTCAAATGGCTATCTAACACTTGAGTACGCAAATACTCTATATCTTAGTAGGGATGATTACAGGTTGAGCTACCTCAGTGGAGTAGTACCCGGAACGGCATCTTTAGGATCTGCTCTTGTTCTCGGAGCTTCGGGTAATATTTCAGGCATTACATCGCTTAGTGCTACGAACCTAACTGGTTCGCTACAAACCGGATCTCAACCCAATATAACGTCCCTCGGCACTCTAAGTGGCCTTACAATTAGTGGAAATCTATCATCTATTGGATCAGCGCTCAAGATCGATAACAGGCACTTTAAACTACATCGATTGTCAAGAATATCGCT
>NW_020187364.1:110764-119254 GCF_900000015.1 Plasmopara halstedii | reverse complement strand
CTCCCGCCACGAACAGCGGATTCCCCCGTTGAGAATTCGGAGGAAGTCGACAACTACTCCTTGGGAAGAAGAGGATGGTGAGTTGCGCTAACGTAACGCCGTGAGCCCTGCTCAAACCTTGCGGACATCTATTCCCTTTCCGACCTCACGACTTCCGAGGGAGTGGTATTATTATCAATCGCCTCGACAAGGCACAAGAGCAGTTGTTGGAGGCTGCCATAAATGCGGCTCTCATACGCTCGTATCCACGTTCGGGTTAGAATCTCGTGTGGAATACGGCTTCCGCTCGGCGGATCACTACTGAAGCAAAAGACGCGATTGCTCGTTGGTTAGGTGTCTACGTAGTCGGACCCCCGGCCACTACACAAGCCGAACTTGACTACCGAAACGCTCTCCAAGCTCACTTCTTGGAGCCTCAACAAATCCCAATGGATTGTCACCGCGCTCGACTTTGCGCCCAATGAGGAGGCGCTCCAGTACCAGCAATGCGGATTTTTACTGTGGTGCTCGCCCCTGGCAAAGCCACTGCAGATGACGAAGAGCTCTTTGAGCGATTAGGACGGTGGCATAGAATACTTTCCTCGCTGTTTGACATAAAATGGAGCCACCAGGAAGTGGACGTGCGCGTAGTACACCATCTTCGATTTGAGATTGCCAAACTCAAGGCGCAACACCGACTTCCTGCGTATTGTCGCCCTGCGAAATATGGATAATCCATCACGCTCCCGAGAGCGCTGTGGTTTCTCACACGAGTAAGGCTACGACCACAGCATCTCAGATTCATCGCTTGAACTCAGCCCATTGTCCTTCGGCTTCCCTGGCTGTTGCCGAGAAGCGCGGGGTATACGACGACGCGGAGCGTCATGATCCTCTGATCATAACATCTGGGCAGTCTTGCCGAATAGGCACGTCAAACTCGAACGAGTTCTCGGAGTTTGGGTTTCTTCGCCACTTCACAGGATATTGGGTCTGACCCTGTCGACGATGTCGATAAGGTGTTCCACGTCAAAATGGACACATCCATTATCATCGAGAAGAGTCGGTGGTGGACGATGACGACTTGGTCAATCGCCGTCCGGCGACTCGCGATGCTCTTCGATCTTTGAAGGATATGGCTCGTCGTCATCCACACTCCGCTGAGGCCCTGCGGAAGGTCTAGAGAGTCTGAAGCACTTTGTGTTTGCGTTGAGGACTATTGTGCTCTGTCGGAGCGGCCCCCTGCCGTCGAGCAGGCGAATACGTCACTTCGTGTGACGGTGGAGCGGCTGGCGCCGTTGAAAACGGAAGTCGCTGCACTCTGTGCTCAAAACCAGTGGCTGGTTCAGCTTCTGGGTGGTCGAGCGCCTTTGAGCTCCGCTTCGGTGCTAACGCATCCGTGTTCACTTGCGCTGGATCCCAGCACGGCTTCAGCAAGCCCACATTAGACAGTAGGTGGGTGCGCATCTTTCTCAGAAGGTTTAGCGTACACACAAGAACCCCTTCGCCACGACCTTAAAAGGTCTGATAAACCGTGGACGGATCTTTGTCTTGAAGACAGCAGAAACCGCATGTGTAGTAAGTATTTTTGCTTTGATTAAAACCAGGTCTCCGACCCCAAAGTTTTCAACTTCTGCTCTTTTCTTTTTTCGTCTTCATATTCTTTCTGCATGTCTTGGCTTTCAGTCATCGCATCGCGAACGTGTCGTATGACACCCAGTCTGGTAGACAGAAAGTCATCAACATTTTTAAGGACAGTGAGGTGGCTGACATCAGTTAGCCGCTCGGCTATCCCTCCCCCACCAAGCCCTGGGCCATGGGATGGCGGCGTCAGAGGACGCGAGAAATAACAAGCCCGTTCACGCAGAACGGCGTGTAGCCGGTAGACGCATGTATTGTTCAGAGCGAGCTCCACAAGTGATAGCATGGCGCTCCAGTCTCAGCGCAGACGCTGCGAAGAACGGCTTCAACGACGTGATTCGCGCGCTCAGTTGACCATCGGCTTGCGGATGGTCCGCTGTTGACATAGTCAACATGGTGCCCAGCACCCTGAAGATTACCGAACAAAACTTCCCGGTGAATGGTGAATCTCTGTCAGAGACAATTAATTCTGGAAGTCCATGTTGCCGAAAGACACGATCACAAACAGCGTCGCTGTACCGACGCCGTCGATGGTGTCCAGTACTGCCGCAAGTTGGGCTACGGCACACAAAGACCACAACACCCGTGTTGCCCGCCAAGTCCTTCGGCAGGCCAAACACAAAGTCAAACTCATGAACCACCAACACCGGTAAACTGGCCTGCGGCGCCGCCGCATTCGGAGAGGGTTTCATCCTTTGACACGTTCCACACGTGCGCACATAGGATCTCGTCCATCTCTAGTAGTGGCAACTCACAGAGCTGTACGCTTTCTCACGACCGAGATGACCAATGAGTGGGGTGTCGTGGGCTTAATAAAGGGTACTGTATTTCACATCCTCATCGTGAGGAACACAATTCGTAACGTGTCCGTCGAATCGGTGCTATGATACAGCAGCCCGAAATCCAACGATTATCGTTGTAACCGTGCGCGCAGTTGCGCCGACAATTTTTTGTCCGAGTTCCCAAACTCTTTGCTCTCGAGAGCCTGTAGCAGCGCTACACACGTATCATTACCAGCGCATTCAAATCGGTCGCTGACGACGTCACCATCGTGACATGAGCAAGCCCATAATCCGGTCAGTCTAGGAACGCATCAGCCAAAGCATTTTGCTTTCCTGGCTTATACTTCACCGCAAAGTATATAACCAGAAAAGAAGGAGAGCCACTCCTAGTGCGTAATGCTGCATGATCTGTGTAGATCACAAACGGTTTTGATCCAAGCAGGTGCGTTGACAAGTGTATACTTTATCACAAGCAATTCCTTGTCGTGGACTTGGTAGTTCTTTTTCGCAGCCTAAAGCTGGCGAGATTCGAACGCGATCATCCGATTTCACCCCTCGGCGTCTGTTTGCAGCAACGCACAGCCGATGACAAAGTCCGAAATGTCACGAACGGACATCGGGGTCTGACAACGCCAGTATTGGTGCATGAAGTAGGCTGTCTTTGACCCCGTCAAAGCCCTCCCGATGCTCAGTGCCTTAACACCATTCCGCATCCTTCTTGAGAAGATTCAACAATGGCCGTGCCATTTCCGCATATTTCGCGCTGTTGTGCAAGTAGTTCGCGAGGCCAGATTACTTGCGCAAATCCTTTTGATTCTTTGGAGCCGGCCAGTCAACAATGGCCTTGACTTTAGCGGGATCCGCCCGAAGACCACGCTTCCTAATGAAATACCCACATTAGCATGATCCTTGAGGATCAACGATCCACTTTGTGCGTTCAGCACCCTCTTGGTGTCCTCCAGGACAGCTTCATCCAGAAGCGACGATGGTCAATCTCCTCGCTCGGTCGCAAATGACCACCTCGGGTGATTCGCCTGCCTACAAGGTACCGCCAAACTCTTCGAAGGACATCTCGTCCAGCTAAAGAAGAGCATCCACCGCGGGAATAGCGTCGAAGGTGACGTCGCCGTTCCCCCCGTCATACCGTTGACAAGATTAAAGCTGCGCTATTGTCTACGGTAGACACATCCTAGGGAAGGGTCGACACCCTGCGACTTGCAGATAATCTACGGCCTCGCCGTCTTCCCTCAATAGAGGTTTTTCGTCTCGTCGAGATCGGTGGGACCATGCAGTCAGCGTCGTTCAGTGTCCCCAATCCCTGCTCCTTCGGAGCCCTGATGTTATGAACAACATCCGCCAAAGAGTTGCTATTTCCGCAATCTTTGTCCAGTGAACAACGTGCCACTCCACGCAAATCAGAAGAGCCTTGTCCAAGAAGCCTCAGATCTCGTTCGACCATGCCACTCTTGACACGCAGCAACTGCTTCGAAACGGGAACAGTGATCAGTAGAATACGAGCCAATCAACTTGCATATCTGGTGCCTCGCCCTCGATGCCTCCCCCCCTGACCGACAAACCACTCTTGGCATGCAGCAACTGCTTTGGTACTTGAGCAGTGCTTAGTGTGACACTCCGCATTAAGCCCGGGGGCCATGCTCGGGTGTCTTGTTCGATCCACTTTCGGTGTTCGACAACTCGGATACTCGGATCTCCAACACATTGACCGTCCCGGTCCAGTACCCGCGTCAGTAGCGTTTTTGCTTTCTAGCAGAGGTGGGTTCATGACTCACCAAATATCCACCAGGAGATGTGCGCGCAGCGCCCAAGGTCTTCGACCTGCTGTTTCGATCCACGGCTCATGGTGTTCCAACCATGCCATACCAAGGATGAGGTCATACCTTGAATCCAAGTCTGAGACTAAGCAGCATTTCATGCTATCAAAGTCAAGAAACTTGACACGGAGGTCCACAGGGACCTTCGGCACCGTGACGCATGTCCCCGTCGCTAAGCAAAGAGTGACGATGGCAATCAACCGCGCTTTCAGCGCCTCAGCATACAGTTGACTTCCTTCCATCGTGGGACGTCGAGCATAATTGACCGACGCCCCGCTATCGATTAGGATTTACCGTGGCTTCTCAAAGCCTTTTACGGTTGCTTCCAAGCCCAGTAACCCGGCTTCTATACACGTATCGTGTGCTAGAGCACAGCGCTCTTCGAGGCTGATCCCGGCTGACCTCCACCTCTTTGAGGCTCAACCGTGCCTACTGAATTTTGTCGTTTCTCCGCGACAAAAGCAGACTGGTAGGAAGCGGGAAGTCGGTTCGATGTACCAAGTGCAGCGTGCTTCTGTAGCTCTTTGCTTGAAGGAAGCTGACCAAGTATACCGACCTTACGTTCCATACTAGAACCAGAACGAGTGTAGCGGAACGCAATCCGCTTACTCCACAAGTACCCGAAATCTTAACCCAAAGCAAATGTACTCTTCCGTTCAACATTGAAACTGTAATGACTTGTTTTATTTGCGGCAAAGCCACCTATCTCTTGAACCTTAAGTTTTCCTGATTAATTAGCAAAACCTAATTAATACTCAAAACTACTGACAGTCCCGCCATGTTGTGGCTGCTTGTCACGGTGTGGCCACACGATGGTGTGGTTACACCAACTCGTGTAATTTACGTCTTTGTACGGTCACACCATCTTGCGTAAGCCACCACTTCATACCAGGATACATGTAACCCCGTTACACTATACGACTTCGTATCATCTTGCAAAGCAATCAATGGTGGTTCCACCAAGCTGTTCTTGATTTGAGTGAATGCATTTCCAAAAGTGGATGATCACTTCCATGGTACGCCCTTCATCATCGAGTTTGATTGCGGGCGTACCATGTCTGCGTAGTTACGCGAGAGGCGATGCAAGTAATTCGACCAAACCAATCCATTTCCTCAGATCCCTTTGATTTTCTGGTGTGGGCCATGCTACGATTGCTTTGACCTTTTCAGGGTCTGCACGAACACCGTCTTCACCAATATAATAATTGAGGACCAGAACTCAGTTAGCACTAAAAGATACACTTTGCAAGATTCGCTTGCAATGAATGTTTATGTATACATTCCAGCATCGCACGGAGGTGATTCGTTAGTGACGTATTTGATCCGCGCCGCATACGCGGGTGATGATACGTGCGTAGCGCTGCTACGGGCACTCAGGAGCTGGGGGTTTGGAAACTGTGACAAGACGTTGTCGCCGCAACTGCGCGCTTGGTTGCACCTATATTCATTGAAAAACACGTTGCTAAACTATAGCACCGGCTCGACGGATACGCCACGAATTGTGGCTCATCGGGATGAGAACTTGAAGTACCGTATACTCAATGAGGCCCACAACACCCGATTCAGTGGTCATGAGAAGACCTAAAGCTCTCTGAGTTGCTATTAATGGTGGCCCAAGCTGTTCAAATGGATGAGCACGTATGTGCGCACGTGTGAGACGTTTTTAAAGGGTGCAAACCTCTCCGAATGCAGCTGCACCGCTGGCCAGTTTACCGATGTTGCAGTCCACGAGTATGAATTTGAGTTTGACCTGCCGAAGGACTCGGCAGGCAACACGGGTGTCGTGGACTTTACCATTTGAGCAAGACGGCCCATCTTGCGGCGGTGACGGAAACTTGTGGAGTCCGCACTGAACACTGCAGTGCATGCGTCTGCAGACTACACGCCAATCTACACGGGCTCGTTCATCTTCCCGTCCCGCTGACACCGCCATCCCATGATTTAGGGCTTGGCGAGGAAGGAATAGCCGAGCGGCTAGCTGATATCAGCCCTCTCACTGTTCGTAAAGAAGTTGATGGGGCTTTCCATCTACAAGACTGAGTGTCTTACGACACGTTCGCGATGCGATGGCTGATAGCCAAGACATGCAGAAAAAATTGCAGACGAAAGCAGCAGAAGAAATGTTGAAAATATTGAGGTCGGAGACCTGGTTTGATTAAAGGCTGAAAACGTCCTACACATGCAGTTTCTGCGGTCTTTAAGACGAAGGTCCGTCCACGGTTTTTCGGGCCTCATAAGGTCGTGGCCGTGCGGGGCCTTGCGAATACGCTAAATCTTCCGAGAAGGATGCGCACCCACCCGGTGTTTTATTTTGAATCCAGTGCTAGGGAAGGCGGGAGCGTTGGCGCCGGGGCGGCGCTCACAAACGATCGGCCACGGAGTGAAACAATTCAGTTTTCAACGGCGCAAGGCGCACGACCGTCGCACGAAGTGACGAATTCGTCTGTTTAACGGCTAGAAACCGCTCCGACAGAGTGCGATAGTCATCAACGTAAGGCAGTCTGTGCACAAAGCGCTACAAGCTCGCCACGTCTTCCGCACAGCGGTATGGGACCCCAGCATGATTCTCAGCGGAGCCCCGATCGCGACGGACTTTGCCTTCAAGAGCTCGAAGAGCATCGCAAGTCGCTGGTCGGCGATCGACCAAGTCGTCATCGTCCGCCGCCGACTCTTCTCCACGAACACAGTGGTGTCCACTATGACGTAGAACGCCTCGTGGGTCGACGTCGTCGACAGGGTCAAACCCAGTATCTTGTGAAGTGGCGGAAATACCCAGACTCAGAGAGCTCGTGGGAGTTTGAGATGCCACCGCGGCAAGACTGCCCAGAAGTCATGGATGCTTATGACGCTCCTCGTCGTACGCCCCGCGTTTCTCGGTACTAGTCAGTGAATCCGGAGGGCCATGAACTGAGCTCAAGCTATGACCATGAGCTGATGTGGTCGCAGACTCACCCGACAAAGCTCGCAGGGGCGTGATTGATTAATCCGTACGTCGTAGGTGACAATACGAACGAAGTCGGCGTTGCGTTGGCAACCTCGAACCGAACATGGCGTTCCATGCACACGTCCACCTCCTTGTGAAACCGCTGTATGTTAGACAGCGAGAGACGTTTTCGGTGCCTCTGCATCCATAGCTCAAAAGTTCTTCATCATCTGCAGAGGATTCGCCAGGAGTGAGCACAACAGGAATCATCCACATTGCGGGTACGTGAGCACGTCCTCTTTGAGCGCGAAGTCGAGCGCGGTCCCTATCCATTTGGATTTCTTGAGGTACTAAGAAGCGAGCTCAAAGAGCTTTTTGTTGGCCAAGCTCAACTATTGGGGCCCGACTACGTAGACGGCCAACGATCGAATGATCGCGCCCTTCGCTTCTGTAGCGGGATCCGCAGAGCGGAAGCCGTATTTCACACGAAAATCTAGTACTGACCATGGATGTGAACGTATGAGAGCCGCCCTGTGGGCAGCCTCCAACTACTGCTCCTGTGCCTCGTCAAGGCGAGTGGTAATAATACCACTTATCTCGGAGGTCTAGAGGTCAGGAAACGGATACAGTGTCCGCAAGGTTCGAGCAGGGCTCGCGTCGCGCCGTTAGCACACCTCGCTCTCCTCTTCACCCCCATTCTGGGAAAGGAGTATCCGACTCGTAGTCGACTTCCTTGGAGCACTCGATGAGGTTATCCGTCGCCTGTGGCAGGCGCGGTGTGTGGCGCTCGGTTGCCGAGGGCTAGAAATGCGCTTCCCTTGAAGACGCGGACGAACTGCCTGAAGTTGCAACGCGTGCGGGAGACGAAAAAGCTGCGGCCGCTCTAGGGACCAGCGTGGCTGGGTGTTTTATGTTTCATAGACGCAGGGCTTCTTACGCAGAGAATGCGTGAAGAAGGTCCTGGAGACGTAAAGGTGTCTTAGACTTGCTAGTGTCGTAAGAAGCGATAATTTAATGTGAAATGTGGATATCAACAATTTTGATGGGGAGAGTGTAACAGAGATACACGTGCCTTGGTATAAAGGGGTTGGGTCACACAAGATTTTGTAACCATACAACACAAGACGATGTAATTACACCTTGGTTTGGCTACACGCTACAAGAAGCCACTACGCGGTGGGACTGCCAGTAATCATGCGTGTTACTATCTGATTAGAAAAACCTATAAATTGAGATATAGGCAGCTTATCCACAAGTTTAACAGCTTCATGTGCAGGTGGAGCGCTTGTCGCCTTTGGAGATGGAGATTGTTGCTCGCCGTGCTCGAGTAAGCAAC
>NW_020187364.1:94527-110754 GCF_900000015.1 Plasmopara halstedii | reverse complement strand
ATATCGATCCTCTGTTTCTCGATCTTTCGGTATATGAAGTGGCACTTTTAACTTGTCGCCGATCTAGCGTATGCATATTCCCTGCCTTGCTACCAACACCAAAATTAACCTGTTTAATATCGTGAAGTTTACTAGATCCACTGTATACTTGTTGAATACACTCGACTACTGCGCGTATAGTGACATGCTGCCGCAATTGTAGTTTATATAAAGATAACAAGCGAATCATATGTGCGGCATGTGGAAGAACGCCGTTAATCTCGCTACGTCTAACGATCTTATGAACCATATGAAAAGTCTCTTCTCCCAATGTCATTGCTGCTCGACGAATTCGGCGATAAGCTTTATGGGCATCCACGCACGTTTGAGTCAAACTATCGCTATCGACAACATCGCTACGTGGTACAGATGCAGCAACCAGAAGCAAGATTCGAAATTGTTCTGGTTGTGAGCGCATTTGCTGCATCAATCGAGCTACATGATGCTCCAATAGGTGCTGCCAAGGAGCTTTTGTGATAACAGCTGTTTTAAGCGCCAACTCCTTGCCTTTTCCCTCGTGCAGAATCTTCGTGACTTTTTCTCGGATAGAGACGGGTAATTCCGTCGGAAGTAAAGCATAATCAAATTTACGTTGATCTTGGACGTCGGTGGTTACCCGCGTTCCAACTTCATCCAGTGCATGTTGAAGATCTAAGCATGTGTGCTTGCGCCATGTTTCAGTCACGGAGTTGTCGAAGAGATGTGCCTCCATGGGTAGACTTTATATTTATAAAATTCAAGTACGACTACTTAACTATACGATGTGGTTCACATCAAGTTGTATCTACATACGGTATGCACAACAACAGTCTTGTCTTCATGACATCTCCGCCGCATGTGCGTTGCAAGAAAGACTATGCTTTGACACAAACACCGCCAAATTCTCCGCGAATTGCAACTCGAGTGAGTACATTGACGCTATACTCTGTTATCGGTATATATGCGGCAGGAATTTTGGTATGGGGCATGAATATAAGTGGCGCGTTTGTGTCCTCGTCTTCAAATTCTCTCAATGTGGTTTATATGAGAGGGCGACAGAAAGCAGCAAAAGGAGACAATGATGCTAGAACTATGTCGGATAAAAGATACTTGTTAGACGACGAAAACAGACCGCCAAACTTACTCTGCATTGGCTGGAAAGAGACCGACAGTTGTGACTCGAACCCAACTGATAAACGGATAAAGAATCGAGGATGTGACCAGTTTGTAAATGGTGGAAGCAGTGGCTACTGTCTTATGGAAGACGAGGATACAGGTCAGCAACTTCAGGTAATGCACACAGCTTGTGACTCCCTTCATCCTAGCGTCGTGTTAAGTTGTCGCCTTGCCGGCGACTTTGTGAACTTTAAGTGGGGGATAGCCAAGCTCGCAGCAATCATTGAACAAGAAAAAATAACTCATCGTGAGAAAAGCATTCTGCCACGTACGAATCCAAGTAAAGGTATTGTCATGGTTATCTATCCAAAGCTGCTGATAAGCGCGTACGCTTCAATCCGTACTTTGCGAGCTTTAAATTGTACACTGCCAGTGGAATTGTGGTATATTGAGTCTGAAATGAACATTGATGACGGAACTTCATTGCTTGATGATGTCCCTAAGAAATTACAAGAAATGTATGGTCCAGTGACATTGCATCAAATTACCGACGGGAGAGTAAAAGGCTTCAAGTCAAAAGTGTGGGCCATTACTCATACTGCACTTGAGCTTGTATTGTTCCTGGATGCAGATAACGTTCCTGTCCGAGATCCAAGCTATTTGTTCGAACAACCTGAACTCGGGCAATCCGGCGCTGTGTTTTGGCCAGATTATTGGCATCCAGCGCACACGATTTTCAACATTAACGAGAATTCGTTGCTATGGGAGCTTTTGGACATGCCATTCTTGGATATGTTTGAACAAGAGAGTGGTCAATTAGTGATTGATAAAACAAAGAGCTCGGCAGCCCTTCAGATGCTGACGTATTTGGCCTTCCACGATCCCGACCTTTTCTCTCAATACAAGTTAGTACATGGTGACAAAGATCTCTTTCGTCTTGCGTGGCTTAAGACCAAGACTCCATTTCATATGATTGCTTATCCACCGGGGCTTGCTGGCACAGTGCGGAACTCAAAATTCTGTGGTATGTCAATGGTTCAATACGGGACAAACGGAGAAATATTGTTCTTGCACCGCAACGGTAAGAAGTTAACAGGTGGTCTTACAGCTAAGCACACGCCCGACGAGTTAGTCTGGACACATCTGCAGCGCTTTCGATACCGTGTTTCTTCATCTCCTGCTCGTAAAATTGCGGCTTTTACCTATTCAAAAGTTCCATCGGACGACAAAAGCATCTTCGCACGAGAATGGAATAATTCACGCGAACCTTCGGGCATTGTAGATTTGCCGTACGATTTACTGCGTCTGAATTACTCGGTACAGATTTTCAATGGAGCACCAGAGTTTGCGAAGACCCAGTGGTGTTATGGCCAATCGATGATCACAGCGCCCGATTTTACTATCACTTCATGGAACAAATCAATGATTCCGATTATGGAAGAAACATTGTTGCAGTATGCAAATGAAGCAGTGATACTGCTAACGAACGTAGCGAAGGAGAAAATTGTGCAATCCGACCGACAAGAAGTACATTAAACACCATTTTACAACGTCAAATACATGGCTATTTATTGAGTTTGTGTGGAAAACAATAGATGCAAGATTGTGTAAACTAAAAGTGAACAAAAGATAACATTTTGGTCAAAAGTGATATTAATATTGCTAAGTAACATATGATTATAAATCTGGACTGAACGTAAGAAATTATCCGGATCTGTGCAACGGTCGACGCGCTTGACGGATTCGATTTTTCACGTCTGTTTTTCGTTGGTCAAGCGAGCGTTCACTCCCTTTAAACTATCATTCTGTTTCTTAAGAGAATGTCCGTTGAGCACATGAGCTGCTAGCATTAGGATATGTGATTTATGGTTTTACTGCTGTTGGAAGAATGGCGGGATATTAAATATATAGACTTCCTCTTACAGCAAATAGGTTTAAAATGACTGTATGGGTTGCATAAAATTACTCTTTGAAAAATATACCACAAATAAACTAATTAGCCCAGATGGGTCAAGCAGACAACTTTCATTGTCGAAATGATGAGGGATGGGCTGCACCCGCGCTCGACAACATCGAATGGGGCAAAGACAAATAACATTAAAGAGCTTTCACCCTATGAAGAAGCACTACCAACTGATCATGCCGTTCCATCGTCTACCGGTAAGCGGTGGTGGCCTCACGCGTTTATAATAGGCGGTGCTATCTACGTCATAGCAATGGGATTCTGGTTTTCGCATTATTTTAACGCCTTGGAAAAAGATTCCGACTCTGTATACCTTGAGCGAATTAAACGGAACCGAGATGACAATACTATGAAGGTATCACCATATCATGGACACTTGACGCAGGAGCAGCAGAAGAAAACGAATTTGGCAAAGGCCGAAGTCACTTCGACTTTAATTCAGGCAGCAATTGACAATCCCATGGAAGCATCACAGGTAAAAGAAGCGCTACGATTGGCGCGAGAAGCAGTTGTAGCAAAGTTAGAGATGGACAGCATTGTGAGCTCTCGACCCTTGGCGACACAATCAGAGACTTTGAATAAAGCCGAGTTCTTAGCGCAAGACGCGCTTTTATTACCAAATGGCGAAACAAATGCACGAAATTTAACGTGTTTGGGCTGGCGAGCGACGGATGGATGTAGTCCATATGGACCCCGCAAACCTGAGGATGATCTTGCCTGCACTACGGTAATACCATTCGACCAATCAGGATATTGCGAGGTACAAGACAAAGAAAGTGGTGAGCGGTTTCGAGTCATGCTGCATTATTGTAACAGTCTGAAGTCAGATTTGAGTTTTCGCTGCGTATATGCTGCCAAATTTGCCAGCTTTCGTCACGAAATTCGCGAAAGAGCAAATCGTGCTCTCACCCCGGGATTTACACTACCAAATCTGCAAGATAGCGCAATGAGCACAAAACAGCGCAATGGCATCGTTATGGTTATATACCCAAAGATGATACCAAGTGCGTACGCCACAATAAAAACTCTGCGGGAGGTGCAAGGATGTCAGTTGCCTATTGAATTATGGTATCGCAGTTTTGAAATGGATCTAGATTCTGATATGATGAAGCCTCTGACAGCTTTGGCAGAAAAAAAGGAACTGTCAAGGATAACCTTTCACGAAATCACAAACGTGCACGCCGCGGGTTTTGACTCAAAAGTGTGTGCAATCTACAACAGCCACTTTGAACGTATATTGTTCCTAGATGCTGACAACGTTCCTTCACGAAACCCGACGTTTTTATTTAGCTCAACCGAGTTTTTAGAGACTGGAGCTATATTTTGGCCAGACTTTTGGCACCCTCAAAATTCCATCTTCAATGTTCATAGCCACTCCGTCCTTTGGGAGCTTCTTGACATGCCTTTCATCAATATGTTTGAGCAGGAGAGCGGCCAAATTCTGATTGACCGCCGACGGCATGCACAAGCTCTCGATCTCGTCATGTTCTTTACATTTCACGAATCCAATCATTTCGAGAGCATGCAACTTGTTCATGGCGATAAGGATCTCTTCCGTTTAGCGTGGCTTAAGCTTGATGCCCCGTTTCACATGATCAAGTCACCACCTGCCATTGCAGGTAAAATAATAAACGGCATTTTCTGTGGCATGACCATGGTTCAACACGATGCCCAGGGCGACGTCTTATTCCTGCATCGTAATTCGCGTAAACTCATGGGTGAACCCCTCCGAAAAACTGTTGACTACAAAACTCGAGCAATTGCTCGTTCAGCAAGATTGAGTAAAATTCGATCGAATCTTCGACTGGAAGGCAAGCCGATTCCATCGTGGAATGAACTTTTTGCGATGCTAAGCTCAGAAGAGACTCCATCTCCAACCTTAGAAGCTCCAGAGCCAGACGGATATCCTGATTCCGTTGTCTGGACACATTTACTGACATTTAATAATACGTCTAATCTAGAAGATTACATTGTTCAAGTTTATAATGCAAGTCCAGAATTCGATGAATCCCAAACCTGTTACGGCGAGCGCGACGTAAGTAAAAGTGAACATTTCTACGTGCAAAACATTGCAAGTTTACCATTCGCTGGACTTGAGACGCACATTCGTCGCTTTGCTGCTGAGGCAGTTGAGCTCAATGAGACGTAATACTTAGCATTTTTTTTTAACAATTTTTGTTAACAGATAGATATGGAAATGTATTACAGTGGGATACACAATTTTAATATTCAGAATATCTTCTTTAGAGTAGAAAAAAATTAGCTCGGAAATGGTAGTTGCTAAACTTAGATGCTTGGACTTTTTCAATGTGCTCAAGTCCAAACTTTTGTTTGTGATTGGAGCGATACTCTTAGTGACGACCATTTACGTCAACTTTTCTTTAGTGACTAATGTGTCTGATCGTCTAAGTCATCGCTTGCGGCCCGATCGTTCACATCTTGATTGGAGTCTTTACAGGGAAACGTCTGCTAATGACTCAATGACAACAAGTCATCCAAAATCAATCTTCTACAGGCGTGGAGAGAACTTTGATTACACAGTCAGTCGCGAACGTTCGCTTGTAGTGTGTCTTCACGACAAGATGCTGCACATGGGACTGTCGCTTATTCGAGAATTACGGTGTCTTGGAAATCAAGAACTTATTCAAGCTTATCATTGTGGGAGAAACGAGCTATCGAATCAATCGGTTGAAATTTTATTTGGCCTGGACAACCGCGTGGAACTTGTTGATGTGTGCTCCGATCTTTTGTCTCGTGGTATTTTTTCAGAAGGAATGTCTCGAATGTTTCAAAATTGGTGGATCAAACCACTAGCATTGTACCATACAGACGTTCGTCACGTCATGCTCTTAGATGTAGATGATATTATTTTACGAAATCCAGATGTTGTTCGCAGTCTTGATGGATATTTGCGAACAGGTACTACGTTCTTCTACGACCGCGTCAGATACGGCAAGCGCTTTTTGACAGGCACTGACAACGATGAAATGTACTTGCACAGACTATTACGCCAGTTTAACTATTCCAGATTCAACATTTCTGAGGGCTTCGCTCCATCTCAACATATGATTAACAGTTTTGCTTTTAGAGGTTTGACAACATTTGAGATGGATTCATCAATGGTGTTAGTTGACAAGAAACGGGTCGGAAAGACAGTTATGGACATTATATTCTGGTTTATAACGGAAGAGCGCTTTCGATTTAGGTATTCGTGGGGTGACAAGGAGACATTCTGGTTAGCGTTTGAGTTGGCACATGTACCATACTCTTTTTCACCATGGGGTGTTAGCGTGGTGAATTCAATGCCTAATGAAGATTTGGAGAACCACCCTGATTCACTCTGCGGTACAAGCATCTTGCAATTCATGCCAGTCCACAATTCGAAGGCCGAAACTGCAGAAGTTTTGTATGTGAATGGCAAGGCATTGCTTGATCCATATCCTCAAGGCTTTAACGTGAAGAAAGCTCATCAAAACGCTTTGTTTAATCCAGTCGTCACACACATGACGCCTCGTCAACAACGAAGGCAAATTGACAAATCGATCTACCCAGTACAAAAATTTCGCATGGAATGTCTTGTTGGAATGGGAGCTACACGCTTACCAGAACATTTTGCTCGGCATCTATTGCGCCGCCGAATTCACTTTACTGGCCTTACTATGGGTGTGCTTGGTGCGTTGCAGCATTGTGAAATGTTCGTATAGAATTTTTTTTACAAGGAGTATCTATATGTGTGAGAGTTTCACAGAATTACTGTTCTATTAATCGTAGGATTATGAAAAAGTAGAGTTTTTATTGAAAACCTTCATTTTCCTATGAAACCTTAAGTAATTTGGAAAAAAAATATCAATCAGATGTGTCAATCAAAGTTTTTGTTAGCGTTGTGGTATTCTTCAAACGTTTACGCCGCCTTATACTCCCAGCTTAACGGAGTAGCCGAGCACATGAAGCAAACTTTGGTTGAATGTGCACGTTGTATGCTTGAACACACCACCTATTGGGGAGAAGCTGTCATGACTGTCGACTATCTTTGTAATCGGTGTCCGACATGAAGTATATCGCTGGACCAATCACCCTATCAAGTGTGGACTGGAAGAAAGCCCGTTTTGGCGAACCTTAAAGTGTTTGGTTGTCATGCTTCTGTCACGATGCCAAAGGAAAAACGAAGCAAGTTGGATGCACGAGCAAGACGTTGTCGATTTGTTGGTTATTCAGAACATGATAAGGCATATCGTTTTGAAGCGATCGTGTGATGATAAGCTGCGACGCGAGATGTCTTATTAATATTTTTGATTGTGAAAGTCACGACTGTTTTCATTGACTAGAGGGCATTGAGATTCACAATTGGATGACGATGACCAGGGTATGCCAGATGAACGCAGTAGCGATTTTGCCGCGAAAAGGCACGAGCGTACGCAGTCTTTGGAAGGTGTGATGATATTTCCAAACGCCAAACGTTTTGTCCAGCGAAGCGGGCTTAAAGGCCTTGTCAGGTCCGGCAACAAAAGATATCAGCGAACGCAGTCGCACGAAAAAGAGGTCAAAGCCCCAGAATACAAGCGACACAATCAGTTTAGCGGACATCAAGGTCTTGATGAAACGTCAGCCGCAGAACAAGATGTCGACGCCGCCTTTATCATGGATTCAGTGAGAGAAATACCGACAACGTTTAAGTCGGCTATGGAATCCAGCGAAGCAGTTGAGTGACATGAGGCATGCAACTCAGAAATAAAGTCACTCCATAGGAGCAAGACCTAAAAGCTAGACCACTACCGCATGGACGAAAAGCAATCGGCAACAGATGTTTTTTTCGCGTGAAAGAGAATGAAAACGGTGAGATCGAGCGTTACAAGGCGCGTTTGGCGGCCAAGGGTTTTTCACAAAAGTACGTCATCGACTACAAAAAGCCTTTTGCACCTGTGGCGAAGTTGACGTCGATTAGAGTCTTGCTTAGTTTGAGCGCAAAGTACAGCCTGACGATGCATCAAATGGACGTCGAGACTGATTTTCTAAATGGAGTGCTTGAAAAAGATATTTTTATGGTTCGACCTGATGGATATATCTATGAAGCTCGACCTGACTACGTGTGCAATTTAAGCTGACTACGCATGCAAGCTTAAAAGGTCGCTCTATGGATTGAAGCAATCGCCTCGCATGTGGAACAAGACTATCGACGATTTCATGCAGCTTATTGAATTCACGAAGTGCGAATCAGACCACTGTGTCTGCATCAAAAGTACCGGACAAGAAATAATTTTTGTTGCGCTTTACGTTGACGACCTTATCATTGCAAGCAGCAATGTCAGGATGCTTCAAAACACCAAACAAGGGCTCAGAAATCGCTTTGAGATAACCGACATTGGTCAATCTAGAAAAGAAAAGAAAATAAGCTCACACCACAAAATCGCCAGACTAGTTTATTGATGTGAATTAGGGTTAAGGATTGATGACGTGTGCTTCAATGTGAAGGGACAGCGCGACGTACAAAATCGAATGCGGCCATTAGTGCGCGCCAATTGATGTGGATCGGTATCAGAATTGAGATGTATTTCGTGCAAACCTATACGACTACAAGCAGGATTTTAACAACTAAGCCGTCTGCGGACGTCTTCATTCATTCGCGAATGGAAGGTTGGGATACAAGTAAAAGTACGAGCGATGCGATACAACAGGGATAAACCCACGAGCTAAAGTGATGAGAATGAGGTGTATATCAAACTCCAGAGCACTTTGGGAGCTGCTGTCTCAGAATAGTGTGTACTCACGGCTGAAAGTAAGCAGTTCGTGAAAAGACCTACTTCGAAAAGTATGCAGGATACAAGGCAAACAAACATAATGGCTGAGTCACGTGGAGCGACGCACGGTTGTTGTGCGTCTTGCACAGAGAGATTTTTGGCCTAAGTGTCTGCGTCAAGAAACGCATAGAGAACGCTCTACAGCCGTCTCTAAGTGTATCTGCTCGATTTGGAAAATGATGTCCTACTATCTAGGGTGTGTAATCCTGATTAATAGCCTCCACAATTCAAAAACTTCTTAATTTGAGGTACCATTACTTTGCTAACAGAATAAAAACTGTATGTTATTCCTTGACACTGCACAGCGATATGTCTCGGCTTTGCTATATGTTTGAGCGACAGTATACCTACACTACAACCTGAGTACATACCCATCACACCCCTAACAAGGTCGGAATCACAAATCACTTTGTTGTAAATATTGTCCACGAATTGCAATCAATCCACTTCAGCGTGATGTTCATGAACACCAACCATACCAGGGTTCATTCCGTACCAGCTTTGCATTAAGAGCTCAGACAGAAGGTGATAGCTTTGACTGCACATCTAAAGTTGATATCGTATGATTCAACCTGAAGCAAAATCGATAACCTCTAATATAACTCGTTGTCTAGCTAGCTCTGATATTGAGGGATACTTGCATTCATAAGGGGTGCTTTTAAAACTTACACGACATATATCCTTTTTTGTTTCATTTATAATATGTATAATTTGGTGAAAGGTGCGACCACCAGCCGCAGACCTCTCCATTACTTTCATTAATACCGATATTTCGGTACATTTCTATATTCAAAATTGTATTTGTGGCAGGATATACCAATCTCTCTGCCCGCTAGAGTTGAGGATGTTTTGGACCAAACTAATTAAACATATGTATACGTCGAATGTGCTCAACACATACATATCAATTGATGAAGAAGTAGAGCCACTGAGCGATGACTGTGGATTGCATAACTCAACTTTCTTTTGTCATTTTAAGACAATCGCTCCAATACTGACTATACACAGCCAAGCAGTTCACCGAGAAGAATGTTTTCACAGCGCCCAGCCTTCCCTCGGCACGAATTACGCTCTTCGTGTTTATTCTCTAGCGGGAAGGATTGCAAAACTACGCCATGAAAACTCACGTCGTTGTCCAGCTTGTAACGGGGTTACACGTATCCTGATATGAAGGAGTGGGTCACACAAGATGGCTTGACCACACAATAGCGTGGCTACACCTTAACAAGAAGTCACTAGGTCGCGGGACTGCGAGTAGTTATGCGTTTAAACTAGAATTCACTATCCAATTAAGAAAACCTAAGGTTTAAGATATTTGCGGCTCTGCCGCAATTAAAAACAAAATATTACAGTTTTCATTTTGAGCGGATGCGTTTATTTGCCTTGGGTAAAGGCTGTAGTTACTCTTGGAGTAAGCAGATTGCGATCCGCTAGACTCTTAATGATTCTAGTGTAGAACGTAAGGTCGGTGACCTTATCTAAGCTTCTTTAAGCAAAAGAGCTACGGCAGCCCCAATGCACAGCTTGTCACCATTGGGCTGGGCCTGTTTATGCTCTCCCTACTTCTCAAATTAAAGCATTAGAGTCACGCCAACTCCTGCTAAAATTGTCATGCTGCGATTAAACTATTGGAAATTGTTCGCCGTTAAGTCCTTACAGGCGTATGCGTATGCAAACCTCCTTTAAATCGCACCGAGAGCAAATTGAGCACCGGAAAGCTGCGTCATAAGTGCTTTCTCATCCTACAGGACATCTCTTACCAGCGCAACCAGTTATACTTCAATCAGCAATTTAAGAAACCTGTTCCTTGGATTAAATGATAAAAGCGCCGTCGTACTCGTCTGGTGGCTTTGCAAGCCAGCTTCAGTGAAGCGGATGTCCAACAAATGTGTGAATCAATGCTTGACACTGCAAATTACACTGCACGACGCGGACTTCAAGGTGAGAATATATCACCCCAAGCTATTGCTATTTACAGCCCTGCTCGTCTTTATTAAACAGCTGTAAGAACTCCCGAGTCAGTGATATACTCACCACATCTTCCCACACTAGTTGGAAGCGCGTATTGGTGAACAAACCTGTTTTTTTGAAAGGTAGATAAATACCGAGGGGAATCAGGTTGTAAGCGGCCACAAAACAGGGCAATCTTGCTTAAGAGTGATTCAAACTTGTATGTATCTGATGGAGCGGAGGATGACAAACTCCCACGAACATATCTGGTATAGGCCCGACCCACGATACGCGCCACAAAAATCATACTCATTGAGTGTCAAGCAGTCTCGGTGGAGTTAATTTTTTCTTTAGCTGGCTCTCGTGGCTTCTTTCGGCTGTGATGGCACGTCGCTTCCATCTGAGAGTTGAGGCGTGCATCCGAGGCTAAAATGACTTAGATCGCTAATTCGCTCTTCGAGCTTCGCCATCGCACTGCGTGGATTTAGGCACACTCACCGACTCAACATCACGATGCCTCTAAAAAGTAGAAAAACTATCAACTGTCAAAGATCGTAGTGATGCTTCTGCTTGTGCAACAGAGCCCTCTTCATCTGACGAGCGATACTGCGGTTTGGCATCATTGGCCCACGTAAAACTCGCAATATTTTTTGCATTTATTCTGTGATGTGAAGAGTAAAGCTTCATCCCTTTTCTGTTACCGTAAGATCTTACGTAATCGCAATCACCGCGGTCAAAACACGTGAAGATATGTTGATTACTTTTAGTACCTCATTATACCCCACTATGCCTGCTTCTGACCCAGGCCTTTTGTTTCTGTTTCTATCGGCTCGTAGCCATAGCATTGCGCATCTTGCACATTACAATATTTGATATTTAGATAGAATCAGTGCTCTTGCTATAAACTGTAACCGGGTTGTGATTAGCGAGTCAAATTTGATCGACAGCCCCTCAGAGAAGAGAAGAGAAGCTCCCCACGAATACCCATGCTTCATTTTTGGCGGTGTCAATAGCTTACTGGTGTACACCAAACATTTATAAAATGATGTAAGACCTGCTAAGGCATAACTACGTGTCAATTAACGCAAACCTAATGATTCGCTTTAGCAGCGCGGTTGCGCAAGTACAGGATCCGTCTGACTATATGTTTCAGAAAGGTCAGCGGTTGACGCTATCAATCTGGTGCCGAGCACCTTGAACAACGTCTGCTTAAATATTTCTATAGGTCGCAAATCTTAGTCGAGACAACGTCTGTAGTGAGTGGGGTTGGCGAAATATCCTGTAAGGTACAGCTTTCATGTATCCTCAACAGCACAATTTGCTGTCTACAACAATACAAGCTATCTCACAAAGACGGCCCACTCAGACCACAATATTGGTAGAAACGGCCACATATAAAAACAAAAAACATACATTTGAGAAACTTTGTTAGAACCGGCATGCTGGCCGAAATTTCGTCGGCTAAATCCAACGATACTTTTCACGCGCGTGCACATATGTGCTCACCTGCTTACATATTTTAGACAGCTGATACAAAGCGCTCGCCTAGCAGCAAATCGTTTTCGTTCGTAGTAGCCATGCTAAATTGGTGTGATATACCGCGTAATTTTCTGTACTTGAGGTCGGGAGAACCACGCACTGAGTGTCCTGTTGGCTTGCGCAGTCATACAGCAGGACTTTGAATAAGACATAGCGGGACAAGCGTGCAGCTGGTAAAGGAGTTGAAGTTTATGCTTAAACTCCAGTAAATAATTTGGACTTTGATAGCATAGTATGTTGTCTCGTCCTTAGCTGGCTTCACAAAACGATTGCAATCTACGTACGGCGTGGCTGGAACGGCACAGGTTATGGCTAAACCGAACATTGGGTTTTACGCACTTTTCAACTTGTAAACTTGGGCGAGTTATCAATTCGCATTTTTCGGTGAGCAAGTTTCGGCGTAAACACAAAGCTGCAAGCAGGACATGAAACTATCCAAAATCGACAAATTTATATTGCTAGATGTTTTGAAACGACCACGAAAAGCAGAAGCGGCATTGGGCCGCTTTCTCAGAATGATACATCGAAGAGAGATTGTATATGGCAGACTCTAGATTGTTTTGTGGCTGAAAAGGACAACTGTATGTCTTGGACTTTCGGAGTTTATTTTAGATGAAATGGTACATGTGGAGCATTAAACTTCATCATGGGTAAAAGATTCGTTTACTCTTAATCGGAGTGACAAAGCTGGCGCAGGGATTGTAAGCTGCTCCTTACTTTCTCGACCATAAGTGATATAAAGATGAAAAAATGTGTATCTTGGAGATATGAAGAAGGAGTTGCAAAGCGGTGATGTAAGCTTAGTACCGAAGGAATAGCCCCCATAGATGGGTCTGTCAACGCGGAACCTGCAGAGGACTGAGTAGATAGCTATCCTCGTAGAATCAGCAGGCCCTTTCTATGTAGCGATGAGGTGACGAGAGACTTCTCAGTTGTCCTAGTCTCGGCTGGGGAAGTGCGTCATGAAATTGCACTAGATTTCGAGTGCTACGTCAAACAGTTATACCCTGATTGAAAGTTTGAACAACTTCTTTGATGTGAAACACCCAAGCATATTTAATAAGAAAGAGTAAATTCTGCACTCGATGACGACTTTCTGTGTCAGCAGAATAGTAGTCAACGAAGAATTGTACATGCTTCAGACGTCAAATTCATAAGAGATGTGCTTTGTTATAGCATGGTCGACTGCACTAGGCTGATTGTTAACTATTATCTTCTACTGATGACAGAGAATAACGTACCTCATGACTACGAGGATGATGCTCTGGAACTGGCCGGTTATAGAAAGTTGATATATTCACTAACTTTTCGGTTATATTCACTCACTTTTGCTTGTACACCACTTTTTGGTTATATTCACCCACCTGCACGTACAGCGCCACTCACCTTCACGCACCTGCCAGATTTGCCAGTACTGTACTGAACAGTAAAATACAGTGGCACTCATCACTCACTCACCTGCCAGTACACTACACTATATTCCCCCACCTCTTTGGTACCTACCGCTGAACACTACCATAAACACCGCGCAGATCATGAACCACAACCAGGAAACTTTGCTATTCACGGTTGAGTTCAGCGCAGGAGTGGATATAACGGCGTACTGGCGGCGTACTCACAGTCCATTTCCGGCGGAGGTAGCATTGCCTTGGATGTGGAAGTTTCCTGGTTGTGGCTCATGATGAAGAGTGCGCAGTGTTTATGGTATCAGTGGTCAGACCAAAGAGGTGGGGGAATATAGTGTAGTGTACTGGCAGGTGAGTGAGTGCTGAGTGCCACTGTGTTGGCAAGTCTGGCAGGTGAGTGAAGTGGCGCTGTACTGGCAGGTGAGTGCCAAAACGTGAGTGAATATAATCTGTTCTGGCGCTGTACTGTTCTGGCAGGTGAGTGAATATAGTGTACAAGCAAAAGGGAGTGAATATAACCGAGAAGTGAGTGAATATATCAACTCCCCGGTTATGATATTGGATCTGTCTTATGTATTAGTAACGTTCAATAGGCTCATGACACCACTGTTCAGGCCACATTGAGGCTCTGCACAAATGTGTTAAAATAATGTAATTATCAATTGTTGCGCATTGCGTAGGAAGTCAGACTTGATTGATGCATTGATACTTCGAGTGGTGCTCGAGTATATGCGCTCAAATTGGTTGTTTGCCAAAATAGACAAATGTGTCTTTGTCATCGACAAATTTGATTTATCAGCTGATTCATTGAAGAGCAAATCCCGCGGCCCGAATCCGCAAGATAATTGCTATATGTAAGTGACCAGTGCCACTATTTCCTATGACCTTAAGAAAGTGGTTTGGTCTGGCTAACTACTGACACGATTACAGGGTAAACTATGCTGACTTGCCTTGACCCCTCACCAATCTTTCTCTCGGAAGTCAACTGTTGTAGAGAAGCGGCAGATGTGACATTCTGTAAGGAGCGTCATGTGTGAAAGTCTCGCGCGTTCTCTGATTCTGGCCCTTTTAAAATCAGATTGGTCATTCCAGGTCCTCTTTGAATTGTCAACCTAGCTATAGGGTATGCTTTGTCTAACCAGATACGTATACGCGTATTGCGATTAAGCAGCGCCAGCTGAAAGCTGCTGACAAGAACTATCCTGCTTATGGCAAGACTTCTTACAACGAATCATGCCATCGTCAAGTTTAAAGTGTACCTGCTTGGCTGTATATCGCTTGATCATGCGTCCTTGCGCACAGCGACACCGCCACCAAATCTTTTACAAACAGTGACAAAACGGATATCATTTATGCCGAGTATACCTTTGAGGTGAGGTAAAGACGAGTCAACTTTATATACCGGTGATGCGCTTTAGCGTTGCCTCGGCCCGCATTCGACAAATCGACACAACCAAATCAAACTTGAAGTAGTATGTGCCCCCTCAAAGTTGATAGTGACGTCGCCAATTGATGAGGCGACATGTTATGCGGATATTTAACGCTACATCAAGCTACTCTGATGCAGAAGGCGAATGCAGAAGGGCTACTTACACAGGTTCCAACGGCAATTTACTGGGAGTCGGGCACATGTTTTTGAGCTACCAATGGTTGGTGACCCATGACCAATCAGAACGTGATCGTACTTCCAAACGATACACATGTTGCAGCAAGATTCGAGGTTGATGAGAGACAAAAATTGTCGAAATCATCAACCTGGATCTGGCAACAAATTGATAGAAGATGTTTTCCTTTCTCCTTTCTGTCATACAAACACTTTTTGCAAGCTTCGTGTTTTAAAAAACTTCTTGGCTTTGCTAGTTTAATCGACATCATGACCGTTTCGCAAGCTTCGCGAGCCAATTTGTCGCAAATTCATCTATTCATAGCGCGTCATACAAAAATATTAATGCAAACAAGTCTTAATCCAGTCGATGACTTTCAGCTAATAAAGAATAAAAGTCTCATGAAAGCCTTACAATGGCGCTTCAGAATCTTTCCAAATACATGATCATTATACGTCGAATCGAGCTTTTCTGGTCTTGAGTGGGAGAAACATGAGCACCGTGAATTCTTGTTAATATGCTCTTCGATAAAATTTTTGAATTATAAACAATTTTTCGATTGACAAAAGATCAACCACATTATAAAATAGAAAACGATATCAAGAGTGGGCAACAAATGTCAAACTATACGAAAATGAGCTTACGTTTCGTGTTGGAAATTTTACCGGGTGTGGCAGAGCCCAAAACAAAGTCACAAAGCCAGTTCTAATAGTCTGACCAATCGTAAGCTTAAAAGTTCGCAAGCTGAGATACAAGCATGAATGTAAGTTTATCGCTGCATCATTCCACTCAGGTTGCTTACAACCTTGAGATTTCAGAATACAAGGTTCATGATA
>NW_020187364.1:89127-94517 GCF_900000015.1 Plasmopara halstedii | reverse complement strand
TGAATACAACAGATACTGCATGTGTAGGAAGGTTTTTAGAATTTAATAAAACCAGATCTCCAACATCAAAGTTTTCAACGGTTTTTCTGCTTCTTCCAACTGCATATTCTTGCTGCATGTCTCGTAGGACACTCGGTCTTGTAGACAGGAAGTCTTCAACGTCTCTAGACACAAAGAAGAGACTGACATCAGCTAGCCTTTTGGCTACTCCCCCCATCAAGCTCTGAATCATGGGATGGCGATTAACAAGCCCGTTCACGTAGAACAACGTGTTATTAATAGATGCATGCACTGCACGTTTCAAAGCGAACTTCACAAGAGGCAGCATGGCGCTCCTGCACTTTGGCGTCTCAGCGCAGACGCTGCAAAGAACGTCTTCAACGACGCGATTCACGCTCGTAGTTTGACCATCGGTCTGCGGATGATCCGCTGTTGACATAGTCAACTTGGTGCCGAGCACCCTGACGATTTCAAACCAGAACTTCCCACTGAAGCGTGGGTCTCTGTCAGAGACAATTGACTTCGGAGGTCCATGAAGTCGAAAGACACGATACACAAACCGCGTCTCTGAAACTGCCAGTGTCAATGGTGTCCGGCATTGCAGCAAAATGAGCTATCTTGTTCAAACTTTCCACATACCACAACCATGTTACCCAACGAGCCCTTCGATAGGGTAGAGCTGCGAATGAGGGTTTAGCCCTCAAAGGATGTTGTCCTCCGTTAACGAAACGAGTTGAGGTGGTCTCCTCGTGGTCAGACCGAGTCTGAAAGCTTACGGTCGTCCGTTTAGTGTCTTGATTGACTCCGGAGCGTTGCGTAAATACGAGCGATAGCAAAGTACTTCTAAAAATGACTTAGTGCTTTCGGATGCACTAGATAGCTTAATCTCACTGTGCGGCAGTCACCGCGAACAAAATGACGATTGTCTTCAAGTGAAATGTGAAGACTTTAACCCGAAGGAAGAATTCACAGTCCTCAAGACGGACAAACGATATGACATGATTTTAGGTATACCGTGGCTTGAGAAGTACAAGCCATGGATCGATTGGCCATCGAAAATGATAATTTTAGCTCTCGTGTCGTAGTTGAAGCTGTTGGGAATGACGAACCCACTTTACTATGTACCGGAAAAAGCACTCAAGTGATTGGTAGTCGAATGCTGTTGGTAATGAGACACACTTCATTGCTATAACTCATGCAATTGACTATTTTCCAGGATAGGGAAGGCACGAAATCGAATGGATTGACCACTAGTGCTAATCAAGAAGTGTGCTGACCGATTGAGGGGTGCCCAAAATTACACACTTGAAAACAAATGAATCGTTGGTGGACATGACTATGTGCCCAACGGAAGTATTATATGTGGGAGATGTCGGTTGTTGCTCCCCTCAGGACAGAATGATGTGTGTAATGGAAAGTCAAAGAAATCGACTGTGGCTGGACTTGCCAATACTCCCACTAATACAGTGGTTGAGTCGGATTGTGGGTCAGTGGGTGTTGATACTTCCGCTCTAAATGCGGTGGAGTCCGTGAGTGAGTTTACCCAGCGTTCTACCTCCCAAGATGAAATAATAGAGCATATGTTATTTTGAAACCGATGGAAGGACTGATACAGCTCGATGAAGTCACTTACGTTGACTACTTACACCGCTGACGTTGTTGTGGTCGTGTTGCTATAGCCGAAGTCCGGTTCAGCAGAACAACGCTCATCATCAGTTTCTGAATGATTCGGTTCTCGATGTATTTCGACAGCGTGTGGAATCACGCAGAAGATCGGATCCGACTGGTTCTTATTATTCACTTGTTTTATAATACAGAGATGACATCTTTAGTGCGAACTCGATCTCTGGAATCTAACTCGATCGTGGCGTTCGACACGAAGTTATTGTAACCTGATTCAAAACACGCGGTGCTTCGACAGTGGCCACTGTCGCGTGTACAGAGCCATTGCGAATTCTTTTTCAAATAGCAAGTTGCTGGATTGGTAACGGAGATCAAGTCGCCTTTCAGCGCACTGACATTTTGCTTGCGTAAACTAGATAGTAAATGGCGTATTGTTCACGCCTTTAACAATTTGACCGCGCAGACAATTCCTCTCGCAAAAGCTCCACCGTATATCCGGCTGCACAGAGTTTATTATACTAGATATGATCGATGGATATTACCTAATCTTGATGTGGGAGGGGGTTGTCTCTTTGACGGTTGATGATACACTGCTCGGAATGTTATGGGAGCGTCTTGTGTACCACCAGGACTATCCAATGCCCCGGCAACGTTCAATCAATTGATCTCACATCTGTTTCGACCTCTGTGACGCTTCGCACAAATATATTTTGACGAAAATTTTGTTCATTTGAAGGACGAATGTAGCAGATCTGCCGAAGAAATGCACTTAGAACACCTCCGAGCGTTGCTAGACCGTATGTATGAATATTCATTGCAATGAAAAGCTATCATATCGAATACATAGCTTTCAATATAGATGATATGAGCTAGCTCATAATCAGGACGACATGACGATGCGTCTGCCAGCGCGTTCAGCCTCTTTGGCATGTTGACGATCGCTGAGTCGTATTCTGCGAAGAATGACAACCAGCGAGCCATTCGCTGTGACAAATGAGGCGGCTGAGCTGCATAACCTAGAATTGCGTGATCTTTTTATCTTTCCGTATAGACGACAATTGGAGTTTACCCCAAGAGATTTACCCGAAACGACACCCGGTCATTTTTCATCGCTAATAGTCCTTGTCGTGGTCATAGTGGTTCTTCTCTTCTGGCTTGAGCTGTCGCGAATGAAATGACACGACAAACTTGTGTCTTTCTGAGTCTTTTTGCAATAATGCATAACTGATCGCAAATTCAGAAGTATCACACGCCACGCTATACGGCATTGTATCATCTGCGTGCAATGGTGCTTTCAACAAGCTGTCTTTGATCCGGTGCTTTCAACAAGCTGTTCTTGATTTGAGTGAATGCATCTTCACAAGTGGATGACTACTCCCATGTTACATTATTCTCCAGCAAGTTTGATAGCGGGCGTACTATGTCCAAGAAATTAAACGAGAAGCAATGCAGGTAATCAAATAGATCAATCAATCTTCTCTAGTCTCTTTGCTTTTATGGCGTTGGCCCCTCCACGATTGCTTTGACCTTCGCAGGGTCTGTACGAACACAACATGATAACCAAAAAAGGACTAATACTTTGGTAGCACCGATTATACACTTTGCAAGATTTCGTCAGGCGTATGTAAAGGATGAATATGTGTCCGATTGTCAGAGCACTGTCATCGAGTGATATGGAGATTCAGGCCACACGATTTCTAGTCGATTGAATTCGGGGCTTCATGGTTATGCATTGAAGGATGGTCTTCTTCACTATAAAGTTGTACGTGACGACGAGCCACGGATTGTGGTTTACCATAATGATGATTTGAAGTACAATACAAGGCGAATAATACGTCAATGGACGGTCACTTCGGCCGTGGAAGACCTACCAGTCTCTCAGTATAATAATCTAGTGACCCCTGGGTGGCACGATACGTGAAGACATGCGAGGACTATCAGCGCGTGCACAGCGTACGACAAAGGCAAGTGCCATATTCTGTGCAGATTCTTCCTGTTCCTACTGACTGTTGAAAGTCAGTCTGATTCGACTATATGTTTGGCTTCTTCTAGAATGCTGATGGCCACAATGGGGTGCTCGTCTTGTTGACAGACTCAGCAGGATGTTTTGCATCGTTCCGTGTAGCGATACCATATATCTCGAATGTTTGGCTGAATTTTACATCAATTACGTTTTTTGCAATCACGGGTTGCCAGACGCCATCATCTCAGATCGTAATAAACGATTCATGAGTGCCTTTTGGAAAGACATTTCCTAATTCTTGGCAATCGCATAGATATGTCCATTGCAGTACACCCGGAGACCGAAGGACAAACAAAACGTGCTAATTGAGTGGTCGGTGGTGTGCTGAGAAATTTCGGGATAACAAGTCCCGCAGAAATGAGTACCTTGTTACCATTGGTTGCGTTCGCTGTGAACATTCGGCGCATTCATTCGCTGGAATTAAGCCATTTGTTATGAATGGACTGCGACATTTGCTTTGGGCGATGGGTGGTGTCTTCGATGTAAGTGGGGGAGGAGCTCGGCATATCGTTGCCTCCCAATTGATACAATTAATCGTATGGAACACACGCGAGGCTTCGTGGTATGCCTTCAGGACAAGTAATCGGTCCAATACCGCATAAATACGCGACTCGAGTCATTGGTCGAGCACCCCTGCGACTAAAGAGCTTGTCGAACTCAGGCTGTAACAGCAGCGGGGCTGCCGTAGCTGTTTCGCTAAGAGGAAGCTTAATTAAGGTCGGTGACCTCTCCCATACTGAGAGCCAGTAGGTGTGAAGCGGATCGCAATCCGCTTACTCCAAGAGTAACCACAACCTTAAACGAGGCTTTGTAACTCCTTCGTTTAAAATGTATAGCGTATTTCTCGGTTTTATTTGCGGCAAAGCAACCTACATCTAAATCCTATCTATGCAGTATAATCTTCTTTAATGTATAACTACTGGCTGCTTCAGCCACTTATTGATTTCTTTTCTAAGTGTAGTCACACTATCGTATCATCACACCATCTTGTGAAACCCACACCATTGTGTGATCACACCATCTTGTATGACACCGTTACACTCCCCTCGAGCAAAACTCACATGTTTAAGGCACCACAACACCACCAGATCCTTCTTCCATTTGTCTGCTCAATGAGCCTAGTATTGAAGTTACTATGTATATCGCGTGTAATCGCGTTTGCTTGCCGCCCGACAGGGCAAGAAGGAATTGGTGAACTTTGTTTATGAGTAATGAGCTCCCATTGCCGAGATGGCAGTCGATTCTCTCCTCGAGGCGGTCGCAGTGTCCGACTTTATGGAGGGCTTCCGCCCAGGATGGAAGTCTTCCGTGTGGATCCTTCTTCATTTGAAGAAGTGGTGAATGTGGCATTTAAGGCCATATTCAATTTCAAGTCGGCACAACTTGGATGGAATGCACACTTTCAGAGCTCGTCGAGCGGGCCTGAGCCAATGGATGTCAGATCTGCTGGAAAAAATTTGGAAGCCCTCCTTGCCGCATTTGAACACCCGACGGTGTTTTGTCTATGTAGACACCCGTCACTTTCGGAATGGTTGTCCCCTGCGCAAAGCGCGTAATTGTTCATCGTATCGTCGTCTCGCTTCTTACCAATCTGGTTTGTCGCGGGAAAACTGGAAACCCCAGAATGCGCGTAGCGCCCTACCGGGGAAAATCTGAGTTCTGTTGAACCTTTAGAAGGTAGAGAAAAGTAGGGCCCAGCTTCGAAGCGCTTCGTTCTCTTGAACACAGAACGTGTATACATGCT
>NW_020187364.1:86769-89117 GCF_900000015.1 Plasmopara halstedii | reverse complement strand
TTCCAGTTCTGATACAACAGAACTGAAAGAGGATATACAACTATACAAGGTGTCCAGTCAATGTTAGACACATCAATATGTAATCCACGTATAATGGAACCCGGCCCATTACATAAGGTCTAAAGATTACGTACAGCGGAGCTGCCGTAGCTCTTTGCTTAGAGGAAGCTAAGCCAAGGCCAAAGACCTTACTTTCTTGACAAGAACCGGTACAAGCGTAGCGGATTCCAATTCGCTACTTCCTAGAGTATCTCAAATCTCAACCAAGGTACAGACACTCTTCCGTTCATAAACTAAAATGTATATAATTGTTTTAGTTGCGGCAGAGTCACCTATATGTAAAATCCTTACGTTTTCCTAACTAAAAGTAAAACCTATTCTAGTACTGGCAGTCCCGCCACGTGGTGGCTTCCTGTTTCAGAGCAAAGTCATTATATCGACTTGTGTAATCTACACCTTTGTACAGTCACACCATCTTGTGTGCCCCACCCTTTCAAACAAGGGTACGTGTAACCCCGTAACACTTTCCCCCATTAAAACTGAAATTACCAAAATTTCACATTTAACTGTTGCCTCAGACTACGCTCGCGTGTCTGAGGCACCGTTACGTCTTTAAAAAAATCTTTGTACAGTCTCCGATTAATGAGCTCTGTGTCTATTCTCAAAAACACCCAGCCTAGCTGGTTCCGAGGGCGTCTGCGGGCAAAGTCCTTCTTCTTCTGCACGGAATACTTCTCCGGGCAGTAACTCTGCGGATTCACGAGAAGCCAGCCCATTCCAAGCCCTTGACAACTGAGCGCAACACACCGCGCCTGCACCGGTCGACCGATTTTCTCGTTGAGGACTCAAAGTAAGTCGACTACGAGTCGGATTTTCCTTTCCCAGCATGGAAAGAAAAGGAGGGTGAGGTGCGCCAACGGCGAAGTGAGCCCTGCTTGAACCTTGCAAACACATTGTCCGTTTGCCGACCTCTCGACATCCGGGGGAAGTGGTATCATTATTAATCGCCTCGACAAGGCACCGGAGCATAGTTGGAGGCTGTGTACGGGGCGACTCGCATGCGCTCGTATCCGCGTTCGGTCCCTGATAGTCGTGTGGGATACGGCTTTCGCTCGGAGAATCCCGCTACTGAAGCGAAAGACGCGATTACTGATTCGTTTGGCGTATACGTAGTCGCCCAACGGCCGCTACACAAGCTGAGCTTGATCAGCGGAAAGTTCTCCGAGCTTGCTTTTTGGTACCTCAAGAAATACCAAAGAATAAGTTACTGCGCTTTCTTAGCTCAGAGAGGAGGCGCTCCTGTTCCTGCAATGCGGACTAAACCTGTGGTCCTCGCCCCCGGCGAACCTGCCGCAGATGGGAAAATGCTTTTTGGGCGATGGGTGCAGCGAAATCGAAAACCTTTCTCGCTGTCTATCTTACAGCGGGACAAAAAAGTGGGAGTGCGCGAAGGGCGCCATCTTCATCTGAGTTTGCCAAACATATAGCTCAACGCCGTCCCACTGCGTATTGTCGCCCTGCGACACATGGAAGCATCCATCACGCTCCCGCGAACCCTGGGATATCTCACACAGCTAGATGTACGACCACAGCAGCTCAGGCCAAAGCTTGACCTCTGCTAATGGTCCTCCGGCTTCCTGGGCTACTGCCTAGAAGCGCGGGGCGCACGTGGACGCGAAGCGTCATGATTCTTCTGATCATAAGTGTCCACGACGTCTAAGCGGTCTTGCCGATGTGGCACCTCATACTCCCACCGTTCTCGAAGTCGAGGTTTCCCCGCCACTTCACAAGGTATTGGGTTGGACCCTGCCGATGACGTCGACCCACAAGGCGTTCCACGTGGGAGAGG
Source organism: Plasmopara halstedii (assembly GCF_900000015.1). Taxonomy (NCBI): domain Eukaryota; phylum Oomycota; class Peronosporomycetes; order Peronosporales; family Peronosporaceae; genus Plasmopara; species Plasmopara halstedii. The sequence goes on along the minus strand of NW_020187364.1, from coordinate 87,268 downwards.
ACATTACCATTCTCATCGAGAAGAGTTGGTGGCGGACCTTGACTACTGGGTCGATCGCCGTCCGGTGCCTCGCGATGCTCCTCGAGCTTTGGAGGGCAAAGTCCGTCATCATCAGCACTCCGCTGAGCAGCTTGCCGAGGTCCCATACCGCTGTGCGGAAGACCTCGAGAGGTTGGAGCACTTTGTGCACCGTCTGCCTCACGTTGAGGATTATCGCGCTCTGTCGTAGTGGATCCTAGTCTTTGAGCAGACGAATACGTAAATTTGTGCGACGGTGGAGCGCCTTGCGCCGTTGCGGACGGAAATTGTTGCACACCGTGCTCAGAACCAGTTTAGCTGCTGGATGGCCAACGCTTACGGTGCCAACGCTTCCGCGCACACTTTTGCAGAAGCAAGCCCACATAAGACACCGAGTGTGTGCGCGTCCTTCTCGAAAGGTTCAGCGTATACGCAGGGCCTTGATTGGCCACGATTTAAAAGGTTCAATATTCCGTGGACG
>NW_020187364.1:74130-86759 GCF_900000015.1 Plasmopara halstedii | reverse complement strand
ATGATCTGATTCAGAGGAGAGTGCTCCTGGGACGGCACAAATGGTCGACTCGCTCGAGATTATATGTGGTCATATATTAGCGATATTGCTCAATGGTCCACAAAAAACACCACGCCCGTGTTGCCCTTCGAGTCTTTCGGCAGACAAAACAAAAATTCCATACTCATGGACTGCCAACACCTGGAGGGTACCGATAAACTGGCTACCGGCGCCGCCACATTCGGAGAGGGGTTCTTCCTCTAACAAGTCCCACACGTGCGCACATATGTGCTCGTCCACTAGTATAGCTAAGACCACCAGTAGTGGCAACTCACAGAGCTGTACGTCTTCACACGACCGGGACGACCACTGAGTGGAGTCTCGTGGGTCTCATCGAGGATACGGTATTTCAAATCCTCATCGCGAGGGACCAAAAACTCGTCAAATCAGTGTTATAATACAGCAGCCGGAATTTAAAAATATCGGTGTAACCGTGCGCGCATTCGCGTCGACAATTTCTTGTCCGAGTTTCCAGTCCCTTGCTCCCGAGAGGCTGTAACAGCGCTACACACATACTCGGCGCGGATCAAATCCGTCACAGATGATTTCACCGTCGTGACATGAGCAAGCTGACGCATGGTCTGTCTAGATCACTAACGGTTTTGAGCCAAGCACGTGCACTCTGACTTTGCCAAGTGCATACCTCATCGCAAGTATTCACTAGTCGTGGACTGGGTAGTTCCTCTCCGCAGCCTTAAGCTGGCGAATCTCGAACGCGTTCAACCGATCACGCCCCTCGGCGTCTACTTGCAGTAGTGCACAGCCGATGGAAAAGTCTGATGCGTCACAAATGACACTCAAAGAACAATTGGGGTCTGGCAAAGCAAGTATTGGAGCATGAAGATGCTGTCTTTGTCAAAAGTTCCCGCATCCTTCTTGAGGAGATTCGACAATGGCTAAATTGCAAAATCTGCGATATACTTGTGTAAGTAGTTGGCGAGGCCAAGCCAATTGCGCAAGGCCTTTTTCTTCTTTGGAACCGGTCAGTGCACGATTGCCTTGACCTTAGCGAGATTCGCTCGAAGGCCCCGCTTTCCAATGATGCGCCCTACAAGAGGCTATCTTCGGCGGCGAAGATGCACTTATCTGCATTATCATACAGCTTATTCGTGCCCATGCACTCGAGCACCGCTCTCAAATGGACGATGTGCTTTTCCTCATCCGTTCTCCCGTGCTCCGCGCAACTGGGGACGAAGATGTCGTCAAAGTATGTTTTTTTATACGCCCGGTGGAGCCTCAACATCCGCGTCACAAGACAATTAAATGTTGCTGGTGCATTTGACAGCCCCTTGGAGCATCACCAGCCACTCCCATAGCATCCCACTCGGAGTATCCACTGTCAGCAGACTATCACTCGCTTCCATGAGCAATCGATAATATTAATCAGCCAAGTCGAGTGCACTGTTGTTTGTACTGCCAACCATATTGTTCTGGAAAATATCCTTCCTAGAAAGCGGCGTCTGTGCCGGAATGGTGACAGCGTTTAACTAAGCGTGAATGTTACGCCACTTTTTCTAACGGCTTCCGGACACTAAAGTGGGTGTCAAATGGGGAGAATTGATCTCACGCACCATTCTAGCGTCGTGCTCGCACGAAAAAAGTCGTCAATGACATCACACTGCTCCTTGGGCAAAGGATATTGGTATGTTACGTAATATTTGGTATCCGAAACCAGGTCGATCTCATGACGTACACCTTGGTTCAAAGGTAGGACCGACGGCGAGTCTTTGGGGACGACGTCTTGAAATTCTTTTACCAATAAAATACGGATCCGAGGGATCCTTCAGGATCAAAAATCCACTTCGTGCGTTTTAAGGAGAGATAACCGGGATCATGTAAAGTAGAAATGGTAATGTCCTCCAGGACAGCTTCATCCAGAAGCGACGACAAGTAAATGTTCTCGCTCGTTCTCATAATGACCAATTCGGCTAAATTGCCTGCTTTCAAGGCACCGCCCAACTCCTCAAAGGACATCTCGTCCAGCTTATAAAGAGTATCCACCGCGGATAGCCTCGAAGGTTACGTCTCCATCTTCCTCTCCCGTCATACTGTTGACAAGGGGTATGTAGCTGTGCACTATCGACTACGGTAGACACACCCTGGGTCAGGGTCGACGTCCTAAGTCTTGCAGATAACATACGGCATCGCCGTCTACTTCTCATCGAGACCAGTGGAAACACGCGCTCAGCGTCGTTCAGTGTCCCATTTTCCCTTCTTCATCGGAGCCTTGATGTTATTAACAACATCCGACATAAGGCTGCTATTTCCGCAGTCTTAGCCCAGTTTTAATGTACCACTCCACGTTTAGCCCGCGAGCCATGAGCCATGGATCGATTGGAGGTCAAAAACCTTAGGCGCAACACACACGTCTTCTGGTGGAGCTTTGGTGAGTCATGAACCCACCTCTGCTAGGAAGTAGAAGCGCTATTGGCGCGGTCACGTGACCAGGACGTTCAATGTGCTGAATATCGGAGTATCCCACCCCATGGCTAAGCAAACAGTAGCGGTGTCGCTCGATTGCACTATCAGCGCCTCAGCACACAGCTGACTTTCTTCGATTTTGGAGCGTGGAGAAAAATTGCCTGGCTCCTTGGAATCGATCAGGATCTTCCATGGCTTTTCAAAGCTCTTCACGGTCGCCTATACGGCCAGCACCCACGTTCCGTATTCAAGAACACGAAGCTCTTTGCCATCTACCTCTTTGATGCTCAACAAACCCAGTTTTTCCCGAGTAGGGCTCCCCGCGCCTACTGGGTTTCCTCGTTTTCCCGCGCTAAACCAGACTGGTTAGAAGTGGGACGTCAATTAGACGAACGTTTACGCTCCTTGCGCAGGGGACAACCAGTCCGAAGATGACGGGTGCCTCCACAGACAAAACACCGTCAGTTGTTCAAACGCTGCTCAACAGCTCGGAGCTCTCACTCCTCTTCATCAGCATAGCTAACATCCATAGGCTCAAGCCCGCTCGACGAGCTTTGAGGGTGTGCATTCCAACCAAGTTGTGCCGGGTTGAAGTTGAATTTGACATTTAAAGTCACGTTAAGCGCTTCGTTGAATGAAGACGGATCTACTCGTTGCTTCGTGCTTTCATGTCACAATTGGTTAGCGCTCGTGCTAGAGGCACTGCAATGCAGTTTGTATTTGCTGGAGTCGATTTTAATGTTCTAGGCTGTGCTCAGTGTCTTAATTTTATTGAGAGTCTGACTAGAATAAATTGCCAGTTGTATGGCCCATCCGATGGTCTATGAACTTAGCGACTTCCAACAAAAGGGCCTCTTACTCTCGTTGTTGAAGCCTCACTAGATATAGCGTGGTCTAAGCGTCTGATGAAATGGATACCGGAGCTGTATGTTGAGTACGTCGTCAGTATGAAACCTCAAAAATTGGCTTGTCTGTCGTGTTATTCGTGATCAATACGCCACTTTACTTCATCTTGTTCCTTAGTATTATCTTTCTCGAGTATGGCGTAATTAAACTGGTGAATACTAAAATTTTGCTGTGCAGATGACGCATTCGCATACATTGCCCTCCCGTTTCTAGGTGACCTGGTGATAAATTTTGGCTTCGGTCCAAGATGTATCTCCTCATTTCTGTTGGTTTGTTCAAGGTTGTCAACGTATACAGACGACTTCTTATACCGTTGTGTATCAGATTGTCCTTTATTGTTATCTGCATTATCGGATTACAACGCTGCTTGAGCTGCACGAATATATGCTAGTATTATACAATCTCTTCGCTGCTAATTCGACCTTCTCCATCGTGATGCCTTCTTATCTAGTCGAATACCGAAACCTTTTAATTGAGCGTCCGTGTATCGGTATTTCCACTTTGTATGCCCGATGTTAAGTACCTCGTGCACTTGGGTGATTCAGCAGTTATTATCTACCAAACCATCTGATCCGTATGATACTGCTTAAAAATTTCGCTCACAATGATGTATGTATTGTTAGGCGACAGATTTCTGAAGTCTTCGATTAAGGCTGGCAAGTGTCTAGATCGCCCAACTCAAACTTTGAAGATATGTAATGCCTCGATCCGCCTTATGTATATGAGCCTCGTGACATTATTGATGTCTACCTCCTTTTGCCTATGAGGTGATCTTGTCATTCCGTCCCGCGCCAGATTTCGCGTTCAAACCGACCCGTACCATGCCCATGGACGTTTTCAAGACAGAAGATACTTCAATTGAATGCAACTTGTACATCTTGACATTGACGAGCTGCGACTCGGTCAAAAAAGAAGAAATGGAGACTCCGTTGAACATGATAAAGCTGATCGATTTAGCTAGACTGAGCATTTTGCGCCGGTCTGGCGTATTGTCTTTTATTGCTTCCGCTTAACTCGTATGTCTTCTTGAAGCTTACTTTTGTTGTCGGCTTTCGTGATTAATTTTTCTTCTCCGCAGCTGCAATATTAGCTCTCCATCGACTTGAAATTTGGTGCAGATGCGGACGTCTTTATATAGAGAATACATTTCAGGAGGCTTGGATTCTTACGACAAATGATTGTTTCTTCAGCCATTTCCTTGATGATTCTCCACTCATCTTAAGTTCCGAATCGGAATAATCTGCTCCTGCCTGCTGCCGCCTGCTCTCCACAACGTTCTCGAAGTCCCCTGATTTCCTGGCTCTTGAAGATGGATGGGCCAAACATAACGTCCTGGTATCTTGCTATGTTTGATGTCGTTTTTGTTTCTCTCACTTTAGAGTGTTCTATTGTCTTGGCTTTTGCTGCCATTGATTGGTTCGGTATCAGCTTAATTTCCTTTGCTGATCGTAGCGTACAAAATAACCTTTTCTTTAAGGGTGTTTTCGTTGTAAAGAGTTTTTGTGTAGCTGCAATTGCGTAGCATTTCGGTCCTGAGTAAATGAATTATTCGAATAATCTTGAAAAATTGGGCCTTCTCTTCGCCTTTCAAGTTGGCTACCTCCGTTTTACGGACAGAATAACTCCACGTGTGCACTGGGTGATGTTATGCAGCTCGCAGATCGTCATAAATCATGCTGTTTGCGGCTAATCGCTTTCCACATTCTTCATGTCCTCGACTACTGTGTCGAACGTTTCTTTGGGCGGTACATGAGATGTCACTCGCCTACTGCCGTCGAGAAAGTCATACTGAATTCGTTTCTACTCTTTGTGGTACTGCTTATTTTCGCTGCTGCTCGACTGTGTCTTTTGTCGATTAGCTACTACTTCTTCTTCGTCGCAACAGACTTCATCGTCACCCATGCCAGCTTGGTCGACCTCGGACTCCTTATGATCATAGTCGTTAGCTGCGCTCTGCAATTTCGTCGTCTAACTGCTGCGATTTCAGTACTACGGGGTCGTGGCTTAGCTTTAATCCTCTTGTTCAACTGTCTTTACAAACAACCTGAAGGGGGTCTAGATTCCTTCAAGGTCCTCCAGAGCCTTCGTGTTGAAAGATTCGTTCGAAAGATCGCAATTCAACTACCTAGTGATTCTAAGTTTAGACTGGGTACAGCACAATCTTTCGAACGCCACTGGTCTGCCGGGGCTTTGCTGCGCGCGCTGCTGTTTCGAAATTATTGCTAGAAGCTAATGATGGAGAAAACTTCAAGCACCTTGTTGTCTGAATAATATATTTGTGCACAACACATGACACAGAAGAAGTGGGCAACAATATTTTGCTTCTCACCTCATTAAAATTGACCTCTCCGATTAGGAATTTTAGAAAGTCTTGAAAACTTCTTCTAAATTGTACACAGAAAATAATACTTTTGATAAATACTACAATTTTCCTTAAGGGATGATTAAGATTTTTTGGGCGACGAGAAAAAGGAGTAAATGGACTCGATCTTCGGTATTGTCGGCAAGGATTTCGTGCTGCTTGCAGCAGACTGCAAGGTGGCCCGCAGCATTCTAGTTTACAAGGATGATGAAGATAAGGTGCGTGTATTGATGCAAATTTCGTGCCTGGACGTGCTCTCTTGATTCATCCCTTATGTAATTCTTCGTCATCTCTATTGTTAATGCCAGTCTATCAATCTCGATGATCACAAAGTCATGGTAACGTCAGGTCCTCAGAGCGATCGCTTGGCATTTGGCGAGTATATTCAAAAAAATATGAAGCTTTATGAGCTTCGTAATGGCGTGACGCTGAACGGTCCAGCTACAGCTAATTATGTGCGCGGTGAGCTGGCGCGCTTTCTGCGCCGAGCTCCATACCAAGTAAACTTGCTTATCGGTGCTGTAGACACCACTCCTGAGCAGAATGCTGAGCCTAATCTGCACTGGATCGATTATCTTGGTGCTATGGTCAAAGTGAACTTTGGTGCACATGGCTACGGTGCTCACTTCTGCTTGTCCATATTTGACCGCGAATGGAAGCCTGACATGACGCTAGATGAAGCCAGAGATGTCCTTAAGAAATGCCGCGCAGAACTTGACATGCGCTTCCTCGTGCGCAACGGCCAGTGGGCGTACACGGTACGTTTCGATTGTTAGGTGGGGACAGAGAAATATGAGACTAATACGCTAATGTTGGATGTAGCTGATTAATGCCGATGGCATTTCACAAATTAAGGTTGAGTAGATGAAATGATGGACGACATCAAACAGACAAAAGAGGAAGGGCGGCATATTAATTGGTCGTAATATTCATGTCTGATGCTGTATCAAACGTTCTTGGTACTACTAGCTTGTAATGATTTGCCTCACGTGCTTCGAGTTTTGCGCCCTTGCGCTTTCTGACGACTATTACGGTATCGACGCAGCTCCTCACTATTTTAAAGCAATGAGGTGAATCAAAGCATTGAAAAATAGTAAAACTTAGCTTACCGTTTCTGCTGTCGTGCACGATCAATGTTTGGCTCAACGTAGCTGGATAACCCTTCGATATCTTTATCGTCTTGTTCGCTTAACTCTTGTAATGTAAGTAAGTCTTTTGCTGCTTTTTCTGACGGTTGGTAGTATTCACTTGCGACCTTGATCCATTGTCTTGCCTTCTCTTCGTGTTGATCGTTAGTAAATCGATCTTGACGCCACCCTGCACTCTTGGGAACTCCAATATCCTCAAATAAATCAGCACCAGCTGGGACCCACAATGGTTTGGCTAAATCGACTTCTTTGCTCATGCCACGACCCATGGTTCGAAAAGCAAATCCTTTCATGATTGATCGAAAATGAGTCACAAGGTTCTTGTCCTTCACACTCGTGAATAAGACACTGGCCCCGTACATATGAGAGACATACCGAATTGCCTGAGTAATTGCTTTCCGCTTTATCGAGTCCTCGTCTCGAAAGGTTTCATATTTGTTGCCAATTACCAGTACTGGAATTAACAATGGTGTCACCTCGTTTTTATCTGGATGCCCGTTTCCATAGCGTGCCATAGCTTCATTTCTTAGAGTGTCAACCGCGAGTTTATCGACCGGATTTTTCTCTTTAATCTTCAAAATCTCGTGCACAACTGCATAAAGTGTCGTTAGCCACTTTACTAGTGCTGGTATGACATCACCAGGTATTGAAAGATCCAGGACAATTAATAGAGCGCCATTTAAAATCCGATCTAGCCCTAGCGGCACTCTTATCATCTCACCCAAACACTTAGTACTAGCTAATTCCCACATGTGTGCAACTGCGGGTCGCCCAGCACTACGCAATCGAACAAAAACATAGTCCAAAGCAGTCGTTGGTTTAATTTCCTCAGCCTTCGAAGAATTACGGAAGGCGGCTACAAGTGAAGATTTGCCTGAACCTCGTGGACCGACAATTAGCGTGAAAGTGTCCCGTTCCTCTTGTGCTGGTGCAGCTGTAGGTTTCTCGATTGTATCAAACTCAGGTGACGTTAAAGTTGGAATCCCTGTTGTGGAAAGTATTGACCAGATATCCTTAGAGGTCATGGTTTTGACTGTGCTGCGACTGATCTGTTCGTCGGGATAGTATCCTATTCCGACTCTTCATGTGAATAGCATAAAAATGGGAGTAAAGTGCCTAGCAGTCTTTAATTTCGTGTGAGGCCTAATTTAAAAAAACTTGATGTAGATTACAAGTAGCACGAAGAGCACGACAGCAACAATTGGGCCATATTGGCGGTATATAGCCTGCATGCGTAGCTTTTTCGCACCCCACTTCAGATCCTTTGATCTGTCCGCCAAGTTAGATGAGATTCGGGAGACATCTAGCACAAATTATCATCATGAATGAAATGCACTATGCAAATATATACGAGGAACGTACGTTCAACACGTTCACCACGATTAAGGACCTCTTGAATGTTTTTGCGCATGATATTGTGGATGTCGGCTAGGTCGTCATTTAGGCGGTGCATGTTCTGCGATGAACTGGGATCGGCATATTCTTTGCGCTTCTTTTGAATGTACTTGTCTGCTCGTCCAAAACAGCATCAGATCAATAGGAAATTCAATATATACCTTGTCTACTTGTTAAAACCAACCAAATTTGATGAACGCATACGGCCGTGCGACTGTTGTGACCACGTCACGCCAGTAATTGCCGCTGTCACGTTGTAGCTCCTCTACGAAGCCTGCATGTACCTCTTCCAGATACAAAAAGGCTAAACGCTTAGGAAAGCCTCGATCTGTTAGCGTTAAGTAGCAAACCCCCTCCTGGATCAAATAGCTTTATAAAAGTCAGTAGCTGAATGATTTTAAACATCACAACTTACTGGAATGTGTATGCACCAGATTCGACACTGCATTTTGTGGGCGAACGTTGATCAAGTCGTTTCATGATCTGCTTTGCTTGTTGCTTGTATGTATCCAAATTGCCATTTGCATCGCCGATGGACTCCATAGATGCGACCTGTTGCACAAATGCATTAGTATCATTGTCCTGAACTGGTGCCTGTGATTAATCTAGCGATAACTATGCGGTTTATCTGGTAGTATATGTAGCTACATATGTGGGGTAGTGCCGTACCAGTAACATGCCGTCTGAGACGCGCGCGACGAAGGTGATGATTGGCATGATTTAGCTCTGCTTCGTGGCACTGTCTATCAACGTAGTAAATTAGACTGGTGTGTGTAATTAAAATGTCCAAATTTCTGATTTCATTAGTATGGCAACATGCCCGTTGTACACGTCTGAGCAGGTTGACAATTGTGCATTTGCCGCTTGGTATCCAAACTTTAAACGCGTATGCATCAGGGGTGAGATCGTGCGACTTCCACCTGCATTCATATCCTTGCTGCTAGCGGACGGAGTAACGCTTCCGTCGGCATCAATGATGTCCGGGATCGAAGATGATGAAGAGGAGGCGGTGAAAAAGCTTACTAACGAACAGTCTCGAGTCATTTCGAGTATAAAGGAGCAGGTAGAAAAGATTTTGAGCGACTACGGTGGTAGGCTCTTTCTAAAAACCAATTGGAGTGCGCCTCGTGATGCTTCGTGGATGCTCGGCACGCTCAAGTGCACCAGCTTTGAAGACGTAATGCTACTGCTACAATCCTCGGACTTTGTTGTCCATGACCTCACACAGCCATATATTGGCTGTTGCGATATTAACAAGGACAAATCGCCAACAGAGAGTTATTTAGTGCTCAAAAAGTGGTGCAATTTTCTGGACTCAATGCTGTTCCGATGTTTTGTCGCTGGTCATCGTCTTGTGGCCGTATCGCAGCGTAATTGTAGCGAATTCTATGAATTTTTACTAGACCAGCAGGACGACTTATGCGAATTGCTGTACAAATTTTACCAGGAGAATTTTTGCACGCGTGGAGGAACGTTCGTCTTTCCCGATCCTAACTACAACTTCGATGTGTACGTTGATAAGCGTCGACGCGTCTACCTTCTAGACATCAATGTTTTTGGTGAGATCACTGATCCACTGCTTTTCTCGTGGGAGGAACTACAAGAGTTGCAAAAAGACAACCTTGTAATGTTACGGGATCCAGAAAGTCACCATGAGGTTGACTTTCGGGTCGTCGAATCCAGGACGGGCATCCGTGCAAATCCACTGAGTGGATATCGTGCCCCCACAGACTTTGTAGACCATCTTGCTAACGGGGCTGGTTTTGATGCATTTATGAAGCAAGTTAAACATGACAACGATGACAGCAGCAGCGATCAAATGGAATAGAGACCAAGTAGTATGCATTGTTGTTAAAGAACCCGTTCGCCTGCGCTAAATTCTAATGAAACTAGCATTTACTCGTCACCTCTTTCAATAAGCTACATAAAATTGGTCTTGAAAAACTCAAATGTCATCCTGACTTCTAGTCAAGTTGTTTCACTCACTTCTAAAGACAACTAGCAATCGTTAACGCCACCATTAAGCCATCTAAGTACGCGTGCCAATCACTTTGACACCCTACAAGAATTTTTGTCGACGTTGCTAGCTGTTTAATCGTTACAGGTCGTTATTTAAGGCTTTAAAGCTCGTACGAGCCACGTGCCGAGTCGTTGTCTTCATCATGATCTGGAAAGTCGTCGCCTTTGCTATGACCACTGATCTGACTGCTCACTTCCAAATCAAGGTCGTTGCTCGACGTGACTTCGTAGCTATTACGGCTGCTGTTGCGCGAGGAGCGAGGCGATTCTTGTGCACTAAGATACGATTCATTGTCTTTCGTCTCCATTGCACTCAACCATAAATTCGTAGTATTGTCTGTAGTATGCCCGACGGCTGGATTCTCGTTACCGTTCGCTCGGTTCATCGAGCCCGGGGATGTGACGGCATGGTCATATAGTTGAGAGTACGCAATACCAGCAGCCACAGTGTCGGCTGGAGGCGTTTGTGTGTTGGACACCTGACTGGTAGCCGAGGTATTAGCTGCACCCATCGCACGCGGGTTATACACGTTCTGTGGGTTGTACATTGGTGTGGGGTTGTAACTTTTATCCATGGACAGTTCAAATGGCGACAATGGGTCGTCGTTCACCTCACGTTGCCTGCGAATGACGCACATGATGATCGTAGCAATGATGGCGACAGCGGCGACAATTCCTACTACAATAGCGACCACGGCACCTGTGCTCATACTCGATGTTGACGATACTTCTTCGTTACTACTCGAGTTCGAGCCTGCATCAGACGTCGGCGCATTTTCAGTTGGCGTCATCGTCGATGGGTCGGACAAAGTTGGTTGTGTGTTCGGTGCAGTTGGAGGTGTTACAGCGGTCGATGGCGGCGCTTCAGTCGGAGGTGCAGCAGGTGTCGATTCCGGCGTCGTGTTTGACTGCTCCGGAGTGGCAGGTGTTGGAGCAGGGATATCATTTGTTGCGCCTAATGTCGGAGGAGTTTGCGCGGGGGTAGTAGGCGATGTAGGTGGTTGCGAGGCAGGTGAGTCCGTTGGTGGTGGGTTCGTTGGTGGTGGGTTCGTTACCGGTGGGTTCGTTGTCGGTGGGTTCGTTGGTGGTGGGTCTGTAGCTGGTGGGTCCGTAGCTGGTGGGTTCGTTGGTGGTGGATCAGTTGCCGGTGGGCTCGTTGGTGGTGGGTCTGTGGCTGGCGGGTCTGTAGCTGGAGGCGCCGATGTAGGGGTGGGACTTGGCGAAGTCGGCGCCGCGGGTGTTGGGCCCGGGGAAGGGGCGGATGACGTTTCAGTGGCCGGTCCAGCCGCTGTGGATGAAGACGCCGCATCTGTAGGCGTTGCAGTAGTACCGCTGTCGCTGGTTTGAAGCTGTCTTCGCAAAGCTGGTGTCAATCCTAATTTTTGACTCATTACGGCGACAGCACGTGCTTCATCTTCATATACGGATATCCCTTGAGACGCACCAACAAAGGAAAGACTCGAGGCAGCCGCACATGCGATAGCAATCACTGACACAAACGCAGAGTCAACCTTCATAGTGGGCCGCGAAACTTTGACTGGAAATGTACAACGCTTCTACCGCAGTTGGTGAGGGTTTAAGTATGGCGCACCGCTTGGAACCGCCGATTCACGGTATGCGAAAACGACTGTGCGGACGACTGTGAGGGTGCGTTGAGGGAAAGGGGGGGATTATTACTTACTGCCAGCCCCTCCTTTTCTGTCTTCTTGTAGTTCAGAAAAACCGGTTCTTAGCGATAATCCCACTCTTGTTAATAGCAAAACCGATATCTCAAATTTGTGACCCATTTATTACGAAGTGTTTTGGTCTAACGAGAACTAATCTATACTTTAAATGTAGCAGGCAGATTTGTAGAATGCTGCTCCGTCTATTTAAACTTATTAAGCGTCAATCAGGCGGGCACCACAAATCGGCAAATTTCAATCAAACAAGAGCAAGGTTGTAGCCAGGCCCGAACTGGGCGTTTATCACACAATACAAAATTTGATGAGCTGAAAATGACCCTGAGTGATCGGTGAGGTTATCGCTTGGACACAGCTCAAAATGCTTAGATAACACTTTTACAATGCCACTTTGACTTGATATATATAAATTTAGAGGTTTTGAAGGGATAAAGGTATTATGGATGTTCTTTTTATGCATTCAAAAGAGCTCTATGCGATATTCAATCAACGACGATTAATTTGGTGAAGCCAAATCGAAATTGATGATTGCTCTGGGATGTGTAAATGATTTTAGGAAAAATTCTTTCTGCACATTCTACTGTGGGTCTCTCTTTTTATTATTATAACGATTTGAAAAAGCTCTCGATATTTCATGACATTCTAATTAAGCTAACC
>NW_020187364.1:73959-74120 GCF_900000015.1 Plasmopara halstedii | reverse complement strand
TATCACTATGGTCCCGCTGAGCGGTTTACCTAAAGAGGTTGCCTTACGTAGTGCATCCGTGAACTTCGTTTATGAGAGTCGCATTGACTAAACGTACAAATAATAGGATTGTGTGCACATGTCTAACTCAAGAAGTGCAGCTTGCTCGACCACAAGCTCTG
>NW_020187364.1:25135-73949 GCF_900000015.1 Plasmopara halstedii | reverse complement strand
CTCGATAACTCTAAATGGTTGATTAGTATCATTTGGTTCTGGGTCGTCTCAAATGTCATATGATACCCCGTTATTGACATCCCTTGTTGTTTCTCGTTCTGCTTGTAAGAACAAGGTGGGTGTGAAGTGGTGGCCATTTGGTCAATGGCATGGCAGTGACCAGCCACGCCAATTATTTTAGCAAGTCAAATTATCCTGATCAGCGAACCCTGATATTGCTTGTCTTTTTCATCATCCTACAATCCTATTGGTTCAAAATCACATAGATTTGTAACAATCACGTCTTCCATCCGAAAAGTAACGCTGTGCGAGTTTTTTTGACTTCGAATTTGGTGATTTCATTAAAATATCGTGGAATGTCGTGATGAACTGAGAAAATTTTCGCTTGAGATGAGTGAAACTTCTTAGTTTTTCTCTTCTGTTCAACGTATTCAGCAAAACCTCAATGCAGCGCCGTCTCTGCAATCTTCGACTACGCCATCGACTTGCCATCGCCTCTAATCTTCTACTCTCTTCGCCAAGACCGCCAACGAGTGTTTCCTTTGTTTGGCAGGCCTTATCAAGACCATCACATAGTAGCACTTGACGTGTCAAGCTTCAATTCAATTTCAAGAGTCGAAGACTAATATTGCTTTTAGCACGAGCTTTAACATTGGGTAGCTTGTTGGTGTGGTCACGGATTAGGTGTGTTCAGCACATTCGAAACATCATTCCCTGGATTAAAGGATATAACGCTACGGAATTTCCCCCTTTGTTACCGGATAACATAACTTCTGAAGTGGTACCGTTTGATTTACACTCGTTGCTACTGAACTTGTTTAGCCCGCATTATTGCATAAAATTGCCAACCGGAAGCACAGTTTCTTCCTTCTTTTAGGGGTCCAATAGACTTAACAATATGCGCTGAGAAGTTCAGCTATTGTGGCTCAAGCAACAAGCCGTACTGTAATGGGGTTACACGTGCCTTGGTAAGAAAGGGCGGGTCGCACAAGATTGTGCAACCGTACACCTATGGTGTGGCTACACCGTAACAAGAAGCCACCACGTGGCAGGATTGCCAGTTCTAATGCATATTACTACATGAATTAGGATTAATGTTAGGCGCGCTAGCACGCAATTGTGTGGACCCACGCGCAAATGCCTTGCGGGCCACAGAATAAACTAAACCTAAGTTTAAGGCTACCAACCCATCCTAAGGTATGTGGATCATTCTAACTTAGTCTTTGCGCGAGCCAAAGTAATTACACACATTAATACCCAGACATATACAGTCGTCACCATAGAGGCTCAGCACGCACTAAGCATCCTTAGTGGGAATGGAACTCACAACTTTGCGTCGAGCATAATGATGCCAAACCACTTGAGCCAGTCACTATAACTTATGAGTTGGTGCAATCATTGAAATAAGCAGCATAACTAACACTCCCCTATGCTTCGAATGCCAATGTCAATTTTGAACGCGTCGAGTTTAGCTCTCGACACTGCTTTCGTAAGAGCGTCCGCAGGCATGTCAGAGGTCGGCTTGTAGATTATCCATCACACGTTTACGAATCGCATGATACTTAATATTGATATGCATGGTGCGTGGGAAATCGGATCGCATGCGAGGGTGCGGGCACCTTGTTTGTCCTGAAAAACCACAGACGCATCTTTTGGCGCTTTCCTATCTCTCTCTGGAGCAACCACACCACTTCTTGAGCCGCAGACTGTAGCGCAACATACTCGGCCTCGGTAGAAGAAGTAGCGACGGTCTTTTGCCTCTTGGGTTTCCAAGTCACGGCACCACCGTGTAGCAACATGACAAAGCCGATTACGGATCGGCGAGTATCAAGGTACGATGCCCAGCTGGCATCCGCGTAACCGATGAGTGCGCTTGCTCGCCGCCATAACGAAGCGCTGCGTCTTGCGTTGAGACGACGGTGTGCGGCAAATGAAAGCTTTAGTTATTTTACCTGTTATTTTTTATGGTTTGATTATTTTAGAAACATTGCCAACCAGTGTGACTTGTTCGACGTCTCGCAAAACTTGGTCACCTCCCCCAGCGCGTGCGCAACGTCTGGACGCGTTCATATTGCAGTGTATAGCAGAGAACCCACCAGATCTCGATATGGCTGGAGGGGTCGGTCGTTGCGGTGAGGGGTGAATTTGGGTCGGCTGGGATCGCGGATGCCTTACGTCGGCCAACTATAAACGTTCGGCAATCTTTCGAATATAACCGCATTGTTTAGCTCCAATGTGCGTCAGGCACGGTCGCGTCGCACTTCTATACCCAAACTATAGCGTAACTCACCAATTTCCTTGATGTCAAACTGTTCCTTGAGTCCGTCGCGCACCAACGTAATGTTGTCCAGTTACGGGACAATAACAGTCGAATCGTCCACATAAGCAACCACCGCGCAAAATTTACCACGCGATGCAGTCTTGAGGAAAACGCATGGATCAGCCTTGAGGAATCGAGCCCTTGCTTGTAAAAAATGACTGCGTAATATCTCGCACCATGCCCGCGGCCTGTTTGGTTCCGTATAACGCGTGTTGCAACAAACATACCAAACATGGTTCCGAAACGTCTTCACAGCTATCTGGCTGACGCATGTATACTTCTTCGTCTATGCGACCGTAGAGAAACGCGGTGTCCACATCAACTGCTGTATTTCGCAATCTAGCTGCGCCGCCACTGCAAACATGCATCGGATCGTGTCCATGCGTGCGACAGGTGCAAAGGTCTTGTGATAGTTCACACCCGGCCGTTGCGTGAAAACTTGGGCAACCAGCCGAGCCTTGTAGCGATTAACTGTCCCGTCCGCGTTACGTTTTACGTTAAACAACCAGCGGTATCCGGTAGGTTTCTTGCCAGCCGGTAGCTGCACTAGCCGCCATGTTCTGTGGCTTCGCAGGAAATTCATTTCTGCTTCCATCGCTTGCTGCCACTGACTGCAATTCGGTGAGCGTAGAATCTCTTTGTAAGTTTTGACGTTATCGTCAGCTGTTTCGGCGACCAGTCAAAAATAGCGTGGATATGCTGAATGCTGGATATATTTTCCAACCACGACCACGTGCTGACGACAGCTGCGTTGGGACCGGTAAAACTGACAATGGTGGCGTCCATGGCACGATTGTACTGTTGTGTGAAACTTGTATTATAGCATCTAATATGCCGTGTGGCTCAGTTAAAGGACGTATATATTTATTATTATAGACAAGAGATTTATCAATTTGCTTGTCTAAATTAATGTGCTTCTGTACTGTACAGCTTTGTTTGTTATAAATAGATTTTTGTGATTTCTTTAGTTTTTTGTATTTTGCCTTTGGACAATATTTTGGCCGACATTTTTGGCTAAATAGCGGTCTCGTAGGGTTTCGGGCTCACATTTTGCCCCCGTTTTGACTTCAACTCTCGCTGAAAATTGCCTTTTGAACCCTTCACGCGTGACACCATATCTCGACGGCTACTTCAATTCAATGTTTGAAATTTGGAGCACATCTGCAACACAGGCAGCGCCCATTGCAGGCCAATCAATTACAAAAGCCGGCGCCTGCTGTGATGGAAACATACAAGAACATTTAAAGATAAAAACGCTGACGGTGGGCATACAGCAATTTTGGATACCTGTGGGTAGGGAGATTTTGACAAACCCTGGACCAGTGTGTTTGTGGTATTCTGGATATCTCTTATGTTTACTGTGTGTTCGACTCACCCTCGAGAAGCCAGTGGCATTTATTTCTCGTTGTAGTATGGGAGGCCGGTTTTTCTGACCCTTAGACCAAAACGGTGGTCCACCCAGCACGATCTGACCGTCGCGAAACGACGCGGCAGTGTGCTGGAAGACCGGGCCAGCATTAAGGCGCTTTAAGGCGCTTTAAGGCTTTCCAACTCCGGATTTAGGCGCGTTTCTTGAGTCATGGCTGACCTACCTAGCGCACAGGACGAAGTGCCCTGGTAACTTGCAGCAATGTGTGCTACCACCCGAAAAGGTGACTGGCATGATGCTCGACAGGCAATATCCGCATCGAGTAAATTAATGTCGTAATATATCCACGTTTTATTCATAAACATGTTTGTGCCTAGAAATTTTTCGTCTTTTTCTTCGCATAAAGGTCTTGTTGGCGAACAAGATATCCGTGGTTAGCAGGCAATATTGAGTGCATATCGACGCTGGGTTTAATGCCTCGTAATCGCCGAAGTAAGTTTTGCCCCTCATGGCAGAAATACCTTTCTCAAAGCGCATTTCGTCGACAATGTCATAGCACTGTCTCAAGTTACATCGGAAGTGCGCGCATGCAACCGAAAAGACCATTAAGAGTGCTGGCGTCGTTGGTGTGGGCTGACTCGCATCGAATTGGCACCGATTGCGATCCGACCAGACGAAGTGAAGAGTCACAGCGCGAAACGTGTGCCAGATATCTCCGATCACGTCTTCACACTCCTCCCACTCGTCCGAACTACTGGTTTCTTCGCTATTGCTATCATGGTCCACATTAACTGTATTCGATTGAAGGGCGGCATAATGTTCTCGAAGTGCTTCCACATCCGTGAAGCGAGCGCACACTCGAAGAACAAGTGTCGTTCCGTCTCAACAGCATAACATCCGTTGTGAACGCAATAAGTGATGCGTGGGTTCGACTGTAGCAAAAACCGGAACCGTGAGCTGACAGGGTGAAGCTGAAACGCCAAACGGAGCTGCAAGTCGTCAAAAATGGGGTGAAGAATCTGGCGAAGGTGTTTACCGTACCGGGTAAACGTCTTTACTTCGTCTCCGCCGACGCTGTGCGATTGCAGAGACATCGGATGAGAGTTGTCCTGTGCTTTCGGCTTCCAGACCACTCGAAGAAGCACTTTCGTAGGAATCGATCGTACCAGTCACACCTTTGAGCCGCTTGTGCAGCCCAAGTGAGGGAACATTCGTTGCTGTGATCATTTTTTTTCTGTAGGCGCGAGCTCACGGATCCACGTCTAATCGTAATCTGAGTCTCATCTCGATGAAGAGAGCGCAAATATTGGTATTGCGTACTCGGTACCACGGACGGAAGGGTTACGTCGAAGTGTCTCTGGATAAAGTCTGACTTGCTCGGCCACAAGTTATTATTGCTCATGAAGTCTACCAAAGAGCGCAAACCGAAAACCCTCGAAATGTGTAATCAGAATCCACGTTGGGGCCAGGACACATCTCGAGGCAGCGTCGGTGAGCGTTGATGATGAGAGTCCGTGGTGTTTGTTCATAGTGGAGCTCTGGGTCTACGTGAAACCAGATGGGTTGTTTAGACCGTACCAGACACGCTGGTTCGTCGGAAGGTCGTGCCATGTAATGTACCACCGGGTTTGTACCACCATACTCATGTCGCTTTCCACCAGGTGGATATCAATACCCACTTGATCATCGAAGTGAGGACACAATTTGAAAGTCGAGCGCCATTCCCCGACCGACTTGAGGCAGAACTGCTGTCAAAAAACAACACCTGGTGTTGACCAGCTTCGTTCGGCTGGCTTGCTTGCTGAGCACACGAACTGGAGCAACAACTGGAGTCTCTGTCTTTTCAGTTGTGTTTCAATGCTTAGGATACCTAGTCCCCCTTCAACCGTCGGAGGTAACAGAAACTTCTTCGGAATGAGCTGGATTTGAGCTGCCCCCCCCCGTTTGTATTCTCGACTCAAGACAACCCTATTTAGCATTGACTGCCACCCTTCACGGCCGAGGATGGAATCGACACGTGCTAACTGAAGTGCCACAGGCGAGACAAAATCATGTCTGCGCCTCCATTAGCTGACCACAAAGAGACTTTGCTTGTTGTACCACATCTTGAAGCCGTCGTAGAGGCGTTGCTCAAGAAATTTGACAATGTCATTGTTGACTGGGGACTGACTGAAGGGAATACCAAGAAACTTGGCCGCCTCGGCTCGATCAAGCACGTGCACACTAGGAAGCTGAGGACATGTCTCGTTTTGATTCAGCACCATCACATTCGACTTGGCAAGATTACGTTTGGCACCAGACACCATACAGTACTCTTCCGCGAGCTTAAGCTGGGCTTGTATACTCGCGATGGAGTCTGCAAGGAGGGTCGTGTCGTCGGAGAAGAAGACACCGGTGGACGTGTGATCATCGTTGAGGCACACTCCATACTCTTCATGTGATCGCAAAAGGTCCCCAAGAGGCTCAATGGTGAGCAGGAAGAGAAGCGCAGAAAGCGAGTCTCCTTTTTTCACCCATCTTTTCGGATGCAATGCTGGCTGGATGTTTTGGTTGATGACAAGGTGGACTTGTGAATCAATGTGCAGCAGTTTTACCCATTGTGCAAATTTTGAACTACAACCCATTCGTTCATGCCCTTGGAGCATATCATTCTAGTTCACTCGATCGAAAGCCTTTTCAAAATCCAGAAATAGGAAACCCAATTCCTGGATTTTAAGCTTCTTCGTCTCGACTTGTCACTAATTCCTGCAGGTCCGCGAGAGACCGCACATGGTGAAGAATCGAGAGGATTCAAACGAATCCCTCTTGATTAGGGTAGGGATAATTTGCTGGAGTCGGTACAACAGTAAATTTTACAGTATCTTGACATCTAACGGGATTAGTGCGATCGGTCGGTAGTTGCCCAGTTGATGCCCCTTCTTATAGAGAAGCAATACCGGCTTGCCCTCATGACCGCCTCTTTGTAATTCCTCATGGTTTCATCATAGATCTCGCGATCACCTTCGTTTGACAACACACGGTACCGCGCAGCAGCTTGATCCAGCGAGACACGGGCATTATCGACGGCTTGTGTATCTTGCATCCGAAGCTTCTTTTTCAAATCTTGCAATTGGCGCTTAATTTTTCTTCCACTTTTCCCGATTCTTCCCGGGTTTTGAGCGGTGCGCAGTTGATCGCGGACCATCTCTGCTTCTTTCTCCATCGCGGATACCACCAAGAAGGCAGCGTGGAAATATCCAGTACCCTTTACCGTGCAACTGTGATACAGACTTGAGACGTACATTGTGAGCTAGGTCGTCACCGGCATGCTTTGGCAGTATATATTTTTGAGTCGCCGTAGAATCGTTCGATGAGCGCCTCTGACAGCAAGATATAGTTCAAACGGTTCTTCCTTGGAAGTAGGCCCGTGAAGACCCGCTTAGTATCGTAATGGATCTGCCACGCATCGACTACACCCAGTTTCGCTAGCCACCCCAAGCAGCTTGAGCGACCGGGGTCATAGCGCAAGTCAGGAGACAACGAATCTAGTGTAGGGTTCAAGGGAGTGTTGAGATCACCCAACACCAGGTGTATCGACTGTTCTTCAAACTCCTAAGTCTCCAGTCTCGAAAAGAAATGTTGTTTTTCCTGCATGTCTATCGGTGCATACACGTTGTGAATGTAGATGGGAGTACTTTCTGCACCCACTTTCACAACGATGTATCGACCAAAAACGAACAACTTGAAAACGTCTTCCACCGTGACGTAGCCGGCACGAAGCGGTGTGAGAGCTCCTTTGCTTCTCTCTCGCATTGGTCGATCAAAAAAGCTGTCGGAATTGTTTGCAAAGGCTTTGTGCGTGAAGGTTGAGTCAAGATGAACCTTGAAACTGGACAGATGTGTTCTGTCACTGAACTTTGTCTCTTGGATGCAAGCTACCGAGTGTTTTGAAAGCAAGTTGTCGATGAACAGCTGACCATTTATTTTAATGCCATTAGTGTTGACGGTCAGAACACTGATGTTGCTCCAGGTGGTGCTGACTATGGTCATCATGGTAGTTGTTTCGAGCCCCGTACGATGATCATTTAGATCTGGGACCACATCGATGACATGCAGCACAGCTGTTGCTACGCACGGTTGCGTGTCTTCAATATTTTTTTAACTGGTAATCCCGGCTGTCTTCTCAAACTTTATCGACCTAGAATGATAATCTTTCTTGTTGCCGGATTCAGCAGCCGGTATCCCTTCTGTTTGCGAAGATATCTCAGAAAAAATATCTCACTAGTTTGTCTTCAAGCTTGCTGCGCTTCGACTTGGGCACGTGCGCGTATACTACGCATCCAAAAATTTGCATCCACTCGTACTGAGGTCGTCGCTTGAACAGCTGTTCAAAGTGGGACTTGATCTGGTCAGCTGATGGGATAGTATTGCGATTATCTGCAGCTGTCACCACAGCTCTTATCCAGTATTGTTTTCTAAGCTACTCTCCTTTAGCATGCAGCGCGCCATCTCGACCAAAGTGCGGTTGAGGCGCTTACTCATTCCATTTTGCTCCGAGATTTACGGAACGTGAACTGCTATACTCCACTTCTCTCACAGTACGTTTGCAAATCTTTGCTTGAATACTCGCCGCTGTTGTCACTTCCAAAATTTTCTCACATGTGTCTGATGATGCCTCGATGTAGGGTCCGAAAGCTAATGAAGTGCTGTAGGACTTCGGACTTGGCACGCATCGGATAAACCTTCGCGAAACGCGCCGACATCACAGTGAATGTGACGAAGTAGCGAGAGTCTGACACATACGATGGGGTAATCTACCCGGCGACGTCCGAGCATACGACTCCAGCACACCGCTTTATTGCTCCTTATATGCTCTTCCCCTCGTGTTGTGGCGCGTGTCTGCTTTGCCAATGCGCAGCCCTGCAGGCCTTGGATCCCAGTGCTCCCTAGCGAATGAGCTCGTTGACTGCGTGGCACGACGCGTTACCAAGTCGGCGATGCCGAAACTCGCCGCTAACGGCCAGATGGCACTCTGATGCATCTTCAATATCAAGCGTGATCAGCTTACCACGTTTGGTACCCATAGCCACTAACGTACCACTTTGCTTTATTGTACAGCCGGAACCGGCCATTTCGATCGTCATCCCCTTTGCTATTGCTGATGACGCCGAAAACAAGTTACATGTGAGCTCTGGTACATGCAACTTGTTCTTAAGTCGGGTGGCAAACACGCGCTTACCTACACGCATATTGAGCGCAACAATACCGTTTTCGGCAACGACCATCTTGATCCCGGCTTTGGCGACCGTTCTATACATTGGCACACTAAGATGTTTATGGTCGACAAACATATCGCGTACTTCGCACATATTGCTGGATGCTCCGCTGTCCAAAACCCAGTCATGAAACTTTAAAGCGTATACCAGAATAGCTGATTGCCATACTGGCACAGTGGTGTATGGTTCCTGTGTCGACGCAAGTTGCTTGAGTTCGAGTACCATCGGAGCTGCACTCGTTAGCCAGCGCACAGAACGCAATGTAAGACTCGTCCTTTTGTTCAAAGCCTTTTCGGCAATCGCGCTGGTAGTGTCCGAGACACTCGCATTTCCATCACGTGCCTTTTTTATTACTTAGATTTATCTTGGCGAGGCCGGCCAGCATCGCGGTGCGCTCCTCCTTGATGCCCAGCTCGTGTTAACGTGTTTCCTCCGCGAACACTCGATTAACGATGTCAGAAAAAGGGAACTAGTTCGCCGACATACGGTACGCCTTCACGAGACCGTCGTACGAACTTGGCAGGCTGTGCAGCAATGTTGCACATAAATTTTCTTGGGCGAAAGCGCACCCCGCGCTGCCCAGGAACATCACCAGCGCCTCGGATCACTGATGTGCACCTCCATCGAGCCACCATCATAAACAAACGTGGCGAGTTTCCCTCTTTGCCACATGCAATTCGCCACACGTTCGCCTTCGTGAATGCGCCGTAGCACCATCCACACATCAGATGCTTGACGTTGCTGATTACGTGCTGAATCTGGTTCTTGGCCAGGTTGAGCACAGTTACCCCATACGCTTGCTGCTGCTTGGCGTCGCCCACGGCATGCACGCTACCATCGACGCAACCCCATAGTAGGATACATCTGCATCTTGCATGACCATAGACGATAGTTGGTGCCGTCAAAACAGACAGGCTTAGCGTAGTCTTCACTGTTTGGGCTTATAACCCGAAGGATATAGGTAGAAGTGATGTGCGCTTGTGTGTGCAAATGCAGAAGTGAGTGTGTTGATGTTAGGCGTGCTAGCACGAAGTTGTGTTGGCCCACATGCAACTGCCTTGTGAGCCACACAATATAGAAAACGTGAGTATCAAGCTACCAACCCATCCGAAGGTATGTGGAGCACTCTAACTCAGTATTTGCGCGAACCTAAAATTAGCACACTTTGATACGCAGACATATGCAGTCGTAACCATAAAGGTTGCGCACTAATCATCCTATGTGGGAATTGAACTCACAACTTTGTGTCTAATATAATGATGCCAAACCACTTGAGCCAGTCACCATAACTTATGAGATACTGCAAGCTTTAAAATTAGCATCATAACTAGCAACACCGTCACTGTTCGCTTAGCGACGGGGATTATTGTCTATGGGGACCTCGGTGTCAAGCTCCTTGATTTAGATAGAGTGGAATGCTGTCTAGTCTCAGACTTGGATGCAAATCTTATCCTTGGTACGACATGGTTGGAAGACCATGAGCCATGGATTGATTCATGAGCCATGGATTGATCGGAGGTCGAAGACCGTGCGCGCTACGCGCACGTCTCCTGGTGGAGTTTTGATGAGTCATGAAACCACCTCTGCCAGAAAGCAGAAGCGTTATCGGCGCGGGCACTGGACCGGGAAGGTCAATGTGTAGCATATCGGAGTATCCGAGTTGTCAATCACCGAAGGTGTACTGAGCAAGAGTCCCGAGCGTGCCTCTCGGGCTGAACCTGGAGTGGCACGTAACCCACTGAGAACTACTCACGTTACGAAGCAGTTGCTGCGTGCCAATAATGGCAAGGTCGGACAATTGCCGAGGCATCAAGGGCGAGCCCTTGGGATGGTTGTGGGTGGCACGTAATTCATTGAGCATTGCCCACGATTCGAAGCAGTTGCTGCATGCCAAGAGTGGCATGGTCGGACAATTTTCGATGCATCAAGGGCGAGATCCTAGGGATGCGTGTGGAGTGGCACGTAATCTACTGAGCACTGCCCACGATTCGAAGCAGTTGCTGAATGCCAAAAGTGGCAAGGTCGGACGAGGTCAAAGGCATCCAGGGCAAGGCCCTTCTGATATGCGTGGAGTGGCACGTTATCACTGAACGAAGACTGCAAAAATAGCAGCTCTTCGTCGGACGTTGTTAAAAACATCAAGGATTCGATGGAGCGGGGAGTGAGGACACTAAACAACATCGATTCGTGTTTTCACTTGTCTCGTGAGACGTTAAACCTCTCAAGAGAGGAGACAGCAAAGCCGTATGATATCTGCATGTCGCAGGGCATTGATTCTGACACATTGTGTGTCTACCGTAGACCATAGCGCACAGCTATATACCCTTTTTAACGGAATGGCGGGACAGAAAGACGGCAACGTCACCATCGAGGCTATTTTTGCCTTGAGCTGAACGAGATGTCCTTCGAAACGTTTGGCGTGCCTTAAAGGCAGGAAATTTAGCCGAGGTGGTCATTGCAAGACCAAACGAGGAGATTGACTCGACATCGCTTTTAGATAAAGCTCTCACCGAGGACACAAAGTGGGTGCTGAACGCACGAAGTGGATCGTCGATTCAAAAGGATGCTACAGATCCGTATATTACTTTGGTAAAGGGATTTCAAGGCTGCGTCCACAAAGACCCGCCGTCGGTCCTTCCTTGTGCGTCCTACCTTCTGCGTCACGAGTATGACCTGGTTCCGGGAATCAAATTCTGCGTAACTCGCCAATAACCCCTGCCCAAAGCAGTGTGACGTCATGGACACCTTTTTCCGTGCGAAGCACGAGCCAGAAATGGTGCGTGAGAGCACGTCTCCTTATTCGACACCCACGTTTGGTGTCCGGAAGCCGAACGGCAAGCGGCGTATCGTTCTCGTTTTAAATAAACAAACCGCTCCCACCATTCCGACACAAACGCCGATTCCTAGAAAGGATGTTCTCCGGAGCAATATGGTTGGCAGTACAAAATACAGCGCACTCGACTTAGTCGATGCTTTATTTATTGCTCATGAGGGCGATTGAGTTGTTGTACCAATGACGGCGCGAGCTTTGGCTGTCGGCTTTCTTATGCGATGACGTGTGCGTCGGAACAGTGCATACAATTGCTTCATAGGATATAATGACCGTATTTGTATTGTTGTTTGTAGAAGTATGCAGTGTTGACTGATTCAGTATCATATAGCATCCTTTTGGTGGAGGAGTGCTGACAGCGTTGAGTTCTTCAAGCGGGATGCTCTGGGAGTTGTCGGGGATCCCCCAAGGGCTATCAAGTACACCAGCATCATTTAATCGACTTGTTCAAGCCCCATCGGGCGTATGCGCAGACATACTCCGACGACATCTTCGCCCACAGTGGTGCGGGGAAAGGGACGACAGCTGTGGAAAACCATATCGTCCATTTGGGAGCTGTGCTCAGGTGCACGCAATGCCGATATATGCATATTCGGCGAGGAAGAAATCCCCCTTCTTAAGGCGCTCCATTGGGAAGCGTGGTCTTCGAGCGATACCCGCGAAGATCAAGGCCATTGTGGACTAGCCGGTTCCAAAGAACCAAAAGGATATGCGCAAGTAGCTTGGCCTCGCCAACAACTTTCACAAGTACAGCGCAAGTTATGCAGAAAAGGCACGACCATTGTCTGATCTCTTTATGAAGGATAAGGAATGGTGTTGGCTAGCATCAGGAGGCTTTTGATAGGATCAAAGACAGCCTCCTTCTTGCACTAATACTGGCGTTGCCAGACTCCGATCGTCCTTTTTCTGTCGTCTGTGACGCTTCGGACTTTTGCCATCGGCGGTTCACTGCTGCAAGCAGATGCCGAGGGGCGAGATCGGCTGATCGCGCTCGAATCTCGCCGGCTTAAGGCAGTGGAGAGAAATTACCCAGTCCACGAAAGTTTATTACTTGCGATGAAGTATGTATTTGTCAAGTTCAAGGTGCACCTGCTTGGCTCAATACCGTTTGTGATCTACACAGAGCATGCGTCCTTACGCAATGCGACTCAGCCGCTTCACCTCTCGCGAAAGATGGCCATGTGGCTCAATTTTTTGCAGAATATAACTTCAAGGCGAAGTATAAGCCGGGAAAGCAGAATGCGTTGGCTGATGCGCTGTCACGCAAACCAGGTTATGAGCTCGCTCATGTCATGACGGTGACGTCGTCAGTGACAAATTTGATCTGTGCAGCATACGCGGGTGACAGTATGTGTGTAGCGCTACTACAGGCTCTCGAGAGCATGGTGTTTGAGAACTCGGACTAGAAATTGTCGGCGTGTTTCTCGCACGGTTTCACCGATTTTCGTTGAGTAATGGGTTGCTGTATTATAGCACCGATATAACAAATACACCACGGGATTTTAGATCATCACGATGAGGATTGAAATTATATGAGGCCCACGACACCCTACTGAGTGGTCATCTCGGTCGTGCGAAGACGTACAGCTCGGTGAGTCGCCACTATTGATGGCCCAAGCTGTATAAGTGGACAAGCACATTTGTGTGCACGTGTGAGACGTCAGAGGGTGAAACCCTTTTCGAATGCGTTGGCGCCACCGGGCAAATTACCGGTTATCTCCTGGTGTTGGCAGTCCCTGAGTATGGACTTTGTGTGTGGCCTGCCGAAGGACTCGGCAGGCAACACACAAAGTCCAGACTTCGTAGACTGTTTGATCAAGATGGTTCATCTAGCGGCAGTGCCGGACACCATCGATGGTGTGGGTACAGCGACGCCTTTGTCGATCGTGTCTTTCGACAACATGGACTCCTGGAGTCAATTGTCGTTGATAGAGATCCGCGCGTCACTGGGAAAGTTTGGACTACACACTTCAGTGTGCGGGGCACCAAGTCGACCATGTCGACACCGCCATCCCATGGCTCAGGGCTTGGCGGTGAAGGAATAGCCGAACGGCTAGCTGATGCAGCCCCCTCATCGTGTGTAGAGTAGTCAGAGACTTACTGTCTACTAGATCGAGTGTCTCGCGACACGTTCACGATGCGATGGCTGAATGTCAAGATATGCAGAAGGAATATGCAGATAGTAAAGGAAGAAATATGTTGAAAACGTTAAGGTCGGAGACCTGGTTTTATCAAACGCTAAAACCTTCCTACACATGCAGTTTCTGCTGTCTTTAAGACGAAGCTCCGTCCACGGTTTACTAGACCTTTCGTGACCTAGCGTCTACGCCGAACCTTCTGAGAAGGATGTGCACCCACCCGATGTTTTATGGAGGCTTGCTTAAGCCGTATTAGGATCCGGCGCAAGTGGATGCAGAAGCGTTGTCGCCGAGGCGGCGCTCGGCCACCCAGAATTTGAACCAGCAACTGGTTGTGAGCACGGAGTGCAACAATTTCAGTTTTTAACGGCGCATGGTGTTCCACCGTCACACGAAGCTACGTGTTTGCCTGCTCGACAGTTAGAAGCTACTCCGACAGTGCACGATAATCCCCAACGCGAGGCACTCGGTGCATAAAGTGCTCCAAGCTCTCGGGGGCTTCCGCACAGCGGTGGGCGACATCGGAGAGATGCTCGGCAGAGTGCCGATGACGATGGACTTTGTACTCCAACGCTCGAAGAGCATCGCGAGTCACCGGACGACGATCGACCAAGTCGTCATCTTCTGCCGCCAACACTTTCGATGAGAATGGTGGCGTCCGCTAGTGGGTCAACGTCGTCGACGAAGTTTAATCCAGTATCATGTATAGTTGCGGGGGTACCTAGACTCCGAGAACTCGAGGGAGTTTGAGGTACCACTTCGGCAAGACAGCTCTGAGGTTGTAGATGCGTATGATCAGAAGAATCATGACGCTTTGCGTCGTCTTGCACCGTGCTTCTCACAATAGCCTTGGAAGCCGGAAGGCCATGATCTGAGCTCAAGCTTTGACCCTGAGCTGCAGCGGTCATAGACGCACCCGTGTGAGAAACCATAGAGCTCGCAGGAGCGTTACAGATTATTCCATATGTCGCAGGGCAACAATACGCTGGAAGTCGGCGTTGCACCTTGAGTTTGTCAAACTCAGATCTAAAATGGCGCTCAACGAGCACGTCAACTTTCTTGTGGCTTTGCTGTTAGGTAGACAGCAAAGAAAGTTTCCCGTGCCGCTGCATCCATCGCTCTAAGAGCCCATCGTGATCTGCAGCGGTTTCGCCAGGGGCGAGCCGGTATCATTGGGATCTCTTGGGTTCCCTAAAAGCAATCCGTTGATCGAGCTCAGCTTGTGTACTGGCCGGAGGCCCGACTACGTAGACGCCTAACGATCGAGTGATCGCGTCTTTTGCTTCAGTGGCTGAATCCGCAGAGAGACAGACGTATTCCTCACGAGGGTCTAAAATTGAACATGGATACGAGCGCAGAAGAGCTGCTATGTGAGCAGCCTCCAGTTGCTGCTCCTGTTCCTCGTCGAAAGTGATCAGTAATAATACCAATTTCCCCGGAAGCCGAGAGGTCGGGGGACGGACATGGTGTCCGCACAAAATTGAGCTGGGCTCACGTCGCTCCGTTGGCACACTTCATCGCCCTCGTCATCCCATACTGATTAAGGAATTTTCGACTCAAAGTCGATTGCCGCCGAATCCTTGACGAGGAAATCCGTCACCCGCGGGCGGGTGCGTTGTGTTGCGCCCAGTTGCCGAGGGCTTGGGGTCCCGTGAAGCCGCGGCCGTACTGCCCGGAGATGCAACTTGTGCAGATGAAGAAGAATTTTGCCTGCGGACGTCCTCGCTACCAGGTTAGGTGTTTTGCGTTTCGTAGACGCATTGCTTATAAAGCAGAGAAGTTTTAAAACTATTCTTATGAACGTGAAAGTGTATCAGACACGCGAGCCTCGTATGGGGCGACTATAAAATGCGATTTGAGTATATTCTTAATTTTAATGGGGGAAAGTGTAACGGGGTTACACTTACCATTTAGAATGTGCGGGATGCACAAGATGTGCGACCTTACATAGGTGTGTATCACACAGTTAGTGTAATAACACAGCGGGATGGCTACACCGTAACAAGAAGCCACCATGTGACAGGATTGCCAGTAGTAATTCATACAGCTATGTAAATTAGGTTTTGCTATACTAATTAGAAATTACTTTACTAATTAGGAAAACCTAAGATTTTAAATATTGGCGGCTCTGCCGCATATAAAACAATTAAATTTAGTTTTGTCTTGAACAAAAGTGTTTGTTTGCCGTGGTAAGGCTTTAGTACTTGAAAGTAGCGGCTTGCGATCTGCTACACTTGTTCTTGTTCTTCGAAAGAACGGAAGACCGGCGACCTTAGCTTAGCTTCCCCTAAGCAAAGAGCTACGGCAGCCCCGCTGCGCGAGCTGCTGAGTGCCAGTCCTCGAATCCTTGTCCTCGACAACAAAGTCAGATGAATGCGCCGAATGCACGACTAAATAAAGTAGCTCCTACGGACGCTGCGGCTCCGGCTGCGCAGAATACTCAAGCGTTAGATCCAAGTACAATGTCAATGTTGCTGTTGCTAGTATTTATTACGCAACAACAGCAAGCTGCTCAAGCCCAGATGCAAGCCCAGATGCAAGCCCAGTTACAAGAGCAAATGTCACAAGCTAACGAAGATTCGAAGATCTAGTAGTGGCTCGGGGCGTAAATCAAATTTATTTTTACTGTTTATTCGACTCCAGTTGGTCTTTTTGAAAAAATCGTCATCCCTTTGGGACGTAGTGGTAGTCCGGGGACCTTTCATAGGCTGTTACAAAAGGTTTCAGGGATTAACGTGACGTCATCCAAATATATTTTGACGATATTTACGTATACATCAAGACTGAAGATGTAAACGAGCATTTGCCGCGCTGGACAAAGTATTGAAGCGATATGAAGCACAGAAACTTCATATTAAACTGTCCAAATACAAATTTTGCGCGAGTTAGATTTCATGTCTAGGCGACTTCGATGGACGCAAGAGCGTTCGTTTGGGCCCAGATAAGGTGCAGATTATCACCGAGTGGTCAGTACCAAAGACTAAGAGACAAACAGAATGCTTTCACTGGACATCTGTTTACGTTTCGAAATTTTGCAAAGATCTTACTCAATTCGAAGGTCCGTTGCATGAATGTATCACGAGAAAACACTTCCGAGATGCTATCAAGCTTGATGTGAGCCAACTACGCTGTCTTGATAAGTGAAAGAAACGATTTCATCACCACTAGTTTTCTGTTCCCTGACGTCACCGAGGCCTTCGGTATTCAAATAGACGCCTCAAATTTTACAATTAGGGGAATCTCATTTCAAAAGGAAGAAAAGTTGGAACATCCAATTGCCTTTACTGGTCGGAAGATGAAACCTGGGAGTTGAACTACCCAGAACTACTCGCAACCACGCATGCGCTGAATACACTGAGTGTGTATCTCCTGGACAAGTTACTTCTCGTTGATCGTCAAATCGTTAGTATACAGGAGACAGCAAATCGTCGCGTTACGCGATGGTTCAATGATTACACGGAATTTCGATCCATGTACAAGTGGATCCCAGGAGAAAGGAATGTAGTCGCAGACGCGCTATCAAGAATCCCCCCGAGCTCGAGCAAAAAGCTGCACAAGTCAGTCGTCAGGAAATTCTTGATACGGCCGAAATTGCAAAATTGTGGCAAACATGGTAGCAAACAACATGACCGTCGCGCAGTTTGCAAAGAAGTTGTAATCATGGAACAAGGACATGCAGCAAATTATCAAGAGGCTTACGCTCGGGAACAAGGTTCCGCATTACTCGCTCAATGATGGTATTTTATACCACCAGACCAGCGAAGATGAATTTCCGCGATTAAATATTCAGGATGACGAGATTCGAGAATTTGTATCATCTGCGAATTCTTGATACAGTAACGGCAGGCCATCCCGTGTCTTATAGGACCTACGTCGCAGTACGAGATAATCACTGTTGGTCTAAATGATATTCAGCGTTAATGCAACGCTTGTGGAATGTGTCAGCGCAACAAAGCAAGACAAGTGAAACCGCCGGGTTTAATGTAACCGCTGGATGAACCACGAGGTAGATGGATCGACATTTCGATTGAATTTGTTGTCATCTCCTCCCAACAAGTATGACTTTAATACCATCATGGTCAGCGTGAATAATCTGACCAAGCGTGCGAAGTTCATACGCCAAACAGCGCAAAAGGGATCGCGAATGTTTCCAAGAAGAACTATGTAAAAGATCATGATCTTCCGAAGACATTTGTGTCTGTAATTTTTGTCCAAGTTTTGGCAGGCTTTTATATCTGCTATGGGAGCGCAGCATAACCTGTCATCAGCGTTGAGGTTACAGACGGATGGACAAACGACACGTACAAACCCTTTTAACAGAGATTATTTTCCTGGAGTCGTTTACCTAGCCCAGAGCAATTAAGATAAAATTCATCATATGGTAGAACTTGCCTACAATTGACGTGTGCATGCTACGATTGGTACATCACCGTTCGAAGCGGATCGTGGGTATATTTTATGCATGCCCGACGATGCCAGAACGTAAGAAGTTGGACAAACGGCAAGAGAATTCTTACTCCGACAAGAAGCCTTCCTTAAGGTCGCGCAAGATCGTATGAGTGAAGCTCAAGAGCTCATAAAGCATTATTACGACAAGAATAGACCTGCCCAAGGCTTTGAGATTGGTGATATGTTTTACTTGACAGAAGGAACATGGACATGAACCACAAGGTATACACGCATCGAAGAAGTTAGCGCCGAGGTTTATTGGATCTTTTCCGGTATAGAAGAAGGTGTCTCGAGTTTCGTATCAAATTGGACTTTTGCAAGGATTAAAGCTGCATCCGATGTTTCATATATCGCTATTAATCCGTGCCAAAAAGACCTTAAGAGGAGGCAAAAGCTGAACATATTTGTCGACGGCCACGAGAAATAAATCGTTGAAGCTCATCGGATATCGTAAGTACAAGGAAAACAGACCTCACCCCTCCTGTTTCCCTGTCCCCCTATCGGGTGCAGCCTGAGACAATGCAGTTTGCTTAGTGCAGCCCAACTTCTCGACAACGAGGACAGCTTGAGAAGAGTAAGTCGGTAAATATCAACTTGTAGGCTGTCAGAACCGCATCAGTTGCTGGATCCACTTGAGTTGTCCAAGCCGAATAAAAGATATGAAACTTACGAGTTTTTAGAACATTTACAAGCTGAAAATATTTCTATGATCAGATGCAATCTCGCAAAATTATGGATCGCACGTTATCCTGCGCTGATGATACCTGAAATTGTATAGAAGTCACTGAAGCCCGGATGAGTCGTTAGCATTTGTTTTAAATAGAATAAACCATCAGCTCTGTTGCTTTAAGTAAGTGTCGTTGGAAGTACTAAAGGTAGCGACAATTTTCGTGGAGACCGGTGAGTGCTGGTGTATGTCACCTTCCGTTGAACCGACACAGACTGCAGTCACATCAGATGAATGGAGTGAATTTTGCGCAAATTGTTTGCAGCAGTTCTCATCCAAAATTTTGCTATTCTTCTAATCATCTGTTCCGCGTATCGTCTTGGCCGAGCGGAGTTGAGCCATACCGACCACGCAAAAATGAACAGCGACACATACTGAGGAATCTGCTTCAGGGTTGCGATGCGAATGTGCATTTGGAGAACACGCACTATTTTATTGATAGCAGTGAACGCATTTATGAATGCTTTAGCTAGAAGCGTCTAGAATCTAGAACCTTCAGCGCACTGGCAGAAGACGGAATGCGAGTTGGAATTGCAAGTCCGCGAAGATAAGTAGCAATATCTTGCGCGGTCGGACCAAACCTGACAAAAGACTCAATTTGGGCTTCTTTAATGCATTGGAAGCGTCTTTTTATCATATTTGGCATGGTTGGCGCTTTTGGCGACCACGAAGTAACCGCATGCGCTGACCGGGTAGTAAGCACATTCGTCACACCAAGACAGGAAAAGCTGGAACACTCGATAGAGGCAAGACAAGTTAAGTCGCAGCGACGTGGGTCTCTCTATAATCTGCTTTATCTCTTTGTTCATACTTCGCTTATATTTCAAGCGATATAGTTTCACGAGTGCCGCTGTGCGAAAATCTGTCTCGAAGGCCACATACTATCTTTTGCCGTCAAGCCAGACAGCAAGCACAATTCAAAGACTCGAGACATATACAGACGGGAAATTCGCTGTAACTAATTCAATGACCAGGTGCTATCTATGGTGTTTTGAATTTTGGCTTACTTGTAAGTCAGCTGAACGTTGACATGGAACCAGATTCATGACCATACGCTGCTCACTCTTTTAGAAAAAGATCATCCCTCTTGTCTCGTCAAGTCTCCAATGCTCTCTACCATGTCGACGCCCGACTCTACTACATTGACTCACCATGTCGGAGTGAAGTGGAAATAAGAAAGTTCAGCGTGTTGCGTCCGCCAGAGAGAGGCAGCATTGACACCGGCAGCTTGGCGCAGAGTGGATACCCCTCGGTGCTCTCTCGGCACATTTGTTACGCGGATGAACTGCAGTCTTAGTGTGAGAAGCCCATTTTTGAGATGTGCACTCGAGCCCGAGGCGGCGAGTACTCCGTCGCTGTATCACTGATACATGAACTGAGAGTGATTCGCGTCGAAATTGTGTTTGAAGGTCAAAACGAACCGTCGATTCCGGCACCGCCCAGTCGTTCGTGGGATTTGTTGACGAGTGGATAGGTACCGGTAAGTCAGTAGTCAACAGGTAATTTAGTAAGTCAACAGATGACAGATCATACAGAACGAGCAGAGGTAGAAATTCCAGTAAATCCAGACAACATATTATGCAGTTAATGCAGACGAAACATTTTGCAGTCAGTGCAGACGACAGGAGCCCAGGGCAGGATGTATAGAATCAGACTTTCAGATGGCAGCAGAGCTGCAAATTAAAGCTAAACTCGACGGTCACGCTTTGTAGCCGATAATTTGGCGCTTTCGACAGCACTTTCACATAGAGTGGCGCGATGACGATCGATCGGTAGTTGTCTGGCTCAGATCATAAGCCTTTCTTATGTACGCACCAATACCTGACTGGCGCTGATTTGCCAGAAGCAAGCCACGCAGCACCCAGCACTCGCCAAACATGTCTGGCGCCACTGGTAAGACCAAGCATTCAAATCGCATGTATGCCTGGGAATGACTTTATGTGCCAAATCGCAACAGCATGATCATTTACCGTCATCTCAGCGTCAAGTATCTCGCGGTCCCAGTCTGAGACGAAGGGCAAGATGTGTGGTTACTCTCATAATTTTCGTTCTTTCAGATGAATTTAAAGTTAAGCAAAGACAATATTCAAAATTGCGTTTTCGCCGCAAAAAAAGTAAATCTCTCTTTTATCGTATTTCTCTATCGCAATGGGTGAAGTGACGACCACGTCACTCGCCGTGGCCATTTCGGCCGCAGCCGCTGCTGCATACATCATACAGCGTCAGCAAACGAAAAAGAAACCCCAAAAAAAGCTTCCATTTCCCACATCGCGGACGCCACTCAAGCGCGTGCCATTAGACGAATTACCAGAGCTAAAAAACGATCTACTGCTTCGTGCTCTACGTGGTGACCACACGGAGCGCGTGCCCGTGTGGTGCATGCGCCAAGCCGGACGGTAATTTTTTTATTCAAGTTCGCTTAATTTTTTTATATCTCATTTACTTTTCTTTTCAGACACCTGCCAGAATTTCGTGAGCTTCGCGATATGGGCTACGACTTTTTTACGGTTCAAATATAACTTTGCTTAATGTTGTATGGACAAATACATGACTATTCCTATGGATACTTCTTTTCAAATTTGATGATAGATGTGTGGAGTGCCCGAATTAGCCGTGGAAGTGAGCTTGCAGCCGTTGCGGCGTTATCATATGGATGCGGTCATCATCTTTTCGGACATTTTAGTGATTCCACAAGCCATGGGAATGATTGTCAAGATGGTCCCAAAAATTGGACCAGTGCTGCCTGATCCGATCCGTACGCCAGAGGACATTGACAAGCTCAATTTAAATCCAGACATTGATGAGACACTGGGTTATATGCTGGACGCCCTTAATTTGGCTCGACAAAAGATCAATGGCGAAGTGCCACTCATTGGATTTGTTGGTGCCCCTTTGACTCTTATGTGCTACATGATTGAGGGAAGCGGCAGTCGTACAAAAGCTCTACTTAAGACATTTCTGTACCAGCATCCAGATGCAGCTCATAAACTGCTACAGGGCATTACGACTGTATGTGTGAACTTCATGCTGGCACAACAGCGTGCAGGAGCCCAAGCGCTGCAGGTGTTTGAGACTGTGGGGGCCGAAGCGCTGACTCAAGACCATTTTTACGAGTTTGTATACCCGTATTTAGTCCAAATTGCAGACCGTGTCAAGGCGGAGATTCCCAACACGCCGCTTATGTGCTTTTGTAAGGGAACACAGTATGGGTATGAGAAGCTTGTAGCTACAAAGTACGACTGCATTGGTCTTGACTGGCAATCAGATCCAGTTTCAGTGCGTCAAATAGCTCGTGGTCGCGTCTCGCTACAGGGAAATCTTGATTCAAGCGTTATTTACGCATCTACTGACATAATTTACGACGAGGTCAAGAAGATGCTCAAGCGCTTCGGCACACAGAAGTACGTGGCTAATCTAGGCCATGGCTGCTTCCCAGATATGAAGCCGGCCCATGTAGATGCTTTTATCAAGGCAGTGCAGCAGATTTCTCTAGAGATGAACGCGCGTTAACGATATGACTTAGTGTTAGCAGCGGGCAGTATGATGTAATAGAACCATGGGTAGCTCATATGCTTTGTGATGACGAGGCGATGCTGAGCACTATGCTTCCAAGAATCTCAATGGCTGAGTAGAATATAATTGTGTCAGCAAATATTTACATTGGCAAACGCATACGAAAGTAAGGTATCTAGCCCGGAAATGAGAAGATTCAAAGTGCCGCAAACATCTTTTGAAAATCTTCGTTCCTCGGTGCTGTTTCATTTCTATATTCGCGTTTCTGCTTGAATGCTCTTCCAAGTATTTTTGAGTGCATGTTTGCATCTCTGCCGCAATCATTAAAATCAACAAGGCAAGCTCAAAAGCATCTACCCATCTGCTCTTCCACTTATGGTTCATTTAGATTGGTTCTGTGCGCGACGGCCTCAACATACTGCAAACGATCAAAATGTCGACAATTTTCTTTCAATTTGAAATGAAGTCGTTGCTTCTTCACAAATTTTCAAGATGCGACTTCTAGCATCGCATTAAATCGCGTAAACTCTGTCCTTTGTCCTCTGTAGAAATCATTATGAGTCGTTTTTGCAAATCACGTACGTCAACAAGTTTTGAGTCAATGCTTGCGACTTAAACTCCTGAACAATCTGCTCCACGCTGCAACTTCTTAACAACATTTCGCAACCAGACAACTGCTTTTTGCTCTTTGCTAAGCGCAAAACAGCTTCACCAATTTATGATGCCTGACACTCGACGACAGTTCTAAGAAGGCAAGACAAGCAACGTTACAACTTTCAGAGGATTTTTCATTTAACAAATCTAAATCTTCATCTACAATCAACAAGGTTAGGAGATTACAGTGATATACCTGAATGAACTTTATGATTTTATCGTGAATTTATAACTAAATTGGCGAGTAAGCGGCCATAGGCTTTTGTATTTCTGCCAAGACTTCGACTGAAACACCCTCATAATCCTGTCTCTAGTATAATAAGCCAAAAAAACTCATCATTTCTTACGTGTAACGTAACCCGTAGTCACCTTCTCCGTCTAGTAACGACATAGCCTCCTTGTCTTCTGCTGATAAAGTTGTTGCTTCCACCGCTGGATCCGGGTCCCATTGATACAGCACTTTACCGGCAAATATTATCATAAACGCAAAGACATCAACGAATATGGATTCTGGTATCCAGTTCCGTAGGCCATCGTGAAGGTTGATGATACCAAAATTATCGGGGTCAACTTGGTACGACGCAAGGACCACGAATGACAGTAAAAACCCCACAAGCGTGCATCCGGACATGGTTGAAACGCTCGTCAGTCGGATGAGCTGGAGCAACAGGAGATTGACCGCAATATTGCTGAAAACGTAGAGAAGTAAGATTGGAAATCCCATCTAGTAGACATACGAACATGGTTGTGTAAAGAAACTAGATGGATGGATACCCAACTTAAGAAAACATACATAGCAGTGATCCGTATCAATCTCACTTTTGCCTTGTATCAAGCAGGTGAAACCGCTGGATAACTGGTCTAGATGGAGAAACTGAATGCAAGAGGATCATGTAAAATTGCAATTAATCGTCGTTTAATTATTCAGACAACTTACTTGAGCATCGAAGACAAGTGGAGCCGCCAGCAATCCTGCAACAAACTGATTTGTTGAAACCCAGGCGTTTAAATACGAAATGTCCACTGGTTGTTCCCGAATCGTACGCTCCTTATATAACATCGATATTGAGCCCGGAAAGGCGGCAAAGAAATAAAAAAGACTGCAGACAACTCGTTGTCAGCTTCTTTTCTAAAATTGACTTTAGTTAATAGCTTGAAAGCACCTGTTCCAGCCGATCTCCCGGTCGTCGAATTCCTTACTATGAATGCTTCATACTTACGTTAAAACCTTTAGCAATTAGTAGTACCACAACCAAACGTACTCTTCAAAACAAGAAATTAATGAGAGACAAAGTCCTCCCGAGATAACGAGCATGCCAATAACTTGAAGTCGTGTATATCTATCATACATCAACAAAATGTCGTAAGAACATTTGTTCGAGTTCTCAAAATAACGCTCTAACCTGACGCCAAAGCACGTAGCCGACATACACGCTAAGATCGGGATCGACGCTTGCATAAACAAAAGCGTTTGAGTCGGATCTGTTCGGCCACCGGCAATGTACAGCATCAGACCCTGATTCATTTTGACACTTATTTAGCAACACCGCAATACATATCAGCTTTTCTTTAGCAGCTGAATCGTACATGAAGCAGATCTAATAGCCCCATCACCAAAAAGTGAATTTTTGGAAATTCCATTCTATCATCTTCTAAAAGATTCTGCAATCACATGACTCTTTCGTTATTATGGTCTTCTGCCACTTCATTATCATCAAATCGTGCGACTCACCTCATGTGTCGCTTTGTAGCTGACAATGCAAAACATCGGAGGAATGTACATGAATGTTATGAGCTGACATAAAAAGTATCTAGTCAAAGAAAAAAAAGTCGGCCACTTTGATGATCTCTGCAATTGAATAGTGTGGCTTACCTGTACGATTCCATTCGGTCCACCATGACTTTAAAAAGAAATCTTTCCGAACACATGGCCACCAGCAGCATCAAAATTGCACCGAATGACAGCAACGACTGTGCATTTTAAAGTGCATTTATTGTGCGTTAATAACTAAGCAGTTTAATCCAGGACGCCGTAATTTGGGATCACTGCGCTTAGCTCGGCGGAGGACGTACCTTGTGAGAGCATATATGATAAGACTTGCCAGTGTTGGCATCAATTCCTAAATTAATAAATGGTGGCGTGCTGAATGCCATGATACGGCTGTATGAGGGACAAAGACCCCTGATAGCAGCCCGTCTTGCTTTGGTTGCGAAAGTTCAATGCAAAAGATGATAAGTAAATATCTAATGTGCACCACACAGCGATAAAGTAATAAGAAAATGATTTAGCAGATTTTTAATCTGTGGCTCTTTCTTTTGCTCACGTTCACGTTCTGAAATAAGCGGAAGAGAAAAGACTGTATCAAGAATAAAAAAGAACATTTGATATCTGCCCTGTTGTCATTCGCCTCAAAGGAAGCATTTATACTAGTCCAAACATGCGAAGGCTTGCTTCCACACTCAAACCAACCATAACAAGAAGACCGATGTAACCTAGCGGTAAGAAATGCACAATCATGGAAAATTTGAACATTTTTGGCTTAGATTCGGCAGCAACACCCAAAAACAGTACGCACCAAATAAACCCTGCAATCTTTTCTTCGGATCTCCAGACGAATAACCGCGCATGTACACGATAAATCCAAGGATTCGCACAAAGGCAGCGATAGCCGCGATCTCGGGGCGATAAACTCTGCGTCCAAGAGAAATTGAATTCAGATAATTGTGATGAATTCAGAAATCCGACGTACGACGATGTCAGATTCAACGCGAAAAAGAGCGGAATATTTTCCAAAAAATTTTGATGACCACGTTGTACGCAGTTAAATGCCTTGGCATTCTTGTCACTCTGCTCTGCATACATCTTATAGCCATAGCAACACTTAGCTCAAGACAACAAATCAAAAAGTCCCAACGCGATCACACCTGCGGATAATGGATGCCGTATAGTCTACGAGCCTTGCCCACCTTATGACTAGCCCAGAGATTCACGAACAGCACAAGCACCACAAGAAGTGGCACAAAACCATGGGCACGCTGGATTTCTACCTGAATCGCCGACATTGGGGGTATTACTCTAGTCTTGTTGTGTCTCTGAAGAAATGTTATTCTTTCTATGCATGCATACGGAAACCCAACTTATTGTCTGTCCCGTCGAATTCACCGTTTTTAGTCCGTTATGTTTTCTGTATAGTTTCAACAGTATTATTAGAAGCTCGTGAAAGAAATGTTTAATAAAAAAACCTCGTGCTTTACTTTAAAATTATAAATACTAGAAAAGCACATTTATAAAACCGGTTTTGTGTTTCAAAAAAAAAACATGAAATTTGCTAGCTTAACAGAAAAATCAGATATTCGAACGGATAAAAACGTCAAAGTTATAGTTATTTTTGTATGATCTCAGAAAAATTCAAGTAGCATGTATTTTTGGCCAAAAATTGCAGAATGCATGTGGTGCTTTGAGGATGTTTATCCGACAACTTGCTGTCTTAACTAAATTTCAAAGTATGCGTCTACGCGGCAGTGTCCATACGAACGGGGCTGCCAGCCTCACGGATGAACTTGTCAAAAATGTTAATAAAAGTATCAAGCAGGAGCCAGTTAGTATCAAAGCCGAATCGACGCGCCCAGTATCCCCGTTGCAGCCAGTTCGCCGCCGCCGCAGAATAGAAGACGATGTTGCTAGCATAAAGCTCGAGTTAACTCCCACGAAAAAAATTAAGAAAAGAGCTGGCATTAAGGAGCGAATCATTCGTGAAGAGCCTAGCGACTGGAGAGAATTGTTACGAGGAATTGAACAGATGCGGGTCACGAAAGACGCCGAGGTGGACAAATTCGGCTGTGAGGTGTGACGCCACTTACCTAAGTTTTATGATGGAGTGAAAAAGCTGAATTTTCTATGGAAATACAGACCTTCTTTATCAAGGGCTTACCTCCTCATGTATGTCGTTTCCACGTACTTATTGCTGCCATGTTGAGTAGCCAGACTAAAGATCCGGTAAATGCAGCCGCCATGGATCGTCTTATTAAACACGGTGAAACATTAAAGGCTAGCATTGATCATTCATGTAGTATTTGGACTAATTGTCGAATGAGTTCTTTAGGATTGTCGGTGGAGTCGATGCTTGAAATTGACGTACAAAAGCTTGCACTACTGATTCGACCCGTCGGTTTTTTCAATCTTAAAGCCAAGTACATCAAACAGACAGCAAGTATTTTAACAAAGAAAGCCGAAGAAGACGGAAAGGACTTTGTTGACATTCCGAATACGTACGAAGCATTAATTGCACTTCCCGGGGTCGGACCGAAGATGGCGACCCTCGTGATGACCTGCGCGTGGAAGACGTACTTATGATCTCAAGTTTTAAGCTGCCTATATTTGTCGACATTCTAATGGTGGTGGTGATGCTTCTAGAACTGTGGGAATTTGCGTAGACACTCATGTGCATCGCATCTCGAATCGTCTTAAGTGGGTTCAGACTTGGAACACGAAAAATCCGAAGTCTCAAGACCCTGAAAAGACTAGAGCGGTAAGAATTCTTGCAAAAGATATGAAATACAACAAATATGACATGATCTTTAATATGACAGGAGCTTGAAGATTGGCTTCCGAAAGAACACTGGGGTACCATCAATCCATTGCTAGTTGGTTTTGGACAGACCATATGTCTTCCACGAGGTCCAAAATGCAGCGAATGTAAAATTCGCGGGATCTGTCCGTCAGCTAACAGTTCTGCGATATAGTATATTTAACAGGAGTCAATAAAAGAATTGTATACCCTCATAAGATTTAATG
Source organism: Plasmopara halstedii (assembly GCF_900000015.1). Classification (NCBI taxonomy): domain Eukaryota; phylum Oomycota; class Peronosporomycetes; order Peronosporales; family Peronosporaceae; genus Plasmopara; species Plasmopara halstedii. The sequence goes on along the minus strand of NW_020187364.1, from coordinate 45,899 downwards.
ATCACTTGTCCATTTATCGTTAATACAGAGACTCAATGTGTCGATGTTTGGTGCTAGTAAAATGGTCGATCTTTAATTAAATTCAAACCAGGCCAATCTGGAAGATGCTCTGACAAAGTTTCTTCCTCTGTAACCCGTTCAGTCTTAAATAACTCGATAAACTTTATACAAAAATCAAAGGCAAATGAAAATATAGATCAATGTTGGTAAATAAACATCTTCATACCTGTTGATCCATCATTCGGGGCTTAGGTGCCGAGAAGCGAATATATTCATCAAATATTGAACTAAACGCCCAGCGCTGTACCTTACGCAATGAACCGACTAGGCATCCGGTGCGATGCTGGAAGAAAAACAATCATCATATAATACTGCTTTCCTTACAACGAAAAAGATCATTTCAGACTCACCTTTCCTTTGTTGCAATGAATCAGCATCGGATGGTTACGCTTATCCAGCACAGCTTTTAAAGCAGCTACAATACCGTCTTCTGGAATGTCCACGAATGGTTCCTATCGGTTATAGAATTCGTCATTCTGTCACTTCATTAAATCTGAACAACATTACGCCGAACGACCTTGTTGCCTGGAACACCAAACTGCAGTAGCTTGATACCATGCATCTTATTAAATTCCGTATTAGCCAATGGGTAGTCTTCCAGTACTAGCGTCAAGATGGACGTGAGCTGCAGCGATTTTTTCAAGAATGCAAAGTTCTTTTTCTTTGGAAATCCACCTACAAAAAAAACCAAATTAGCGATCATTCCATAATTCTTCGATTGCACTACACACTTCGATAGAGTCCTTTTTCAATCATAGCAAAGTTTTCAGGTGGAATGAGTTCCTCATAGTCACTATCTTCTTCCTCCACGCCCTTGACTTGAGCTGGGTCCTCTACAAGCGACGATGCTAACCTCGATATCATAGGGTTCTTGGATTGGTCAAAACGTGACACTTTTATTCTCCCTCTACAAGAACACGCGTTACCGACATGGTAGACACTACGAATGACGTTCCTGTAGTCTCTACTAGCGATGCAGCTGCTCAAGCTACATCTGATCGAAGATATAAGCGTCAAAAGGTGGCGAGGACAGCACTGACGCTTCGTGAAAAGAGCATCGTCAAGAGTTTTTGTGAACAAAAGTTAATAGACTGCAAGGACCGAGGCCAGTCTGCGCCGTCTCAGGAAGTCTTGCGACAAGAGATAGTAAGTCAATTTGGATGGTCATGCGGTCGATCAACGCTCTCCAAAATTATTGCAATGGATTGGAAGTTATTGCGAGGTAGTCATGAAGGTGGTGAGGCGCCTAGAAACTCGAATATGAAGCGACGTCGACGTCCGCTGTTTCCAGCATTTGAAGCAGATCTAGTCAAATTCATACGTGCACATGCTGATGACGGGGATCGTACGGACAATATTGTCGGAGTGGCGACAGAGATTGCATCAGACGATACTGAAGGTGCTACGAACGTGGGAGTTTTGTCGACTAGAACTGATGAAGATCGAAGACGACCGTTAACAGAAGCGTTAATCCTAGCAGAAGCACAACGACTGAAACATGTGCATGGTATATCGGATAATATGCTTGTGCTTTCGGTTGGATGGCTTGCGCGTTTTAAACATCGGCATTGTATTCGTTTACGGAAATCTACGCGAGCAGCGAATAAAACTACGGTGACGAGTACCGTGTGTGAATCGATCTCTGATTGGAACGATGGGCTATCACCAGCCTCACAGGCTGATTTTGAGCAGCTTGCACCTCGCCACCATGTGGGAATTAGCGATCATGAAGGACTTTTGTCATCATCTAGTCAACCGCAAAACACTTTGACGATTGAATCGGCGTCTTCAATGAATGAAGCTCCAATGACATTGTGTTCTGCGCAGTGGTTTGAAAAAGGGCGGATGAAAGCATCGTCCAAAACATTGGCTTTTTATAATCAAATTCCAAAAAGCATTCGTGACTTAGGCTGTGTATGTCAGGAATTTGATGACTTTGTTGGTGCGATTGAAGGGTTACATGTGGCTGTCGTGGGACTTGGTAGTGTTGCTGATGCATTTCTTCTGGCTCAGGCAGTTGGTGCAAATGGATTTGTGACATGCATTGAAACTAGTTCCTCAAATGTTTTCGCTGCAGAAAGGATAGCTAGAAGTTTCTGTCTTCGCACACTGGGACTATCTTCAGTGAATATGAAATTTATTGTGGGAGATTACAGTAATGTAGACTCCCAGTCTGCATTGACTTTACTAGGTCATGAACTTTTAACTTTACGTGGTCACATTGATATTGTCCATTGTAATTGTTCAATCCGATCGTCGAACTTTCTTTCGGACAAACATGACTTTTTGAAGACGGCATTCAGTCTTTTGAAGGTCGGTGGTGAATTACGCGTGACTGATTTGGTTTGCACTCGGCGGTTGTCCATGTCCGAAAAAGAAGATGCTGGGAGTACAAATGATATAAAGGCAAAAGCTTTGTGTACACTGGAGAGCTCAATCCAGACACAGCAAAAAGTTGTACTTGCCGCTCCGTACATAGGCGATCTCCAACGTTTGTTTCGGAATCTCGATTCTAATGCTGATTTACGAGTCAGAAGCTGCAGCAAAGCCGGCACGGTAACAATTGACAGCGCGATTGCTCATATGTTCCCAACGTTTACTTCGAGTTGCACTCGATTTCGCCGAGCAACTTTTCGCACTTTTCGACTTGAAAATGTGGAAGAGCCTTGCGAAGATTATGGACAAACGGCAGTTTTCAATGGTAGCAAAGTTAATGATACAACCGATGAAAGCACGGTAGTCTCCGATTCATTTAGACTGGACGACACATGGAATTTTGAAAGTGGAGTACGAACTCCTGTAGATGGTAACACAGCACAAATATTGCAATCAACTTGGATGCAAAGATACTTTTCAGTAAGTGGAGATCGCTCTAGACACCGTGGTATATTTGCAAATGAAGTGCATGCCACTTCAACGACTTTGCCAGCCGTCGAAAGTGCATGGACATTAACGTCGAGTGGGATTACTACCGTCGCTAATCAATCTTCCCTCACAGTGTCTTCGGCACTGACCGAACCTTCGGTAATCGCAAATATTTAGTCGACACGTAAAGTATCGCAGATTAAATTAGAAATTTGCGTGATCACCAATTTCTTTGTTGAGAGCTTGTACGTAAGCATGTCGAAATTCCTGAATAAAGTGGATTGTTTAAGAGAATCTCATACGTGTTCGTACGTTTAATAGTTTTCTTTACTGATGCTTGTACCAAATTTATTCTGTCTCAAGAGCCAAACAACATGCATCTAGGTTAAGAAGCTGTAGCTAGCGATGAAATTTGAGTTTACAAGACTCGTGACTACCGTGTGCACGCTACTGCACACAAGACGTACTTCAGAAATGAGCCGACGATCATATCTGGCCATTGACACGGATGTCTCAAGTTTTTCGCTCCACTTGAAGAAACTTCAACTTTGAGCGTGGTCCAAAACTTCGTAAGCTATCCAAGTTGACAATTATGATAGAGCTAGAGCCAATGACCTACGGAATGGGTACATGGGGTAATCAATGACGGAAATAGGCTAAGGGCCATGTGTTTGCGTTCTACTGGGAGGTCAGGGACAACCTCGTGAAGCTGGCGATGAATGAACATTTATCATGGGTATGTCGAGGTGAGGATTGCTGATGCAGATAGTAATGATGCCGCCAAACACTTTCATCATAGACGCCACCTGCAGGTTAGACTACCGTGGTGAGTATTTGGTTTGTCCGATCGTGTACGCATTTCCCATGAGGTGACATTGTTTATGGTTCCTTAAGCAACCAACTGTTTATGAGACTAGGCTATTGCCTTAGCGGGGAACGCACTATCACGTGACGCACAACAATCTGGTAGTGCACTAGACGCTGACAAAGAAAAGTCAACATGACGCAGTTTACAGAGATTTCAATGCCGGATGCGTTTCTTCCATGATATCAAAAACGTCAACAAGCGATTGATGGCTATACATTAATAGTATCGGCTAGCATACTGCGAACTGCGTACGATTTACACTTTGCGCATGTTGACTTAGACTTCGAGCGAGTTCAAAGGCAATGCGGAAAAGAATGAGGCACAATACACATTCCGAAGAGTCTAAATTTTATAACAAACTGTCATGAATTTTCTCTTTTCTTATTGCTTCGTGGTGAGAATTCCAATAAGCAGCTAGTAATTCAATTGTTGCTATAATCGAGAATATGAATTGTAACCTTAACAAAACAATAGTTCAGGCCCACCAATTTCCGTTGCCATGAGTCATATCTTGCACGCAGTCTCCACTGGTTCGCAGGCGTCCCTGGTGCCCATTAAGCGTGCACTTCTCTCTGTATCCGATAAAACAGGTGTCGTAGAACTAGCGACGTATCTATCACAACATGGAGTCGAGCTATTGTCCACAGGCGGCACAGCCAAAGCGTTACGTGATGCCAAGCTCCACGTTGTTGATGTCTCAACATACACAGGCTCGCCTGAGATCATGGACGGTCGTGTCAAGACTTTACATCCCAAGATTCACGGCGGTCTATTGGGAGTGCGTGGCAATGCGCAACACGAGGCAGACATGGCTGCTAATGACATTCAAAATATCGATCTAGTAGTGCTTAACTTGTACGCATTTGAAGCTGCTGTAGCTAATGGCGGTGACTTCGACACATGTATTGAAAACATCGACATTGGTGGACCATCCATGCTGCGCTCATCGGCAAAGAATCACAAAGCTGTAGTCATTTGCTCAAGCCCGTCGCAGTACTCATCGCTTGTTCAAGAGCTCGAAACCAATAAAGAATCCTTCAGCACTACGATTGAATTTCGACGTCGCTGCGCTGCTGCAGCCTTTTCCCTCGCGGCGTCGTACGACTCGTCCATCTCGTCGTGGCTTAACGGTGAGCTCGGCACGTCAACTTCAACTGTCACGCGAGTATATAAAACTGAATTTCCACTCAAGTATGGTTGCAATCCACATCAAAACCCGGCTGCGATTCTCAGTCGTGTAGGTACCACGCTACCGTTTAAGGTGCTGAATGGAATTCCAGGGTATATCAATTTGCTAGATGCTGCCAACGCTTATCAGCTCGTACGTGAACTTCGTTTGTCCTTGGGTCTTCCTGCTGCGGCTTCATTTAAGCACGTTAGCCCTGCTGGTGCAGCTGTAGCTGTTGATCTCGAGGAAGGTCTACACGCCGCGTACGAAGTCGGCGACGTGACGCTTACCCCGCTTTCGCTTGCCTACTTGCGTGCTCGTAATGCTGACCCCTTGTCGTCGTTTGGAGACTTTGTCGCTGTTAGTGACATAGTCGATGAGGCCACCGCCAAGATCTTGAAGCGAGAGGTTAGTGACGGAATCATCGCCCCGGGTTATGAGCCGGCAGCGTACGAGATCCTTAAAGCGAAGAAAGGTGGTAAATTTATTGTGTTAGAAGCTGATCCAACGTTCGCGCTCCCGGATATTGAGTACCGTGAGGTTGCAGGTATTACGTTTGCTCAGAAGCGCAACGACGTGATTTTCTCACCCGAAACACATCTCGCAGATGTGCAGACGACTGGAGCGGGTCCTTTGACTGAAGCTAAAAAGCGTGACCTCACGCTTGCTGCTATTACACTCAAGTACACGCAGTCCAACTCAGTTGGTTATGCCAAAGACGGACAAATGATCGGAGTGGGCGCTGGCCAGCAATCACGTGTAGACTGCGTCAAGCTTGCAGGTCGTAAAGTTGCAATCTGGCACCTGCGTCAACACCCAAAAGTCCAAGGTCTTAAATTCAAGAGCAACGTCAAGCGCCAGGAGCGTGTAAATGCCCGTGTGCGCTACATTGAGGGTGACATGGCGCCTGCAGAGCTCGAAACATTTAATGCACTTTTCGAGACTGTCCCAAAGCCACTAGTGGCAGCAGAAAAAGACGAGTTCCTCAAAAATTTGACGGACGTAAGCCTGGCGTCTGATGCGTTCTTCCCTTTCCGTGACTCAATTGATCACGCTACAAAACTTGGTGTTAAGTTTATAACTCAACCTGGTGGTAGCACTCGTGATGCTGATGTCAAGGCTGCTTGTGACGAGTTCGGTATCACCATGGCTTTTTCTAATCTTCGTCTTTTCCATCACTAAAAGGTAAGAAACTGTCAACAACTAGGTCAATTTCATCAAGGTGAAATTCTTAGAAAAAACAGTGATTTGTTAAAATGCAGACTGACTTCTCCGTACGTCTATGTTTTCCATTAACTGGTCATTCGAGCAATTTATAATGTGCGGTGGTACCAAGCTTTTATTGCCCGTCCCTCTTCCTATCTTTTTCTTGATGCTATTAAATCATAACCTTGTTATCCAGTGGCCTGTTTCTAAACTTTGTCCTGATGCTATTGATTCTTAACCTTGTTATCCAGTGGCTTGTTTATAAACTTAAAGTAGATTGTGGAACCAAACACAAGCACGGCGAAGATTGCTGTCCAGATGAGTTTGACATAAAGTGGGAAAGGCTCAGTGAACATGCCTTTGCCATGCTTGATGATCACAAGCACCTCAGTTACCACTACGGCAATACCTAGCCATGCACGCGGTCCAAGCTTCATAACTGGCATCTTTTTACCTTCATAATTAATTGTGAATGAGCAAAAAATGTAATACTCTGCAACTGCGTAGCTTCCAGCTGAATACCAGATCGAGAGACGATAAATGTTGAGGTTGCTACTTGCAGGGACCCACAACACTGTCTTAAGAAAAAACGAATTCAGCATCATGATCGAAAGAATCGCTACCATCGACATGACGCGCCAAAATCGCTCTGCCGATCGAAAGATCTTCCAATCGTACGCCATCCAGTACGCAGGTGTAAATTGAGCTAATGCACGTTTGGCTTTACCAGTCAAGTTCGGAATTTTTCGAATGCCGACCCAATTAAAGTGACGCATCTCAAAGTAGCGACAAATCTTCATCCCCAAATAAATACCAGCAGCATTGCAGGTAAAAATATCCAGAAAGACATGATCCCACCAGCACTCATTGAAATTTGCAAGCCAATGACTAAATGTGATTTCATAAAGTTCAAACATGACACTTAGTATCCACGAAATCATCTTACTCCGTACCATAATCGAGCCGACAATCCAGCCAAAAAAGTGCATTATCACAAAACGATCAAATACTGTCGCTTTAACATTAGCAAAATACGAGTCTGGATTCTCTGGTGTATATATTCTGCAATCCGAAGCATAAGACGTTTCGGGAAGCTCAACGCCAAGATTCGAGTCAAAGACCTTGAGAAATTGGCGTGCATCATAAGTTTTAAGAAATAGTAATACAATCAGAACCATTTCGTAAAGAATAAAAATGCCGGTAAGTAGACGCCATACGATAGGATGTGGACGCACAAAGTGACCGTCGGGTAGCTGTAAAGTACAATACGTGAGGAAAAAGAGGCACGCATACTTGACGCCACGTTGAATGTCAGCTGCATATTGGTCCTTTGGATCGTGAATAGCTATAACAGACTCGTGAAATGCGGCGTAGACAATCCAGAGCATGAGTAAAAAGCCTACACTTAAAGTATGAGGGCTGCTAATCCATTGGCTCTCGTTGTTGTCATCGACCTCAACCGTTTCCTCAATACTCCACTTTCGATTAGCATAATTCCTTCCTGGATCTGTGCCATAAACCTCCGGAGCATCATCAAGATCCGAGTCACGGCGAGATCGAAGGACAGTACGCTGCGCCGTCTCGTCCTCCATCTAAAATCACGGCAACTTTTCGCAACGTTTGAATCTTATAAGAACATCACTTTTAATTTAAGGGATACGGTAATGGTAACCACAAATTAAAGCTTAGATTTTAAATTAAAAAAGAGCTATTTGAGTGCTATGTTGGCCACATAATCAATGCGCCATGAGATGCACAGCATCATTTAATTTGGTAGCCGTAGTGTGTAATGCTACATGAATAAGTTTCTTGAAAGCATCACGAGCTTCATCGTCACGTAAATCGAGCATTAAAGTCTTGTGTACCCATTTGATGCAATCGACATTGTAAAGTTCTGGAATACCACACGTAAGTGCAAGAACCAGCAACGTAATGAGAAGATTCGAGTTTGTTCGCAAGACTTGAAAAGCTTCACAAGCATAATGTTGAAAATGTTGATAATTTTCACTTTTTTTTCCTCCCATTATGTCAAGCATCGATGGAGTAAAAACAAATGGGGCACGTTCTCTTTTGACCCCTAATTTTGACTTAAAATTCCCCAGAAAATGCCCAAAATCAATATGAAAGAACTTCCCTGAACGTTGTAACATGAGATTATCGTTATGGCGATCGCCAATCCCCAAAACATAAGTAGCTACGCAATATCCAGCACAAGAACGCACAAAGTTTTGCGTGATTTCCAAACCTCGAACAGATAGCGATGTTTTGCGTCGACGTGGAGAGATTGGAAAACAAGATGAAACAGATTTTGAACGCGTTTCTTCTTTCATTGGACTGTTCAATTCGGAAGGAGGTAATAAAGTCGAATCGAAAGATTCTTGACTAGAAGTAGCTTTTCCTTTATCCTTTTGAAACAACCAACTTGAAAGTACACCATCTTTCAATAAAGCGTCTTTCGCAGAACTAAGTTTGCGACTAAGTTTTGTTCGAGCATTCGCATGTCGAGCATAAATGATGCTCGCTAGTGTCTCGGAATCACCCACCACTTCAATCATGCCAATCTCATCACCTGTTGAGATACAAGCGTATGGTAGAAGACAAAGGTCTAGACCAGCTTCTCGCCATAAATCATCCATCACGCGAAGAATCTGAAGTACAAGTTGGTCTTGTCGAAGATCGTCGCCAGCTTTAAAAATTACATATGGTCGACCATGTTGAGCCTTGGCACTTTCAAATTGTAAGAAAAGAGGACGCTTTTTTGATTCCATTACACGACAATTCTCAACAATCACGCGAGTGCAATACGATCTTGGCTGTAATGGAAGTTGAAATGTGTCAGGGAAGACAACAGCTTCCAGTGCCTTAGAAAGTTTCTCCTTCCGACCAGATGAGGACGATTCACTCTTAACACATGCAGCAACTTCTTCGAGTTTCTTCATCACATACACCGATTGACGGATTTCTAACTTGTAGCTCCCACATAGCTGTAGATATTGGCCTGAGATCAGATTAAACCGCTCGGCTGTTTGTGGATTATGTGCTTCAGCTTTAAGAAACCAATACAACAAGTAGCCAATTTGTGAAGGATTAGTGAGAGCACGCATGAGTAAGAACCGAGCTAATGCTGAATCGTGGTATCGTTCATTTTTAAGCGCTTGAACAAGCTGAAGAAGGTACAGCTGTAATCGATGATCGGGCAACGCGTGCATGCAGCGCACAGCGTAAGCTCGAACTTTTGGATCTGAATAAAGTGGACTTAGTAGCTGGAGGGCCTGAAGGTAGGTTGGCTGTTTCCAAAGCAAGAGCATTCGATAGGTTTCGAGCACCTGCTCTCGATTACCCCACTCAACAGAGAGTAAAAATGCTGGAAGCAGTGCTGAATCGTTTTTCAGCACTAAACGGGACGACCAAATGAAGGTTCGATCATCGGCCGACAAATCTACTAACGGATCTTTTATCAGTCGCTCTAAAAGCTTTTGTCGATCTGTTGGCATACTTGCTAACGACAAAACTTCAAGCATTTCGGACGTTTGATCATTGTCAGGCTTATAAAAAATGGATGCTCGAAACGCGATACTTTTTTTCGGCTTTGATAAGCTTGAAAATGCAAACATCTGAGAATACGAACCAGAGCACTCCAACGTAATCTCCATACTTCCAACAGTACGATTATTGAGGCTATCATGATGCAAGCAGTTCTCAATATCAAGGGGCGTGATTATACCTGATGCAGGGGGCGAAACGATATCCACGAGCATCATTCCAGTTCGTAAAGTATGACCAAAATCAAAGAGGTGTAGCCCGCTCCATGCTATCACTTCTCCCGTTTTTGTTACAAATGAAAGTTTTAAGTGTGAACCGTGAGGCATATCGATCAGTTTGAGTCCTAGCTCGATCCCGCTACTTGGATCAAACGTGACTTCGCGAGTTGATTGAGCCAATGTTTTGCCATCGTTTGAGAAACGATGCGATTCGTATCGCAAAGTCGTGCTGGTCTCAAACAATATAGTAGACCCATGTTGGATACTTACTTTCGCCAGCAAAGCGATCTCGGGTACATTTAATTGCGCTCTCGTGATATTGAGAAAAAGTTGCCGATCATCTTTTGATTTTAAAGCTTCAGGTGGGGATGGAAACAGCTCTGTATTCCCGAATTCGCTACTTTCGGTCGCGGAACTCGAGATTTGTGGCGCTAGACCTCGTGATGAGACGTCAAAGAAGCGCTCGTAATGAAAATACAGATATCTACCAAGCTCTTCTGTTACAAATTCTAAGATGCAAAAGTCGTTGCTGGTGGCAGAGCTCAAAGAAACTTCATGGTCGCTTGCTTCAAGTACAATTTCAAGCACACCAACAATCTTAGCATTGTCAGTTGATCCTCGATTAGTTTGTAAGGAAGCAAATTCAAAAAATGGAGCTGCAAGTATGACTGAGTCAAAGCGATACAATTCGCGCGCGACATCATTGCTATCAATCTCGTCGCTCAGTAACTCTAGTGCGTCTCCAATCCAGATTGGTCCACGCCGTTCAAGAATCTGCTGCCCGGTGCTTGTCTTGATATCGACATATCTTTTTGAAAATTTTTCATCGGAAAACTGAAGCGGACACATACGTTACTACTGCTTTAATTGTCTTTGCCAACATTATAGATGAAGCATTACCTTAATGATAAGTTTTTCATTCACATCATCATATGCATAGATCCTCACTTTTCGAGCTGAGAAAATCGATGTCAAAGCATTTTTCACATATTCCAAAGTATGATCAAGTTCATTTTCTGGCGATATATTCGAAAAATGGTCTTTGCAAAAGGTTTTGACAGAGCAATTGGCATATCCTCCAGGCTCAGCAGTAGGATATTCACTTTTTTGTCGAATTAGACTAAACTGCAACGCCCACTTCTTAAAACTCTCCATCTACACAAACAAGTGATCAGGAACTAAATTTAAGCAAGAGGTTCTTCCAAATGTCTTACCTCACTTGTTTCCAAAACTAAGTCATTCTTCTCTGATTTAATAGCAGCACCACATGCAGCGTTAAGATCCAGAATAGTCTAACATCAAGCAAAATCAAATTAATAACAATCAGTGCCACGTTCATACCAAGTTACACTAAACCTTCATGGGTATCGTCAAGTACTCTGCTAATTCCATAGCAATCACTTTCGAGTCTGACGATCCATTCAGTAAAAAGTAATCACCGATTCCAAGCCTCTGTTGGGGACACAACGTTGCCTGCTGTAAAGCGATGGCATGAGGAATCGATACCTTTGACAGGGCCAAGTTACCACACGTGACGATACAAAAGTCCTCTTTCTGCTGCGAGTTTACATTTGAACCCCCTAGACCCAGAGTTTCGCCTGGACGTAAGCGGACACGTCGACTAGCTGTAACTAAAGTCTTGATTTCATCAGCCGAGAACGTATGAAAGTACGGCACACTGCAAATCAATGACGTTGGCTACATTTAAAGAGTGCAATTAATTCTCCTTCAACGTGAAAGTAAAAGCGACGACCAGAACGCACCGACATGTTCTGCTGTTTAAGCTCAATCTCATTTTTAGTCCGATCATTAAACTGCATATTCATTCGCTTCATAAACATAAGTTGTCGAAAAGCCAATTTCCACTTGTTTTCTTTTCCATGCTGTTCAACCGTTGCTTGAAACTCTGAACCATTTTGATCAAGTGCAATATCCGTACGTGCAGCCTCACGTGCTTCTTCCGAATCAAGACGCAACTCATTAGCCATTTTCGGATGCATGTCGATCGAACTATCCGATTCAACAACCATCGAGCTTCTGCTTTGAATGTTTTCACAAGAGAAAGTGAATTTGTCGCTTCATCTACATCCGTTACAAAAGAAGCGCCTTAGCATTTCCATCGGCAGTTTCAAAGCAACGAGTAGAGCATGTCTAACATCGAAACGACCTTTTAAAGATTGAATCGCATTGACAAGAATAACTCAAATCGAAAATTGTCAGAACAGTGAACCTTTCATTGATTATAGCAGACTAGTCACACCAGATATAGAGTAGTGTCTTCTCTCTTGGCATATATTGCGGAGCTCACGCACTCTGCCTCCTTCTAATACGTAACAATATCGACTGCATCTACTGCATTACAATGAAAAAAATCTCCAAACGAGAAAGCTACTTAAACAATAGTCGCACTGAGGTACCAAGTGAAAAAATCCCTTAGTCATGCAACGCTTCCGATCGCCATTGCGGAAGTTGAATGACACAAGCAGTAGTAGATTTCTCAGATAATGATAAACGTCCCATTTGTTCAACACATTGTTCAAACTGAGCAAATTGCGACTGTAGCTTCTGCGCTTCTTGTACGCGATTGAAAAGGAGAAGCATCTCAAGCAAACCTCGAATTTCTCGTGCAAGTGATGCATTTGGACGCAGTTCGAGCAGTTGTTGTTCGACATAAGCTTCCTCTTCAGCGCTTCCTTCCTTCATTCGTTTTCTTCTCTCTCGACGTGAATATCTGCCGTTATGTTTTGCATTCTTGCTAGCATCTCTAAGTGATTGAGTAGCGTAGAAATGACTAGCTGTTGCCATCGACAATGACTGCATTGAAAAGTTTCCAATACTTGCGGCACTATTGTGACTGCCGACGGAACTGACAGAAGTATAGGAAAGCGCACTATCGACAGCGCTTGATGCACCCGAGTGAATGCTACCTGCATCAGTATCAACATGGTCCCATCGCGTACCATCGATCCCGTGGAGCTTAAACAGCCGCTTTTGTTCACGAATATCTGTCAGTCGTTTGAAGTGCTTCGTATACTGCGTTTCCTTACGTTCTATCTCTTCCATAACCTCATTGCAACTATGTAGCAAACCAGGTTCGACATCACTCTCCACCAAATCATTGCGCCGGTGTAGGTAAGCGATACGCAACGCTTCTGACCATTGCTGATGAGTAACCAGCAACGCAACAGCTTCATCGATGTCATTACAATACTCAACATAGATTCTTGACACAGCTACGATATCATCGACAGTTCCATCTTGTCGATGCTGCGTTTGGTTTAAAAGCTCTTGTGCAAGTGCATAAGCTTCCTCTCGAAGTTTGTCAGTAGATTGTTGGTCGCGAGCGCTTAAAGCTAACGCCATCTGCCAATTACGTGCAGCAATGAATGCACGTCGAGCTTTATCTTTGTCTGAAGCCGACAGGTATACATACGCTGCAGCTTCATAATCTTTCTTTCCAAGCAAAAAATCACCTTTCAAACTCAAGATTTGTTGACAAAAGGCACGGTCGCTCAGTGCTGTAACAGCTTTCAACGGCGCGAGAGGAAAGAGTTGAAGAGCATCATTATATAGTTCTCCTTCCTTGATTAGATCAAGAGCGATCGACTGCAACTTACTCCTTGCTGCTTGGTCGTCAGGACTACTTTCGCTAATCAGAGCAGCGACATGAGTCAACGCTCGAGCATGGCGTCCGAGGTGGACGTCGATCGTGTACTTTCGCCAATACTCATTGGTTTGACTAGTCACACGGTTTAAAAACGGACTGTACTCTTTTGGATCAAGCTGAGAATGCATAGCCACAATTCGCACGAGATCTAAATCATACAGCCCCAGTGCTTCCGAGTACAGAGTTTCTTCGTTCGTTAACATGATCAAATGTTTTACTGCTCGCGTTGCTGCCGCTCGATTTCGAGCTGAGACACTTTGATCATTCGTATCACTTTTTTGGAGAAGTTGCTGAATCTTTCCAAGTGCTTTGTCAAAGCACGGAGGAGTTTGTTTCACTGCACTCGTGACAAAAGGAAGTAGCAACGCAGCTTCAGCTTGCTCTCCATCGCTCGCCAGTTTTTCAGATACCCGCATAACTTCTTGACACACCGTATTAACTTTTTTCTCAGGACTTAATGCTGCGCCATTGGGATGGTCATCTGAGAGTCTAGCGACATTGAATGCTTCAAGCTGTGGTCCATATTTCGTGGCCCACACGTCTACAGGATGGAGATTCGTTATAAAGAGACAAAGTCGATCACTCGTGACTGTAGCTGGTCGAGTTGAAAGGAGAGACTGAACGAGTGATTGTGAAAAGTTGGTAAGAAATTCGGCCGGATTCAAGTCAACAAGTACATTTATATCGAGTCGGTGACGGCGACAAGTCTCCAGAGCCGCAACATACTCTCGATTTTGAATCTGATGTACGACGAGAGCTAATACCAATACACGCGGAAAGACGGACTCTAGATTTCCACGTGGCATTTGAACAATGACACTGGATTGCTGGCTTAATGTTGCAACTAGCAGAGCACCACGCTCAACAGACCGAGCTTCAAATTTTACTTTTGTGATATTTCCATAGGCAAAGTCCAATATACCAGACAATGGCGCGATACAAAGTTGAGACTCTCGACCTTGTAGTGTGTATAAAAGCATAGACGATCGCGCACAGTAGCGAAAGGATGAACAGGCAAAAGCTATCACTTTATCATTCACATACAGCCTTGCGCTGGATCCATTCAGTCCAATCACCACATAGCCATATTCATCTTTTTCCCGTGGCATAGATTGATCGTGACAATCAAGCACAGTTATACAGGAGAACGTTGGAAGTTTTGTACGTCGTTGACCTGGCATCAAAGTCTTCGACATAGCATCTAATGTGTACATAGTTCCGCTATGTGTCTGTATGGCAAGTTCGATCGATAGCTTTTCACTCTCTCGATCGTTTTTGACAAGCATGGGCTGTATTAGACAAGCTCTTCTAACATCATAAAGCTGAATCGGATGAGCTGTGACAACCTCATTCGTCTCCAAGCTAACGTTGCTTGCCAAGCAAAGCATCAGCTGATCCCGCCACCCAGTCTTACCAGCAAATACAAGTTGGCGAGTTAAATTTTCAAAACGAACCCAAAGCAGACATGTAAACGTGCATGGTTTATCATCCACCATGCTAGAGAGTTTGATCGCAGTCTTTTTCATCAATACGTCTGGAGAGATACTTCCAACTGCACTCCTTTGCGAAACAGGCAAACCTGCTGATGACGATGATGCATCTGCTGCGAGAAAGTTTTCAACTAGAATGACATCTCCATTTGCGAGCAGCACAAGCAGTACCTCTGCCTGTGAATCAAACACGACTGAATTGATAGCTGCATCCAAAGTGAGTTGAAGCAAAGCAAACGGTGGAGGTACCAATGCACGATGTAGTGGTGTAAGCAGTAGCATAGATCCATCGATTACTCCTGTCACCGCTACACTCTGACGCGGCTTAGCGACGTCGCAACTTTTTCGCTCCATACTTAAATAATCCAGCTTCAGAGATGGATTGTCACTTTCAATGCTACAAATATCCCATGCATATTCGTGCTCATACAAGGTTAATGCCTGTGTGTATGAAGAGCAAGTGAGAACATGAAACCTGCCTGCAACATCTTCATCCCAAACCAAATCAATTAGTCGATTTTGAAAGTGAAGCTCTTGCTTGAGATACCAGTGATAATTATTTCTTGACCAAAGTTGGATAATAAAGTGTTCATTCTTATCATGTTCTTTTTCTTGTAAAGTCACTGCAAGTACATCGGACTTTGTATTCCATTGTACACTAGCGACTTGATACTCTGATGCGTCGTATGCCGCTGGAATGACAAACTCACCATGGCGCAACCCATTGCGCTCGAAAAACACCACAACTAATCGCTTCTTTCGTACTTCACAACTCGCAATTAAAGCAAGAGATTGACTCCAATGCAACGGTGAACCAAGTTCTGATACAGCACGTCCATCCTCAAGTCGTCCCAATGCTTGAAACTCGAGCAATTTTGTAAAGATCATCACCTTGTGCACCACATTATTATCTCTTGTCCTTGTCGCAATGTTAAGTGCAATGTATGCAGCATCACTGCGCCAGCAGAGGTCACAATACCAATTCTTTTCGTCTTGTTCAGTGGTGCATAATGTAAGATCTGATGGCAATGAGTCTATAATCGCCGTTTCGTGGAGTGTCTCCCAATCATTGCTCATGACAAGTAAAGAGTTTGCACCTGTGACAAGGGCCAGTACCTCTTGATTCGCACTCCAAGCGATGGCACGGAGTCCACTATCAACATTCCCAACTTCTTTGCCAATCATAGAGTCCACATCCACTGCGACCAGTGCACCGGTGGTAGAAGCACACACGAGTGCTTCTAACTCAGCCACGTACTTCATCCACTTCCAATGATTCGTTGATACGCCATTGTCTTCCACACACTTTTGTAAATCAAACACTATCTCCAGATCTTTACCATGAGCGTGCATATCCTGTTCGTCGAGATGCAGCGACTCAATAAGGCCACTGGAATGTAAGAAGAAAAGATGTTCATCGCCAGGAATCGACGTAGATGCAACACAGTGATCGTCAGAGGTGCTAGACGTCTGAAGCGACCACACACGACGCTGCAATGACACCAAGTTGTGCATGAGGAGACCAATCAATACACTATGAGATTTCGACGAAAATGTTTGAACATTAACATTAACTTTGGTAACTTAAATGGACACGAAAACGTTGCTTAGCACTCTGTCTCCACAGCTACTGGGGCTAGTCGAGGCTTCATTGGGGTCCAAAGTACCTTCCTCTACAACCTTTAAGCAATCCACTCATTCTGAACCAAAAGCTGTGCGTGGAGCAATGGATTCAGAACCCTATGATCAAAGTGTACGACTTAATCCCACGGATCTATTCAGTACGTTGTATTGCTTTGGTTAGATAGATTGCACTATGCTTAACATCTTGTGACAATTGCTTTAGCGCTAAGACATCCTGATTCTCCTGGCTTTGTGATCAAGGAGAATTTCTTAGGATACCAAAATGCTGTGGCAGTGCGAGATGCTTTAATGGAATTGACAAAGAATGAAAAGTTTTGTGAAGCCAAGGTCGGTACAGGTGAGAATTCGCGCAATGATCAGGCTTTAAGAGGCGATAAAATCCATTGGATACAGACCCCAAGCGACTTAAAGACACCAACAGAGAGTGTGAGTCCGGCAATTCTACAGTTGCGCAGACAAGTGGAAGCTCTTGTGTATGGATTCAAGATCGTGTCACCAGAGCTTGATCTACGCAATGTGGTCTCAACACAATTCTCAGTATTTGTATGTAGTAGCGTAAATGGATTTATTTTTCTCACAAATTGAGACCTAAATCACTTTGCTCGTAGCCAGGAGATGGTGCTCGATTTGTCAAGCACGTGGATACGTATAGGAACACACAAAATGATGAGCGCAAAGCGATGTCTAAAGACAGTCTTGTACGTCTCGTAACGTGTGTATATTATTTAAACGATCACTGGCTGCCTGAAGACGGAGGTTATCTTCGCTTTCATCTGAAGACCTCACCTTTATTATCAGCTTGTCATTGGGACGTTCCACCAAAACTTGATACTCTAGTATTATTTCGTAGTCTTGATGTCGAGCATGAGGTCTTGCCAACGTATCGCGAGCGCAAAGCTGTGACAATTTGGTACTATGGAAAGCCACTTAAAGCATCTTCTGGCCCAACAAGTAGTGAGTGCCTATCCATACCACGTCCACTACCCAGTATGAACGGTAAGAAGTTTACTTATGAAAAGCAACCGTCGATCTTCGTCGCGATTCCAAGTTATCGCGACTCAGAGTGTAAACATACTATCGAAAATTTATTTGCTCGAGCAACGTTTCCAGAACGAATTTATGCTGGTATCTGTTTGCAAACTGACGATACTGATGAGACTTTTGCCTATCTACAAAGCAAGTATTCAAATA
Source organism: Plasmopara halstedii (assembly GCF_900000015.1). NCBI lineage: Eukaryota > Oomycota > Peronosporomycetes > Peronosporales > Peronosporaceae > Plasmopara > Plasmopara halstedii. Next base: position 27,979 of record NW_020187364.1, on the reverse strand, counting down.
ACAAACTTCGTATTCATTGGATGGACTATCGTAGTGCTGCGGGTCCGTGCGTCGCTCGTTCGTATGCACAAAAATTGTGGCAAGGTGAAGAGTTTTATCTTCAAATTGATAGCCACATGCGATTTCGTCCTGGTTGGGATTGTTTTCTAATCAACGAATTGGAAAAATGCTCTCTATCAAAACCAATCTTGACGACGTACCCACTTGGTTACACGTTACCAAACGAGGTGAATAATTTGGACGTTCATTTGATTTGCTTGGCTCACATTGAGTACTTTGTAGGTGTCAACTGAGTGTCGCCCTACTCTGCTTTGTGCCTCATCTTTTGATAGCCATGGCATGTTACGCCAATCCAGTAAAACGCTGACAAGAGTATTGACCAAGTAAGCTTTGTGGATAACTTAAGGCCTGTCATACTCATCATACATATGATTAGACCGTTGTCTTCTCTGTTTTGGGCTGCAGGTTTTGCTTTTTCTTCTGCTCAAGTAATCGCGGAAGTGCCATATGATGAAAGCTTGCGATTTTTATTTTTTGGAGAAGAATCGTCAATGGCTGCTAGGCTGTGGACATCAGGTTGGAACTTTTTCGCTCCTTCGGAAAGTGTAGTATACCATCTTTGGAATCGTGCATATCGTCCAGTGTTTCAAGAATTGGAATGCGATGAGACTAAGCGATCCCGTGCATTGTCGCTTCAGCATGTCAAGCAATTGCTTCAAATCGATGTAACATCCGAAAGTCATGAAAAATCACCTTGTGTGGGTACGTACGGATTAGGAAGTGAGCGAAGCTTTAAAAGCTATCAGAAACATATTGGAATCGACTTTTTCGCTCGAAAAATCGAATGGCGAGCAGAGTGGGGTAATCTTGATCCAATTCAGTTTGACCTGAAATCTGACACTGGTAAAGCACTGGTTCCAAAGTAACTCAATCGTATAATAAGAGGAAAATTGGGTTTCTACTCCAGCGTTTGATTCTTTTAACGCTTAAACTGGACGTTTTCTTAGCTTTCTTGCTTTCGACAATCGGGCGTTTACACAACTTGAAGAGAAGTGACGACGTGATTTGTGCTGATGCTTTAGATAACTACAACTCGAATGTTTGCTGCCTTTGACTATGGAGATGACATATGTGTACTTTCGTATCTCTGACGCGTCCGCTCCTTAAAGTTGCTAAGTGGCGCAAGTTGCGCACCTATCAGTTAAAGTATCGTACGCTACCATTATTGCGGACCATAATGGCATAGCAACATTGATTTCATCTCGTTTTCAGTAATGTATATACAATCCTTTTCCTTAAGAACTTCCTTGCGGTCGTTAGTAGACATGCCGTAAGATCTTACATTTGTAATAGCGATGGTAGATTTAGAAAATTGAATTTCATTCGGCAACTGATGCTCTCATGCCGCATGCCGATATGCTTACAATTGCGGGCCCAGTCGCTCTGCGACTTTAATTATGCGAGCTATAAACACATACTATCATACTTATAGAAATCGTTATGGACAAGACAAGAGTCGCAGACGCCCTTCGAGTTTCGTTGTACATTCTTTGACCTAATGTCATCTAATTAATGGATGTCGATATGAAAGTAGACTCGAACTGACACAAGCCTTGCTTGAGCACTCCCTGAGCTCTTTTGTCGGCCTTACAGCTGAACTCAATCTCAGTGAGCTTTCACACAAAGTGCTTTGCGCAGGAAACATCATTTGTGGATGTTAGAGGACGGCTATCCAAGGGTACACTACGTCACTCGGATCCGAAAGAGCTCGCAGATTGTTAACCCCAACTATCCGATAGCTGCATCTTTCTGATCGGGTCTTTCTTGTCTTTCAGGTGAAAGTCGCTCAGTGGCGGAAGTCGCGCACGCATTAATTTAAATTGATCTTTGTAGGGCTAGCATTCTAAATTCCGGTTAAGGAAGAACTCTAATGATGTATCTGCTGCGGTAACGGGTAGCATACTGTGTCAACAGTCCAATTTGTTAAAATATCTGATGAAATATACAGATACAAGACGAAGATCTAAATTGAGCTCTTTCGTTGATACAGATTACGCGCCGTCACATATACATCTTTTTCACAAAGAGTGCTGAAAACGCTGCACGGGCCACCCTCTTGATGAGTAGTGCTGACCTGCGCCTTGTCCACATGTGCCGCACAAGAAATCTGTCATGATAAAATATTTAATATATACGTTTGACCATATTTTATTATATAAATGCCAAGCTAGTGTACAATGGACCTCTCCTTTACGGAGTCCCATCACATTCAGACTTTGAGTACTTCTGAATATTTACAATCACACCTAAGTGCAATCAAATTTGTACAAAAATATATTTGTATTGATTAGCAGAAAGTGATGTAGCCACACGGCAGACACGAACCACAAACGAACTGATTTGTCCATTTGCAATGGTGAGCGATAAAATTCCTCCATTCTCGCTCGGTATGTGCAATTTGTACGCATCACTTGGTGTACATCTAACGTTACTACTTACTGGTACATTGTCACCAATTCTTGTCAATTATATATAATAGATAAACCGCGACATGATACTACCACGTACGTCGGTCGATGGCGCAAATTCGCAGAACTCGTATCGCCAAAGTACGTTACAGGTGTTATAAATTTAAAGATTTGACTTCACATTCTTCTAACGCTTGACAGGTGGCTTTTTCTGAGCTCAGAACAGATTCGACACGCAACTCAGACATTGGACGATTTTCGTAGCGGAAAGCTCGATCGCGGTCAACACAGTGATGCAGAATTGTGGAAATTTCGACAGGGTATTACTTGCTAATAGCACAATCAACTTGTCTAAATGCTAAGCATATAATCTATT
>NW_020187364.1:15059-15574 GCF_900000015.1 Plasmopara halstedii | reverse complement strand
TGCACAGAGGAAGCTTGACTTCCAAGAGTATACAAACTCTAAGTGAATGGCAGTTCACTGATCCTTGGTCAGAGGATTGTTAACCAAATTTAGGTAGATTTAAGACTGAATATATTTATAGGTGTTCCTTAATGTTTTCCTATTACATGACCATGTACCCATCACCAAATTTAGGTAGTTTTAAGACTGAATATATTTATAGGTGTTCCTTAATGTTTTCTTATTACATGACTCTCAAGCCATGTACCCATCTAGTAATGTGGTGTATGCCACACCACAGCTCCTTGGGAGAGTGACGGGTCCCTCATGTAACCCCGTTACATCCTCCCCCACTTAGGTTCGGTTTACCGACCAATCAGAATGAGGAGAAAGTGCGTCACACTTTCATCGTCCGAGTCGATAGCATCGACTAGCTGCCGTGCCACGGCGCTGCGGCTCTCTCTCGCTATCGCCTTCGAGCGCTGCACGCGCTCTGCACACACGGTCTCCACGTCGACCTCAAGCATGCCCCCAAA
>NW_020187364.1:14625-14766 GCF_900000015.1 Plasmopara halstedii | reverse complement strand
CCACGAACGACTGTCATCGACTCTGTCATTCTTCAGTTTATTCGATCCGATGCTGCCCTCTTCTAACTTTCAAGCGCACCTAGTCGTCACATTAGCGTTTTGCCACCTCAATTTTTTTTCAGCCAAAAGTGAATTTATTGG
>NW_020187364.1:14517-14615 GCF_900000015.1 Plasmopara halstedii | reverse complement strand
CCGGGAATCGAGGGGTCCTCGCTCGCATTGAGGACCGCCTGACGGAGCTTGGACAGGATATGTCTTATCTCCATGGGCGAATCGGTCGCCGGGCCCTT
>NW_020187364.1:13356-13435 GCF_900000015.1 Plasmopara halstedii | reverse complement strand
GGTTGGGGAGTACTTCTGGAGATTTGACTTGCGTAGTAGCTGGCAAATCGAGAAGTGCCTGTGTGGCTCAGTTGAAAGT
>NW_020187364.1:12848-13346 GCF_900000015.1 Plasmopara halstedii | reverse complement strand
ACCATTGTCACACCACATGCTTCTTACGGATCAGAAACAAACCACTGTGCGTATCCATGCACGAACCCACGTTGTGTGCACACTTTAGTCGTTCGAGTACGGCTTGAAGGGAGACGGTGTCTTCTTTGTCAACATACACCCGCCTCATGCAGTAGCGCACATGCGCACTGAACGTTGTCAGAATGACAGCGAATGCAGAAACAGCTGGCGTGGGGAGACGGCCTTCAAAGTGGCATCGGTTGCGATCCGACCAAATGAAGTGCAGTGTCACTGCGCACATGACACCCCATATGTCATACACAACACACTTTTGCACTGACCATTCCGGACGAACAGGAGGCAAGTGGGCGGTGGCGATACAGTTCCACGTTGCACGTAACTCAAAGAAGCACATCCACGCAGGTTGCAGCATCGACCACAACTAACGAGCAAGAGTACAGTCGAAAAACAGATGCTGGAGCGTTTCCACACCGTTGCAACCACTGCGCACGCAGCATT
>NW_020187364.1:12673-12838 GCF_900000015.1 Plasmopara halstedii | reverse complement strand
ATAGACGTAATGACTTCTCATAATGCACTATCTTAACATCTAATAGGGAAATAAATATGCACATAATGACTATAAAGTTGTGTGGGTCAACACAGTGGTTATGGCGGAGGCGACAGTGTGGTCGTAGGTTCGATCCCCACAAGAAGCCTTCCATCAATCAGCAAG
>NW_020187364.1:11328-11473 GCF_900000015.1 Plasmopara halstedii | reverse complement strand
ATCTTGCTCAACCGGTCGACGAATACCACGACACCCGTGTTGCCCGCCTAATCTTTCGGCAGGCCAAACACAAAGTCCGAACTCATGGACTGCCAGCACCCAGTGGATACCGGTAAGCTGGCCAGCGGCGCAGCACCATTTGGAA
>NW_020187364.1:10183-10742 GCF_900000015.1 Plasmopara halstedii | reverse complement strand
TCCAAATCAATAAAGATCAATGGGTCTCGCACACGATAGAAATCGGCTAATTTGCTGCGAAATTGATCTCGAAGTCGTCGATCGTGCTCGGTTTCACTAGCATTATCCATTTCACATCGCTGATTGCAATTCCATGATAAAGTGCGTCGTTCCACTTTTGCTTATCCTTTGCTGAAGAGGCAGCACAGAAAAATGTTTTACCGTCCTTGGTTTCGAGCTCCATCGCATGTTCGTGCGTGTGGGTGGAAGTTTTGTCATGCCAAAAAAACCAAGGACTCGTTGTGGCGCCACTGTTACAGTTTTCCTACCATCGTGAGTGACATAGAACGAGAATTCAATCCGTACCAACACACAATATCTCTTCCGCATGGACAGAAATTTGTGTCCGCGTTTTATTAGATGACCATCCATCAGAATATTTGCATCTGAAGGATCTTCTGACTTATTTAATACTATACTGCTTTTCGGCAAAAATTGTTGCGAGAACAGTACAAAAAGACGTACACACAGGATCGATGGTTACTTCACTTTTGTAGACTGTGTCAACTTGTTTGAGTAT
>NW_020187364.1:10033-10173 GCF_900000015.1 Plasmopara halstedii | reverse complement strand
GTTTGGAGACCAGTACGTGACGCATGACGATTTGGTACGAGGAATTGCTGCATTTGAAATGGAGGATGCGTCATCAGAAAATGGTCAAGAAGATCAAGTAGACGTTAGTGTAGCCAAAGACGAATTTCGCGCTTTCTTAA
>NW_020187364.1:9821-10023 GCF_900000015.1 Plasmopara halstedii | reverse complement strand
TGGCTTGTTGCATCTGGGCTTGCATCTGAGCTTGCATCTGAGCTTGCATCTGAGCTTGTTATTGCTGCTGTTGGTTGATGTAGACAAGCACCTGCTGCATGGACATTGTATCGGGTCCTGAAGTAGTTGGAGCAGCTGCGGCAGCAGGCGGAACAGCATCCGATTGCATATTGGCACTTGCAGTTTTTCGAGATTGCGTGTG
>NW_020187364.1:9653-9811 GCF_900000015.1 Plasmopara halstedii | reverse complement strand
TAGCGCAGGCGAGGAAACGTTGGCGGAGGAAGGCGAAGTCGGGAGCGCAAGGTGAGCGTGTGCGGAGGCTGTTGGAGAGGAGGTCCTGCTGGTTTGGAGGGGAAAAGGGAAGTGATTTATTGATCGTTCAGTTTATCGGGACGCTGGGCTTACTAGCT
>NW_020187364.1:4568-9017 GCF_900000015.1 Plasmopara halstedii | reverse complement strand
ATTGATCTTATGCAAAATTTGGCGTGATCGTCTTCTGCTTTACGGCAAGCAGTTGGCGTCCACGTCACAACAGCATTCTATATTAAGCGTTAAGGCACACCTACCTCTATACGCTAAGCGTAAAGTTATTCGATGTTGTGATAATGCTAGCATTGGGATAAGGTGTGCGTGTAACATGCGCTTTATCACCTCGACATCAGAGTTTTCAGACACCTTGCTTCTTAGAACTTTCAGCTACCGATCACATATTACATCTGAGGTTCTCAACTGATTGTCTGACGGCACATTAATGTCAATATCATACTTTTTAACAATGACATACAGCCCGCAATGATTACTGTGACCACCAAGCCGAAGGTACTAGATGTATAAACTGATATTATCACGACATTTCATCGAGCGCGTCGAATTATGGTTTGCTTCGGCTAAGCAACCATCGCTGACAAAGCGGGTATGATTTGAATATTGACGAACAGAAAGAAGATCACGTGATGCCTTTCGGCTTTTCGTAGGGTCGTTAAAAAACCTTTCTTTCGTCCGAACTTGTTCTTCATCATGGTTCCTTTATCGTATGCCATGTGCTGCGTCGGACCCATATTCATTTCGCCTGTTACGCTCCAGCCTTTGCAATAAACTGCACTGCACTCTAGACAGATGGTGATGGACGTGAACGCGTGAGCGTTTGAGCTCTCGTCAGCTCATAACGTCACAAAAGAACTCCTTTCTTCACGATAAGGTGTGCCTACAATGAAGTGATAGCTTATTAAGCTCAGTGTTTATCTGCTTTGCTGAGCCATATGTGATCTATCCAGCACGCGCAGCGACGTCGTCACCACATTTCTCATATTTAATTGCATAATGCTTATCATTTTTTGCCAAATTTTCCATTAGAGTACGATGTTAGATATCGAGGTGACTTGATGCGCTTTTACGATACTGACGTCGCCAATTGCTGAGGCGCTATGTACAGCGTACGGGTGCGATGGGTAAACCAACTCAGGTAGTCTTTATAACATCTGAATGCCAAACGCTTGCATTAAAATTAGCGATGTCGTCCCATGACGTCGCCAAACTTTAGTGAAATGCGCTGTTTTGTCGCCTTAAATTGGCGAGAGTCTCGCTTTATGTCGTCTTTTTGAGCCGAAAGTGGTCGACAAGTTTGCCAAACTTATGGCGTCAATTAAAAAAATGGAAAGCTATTTCGTCAGAACTTTTTTATTTGACAACGGTGGCAAGTTAGTGAACGATGACCAAATTTTTGGAGCGTCGGACAATTATGTACAAGTTTACTCCTACGTACACCGGAGATGAATGGCATTACTGAGAAGATCTGACGAACAATGGTGAAGCAGAATTAATGGCTTCGTTATTGCAAAGATTCTACCCCACACGTGGCGTTTGTCACGTCAAACGCCAAATCAAGTTTGAATTGGCAAGGAACCATTGCTTGTGAGCCTTAAGGTATATGATTGATATGCGTATGCATATGCTCGTGGGATCATAGCACGGATGGACGAAACATTGTGAATGATCAAGCGTAAACGTTATTACAGGATACGGTCGCTGGGTAATTAGCACAAAACAAATAGCAGGATCGAGTCAAAGGCGGAGAGAGACGCTTACGGTCGCAAGCGGACAAGGTGAGAATTTTGAAGGGCCTAAGTCGTACATAAAGCAATCGGTTATCGGAACGGTTTTGATTAAAGGAGATTAAACCTTGCTCGGTCTGTTAAGCAATTATAAATTGACGGTGCACCAAAACATTGTTCAAATAGCGCTCCACGGGCTACTTGACAACGATGTCTACATAATACAGCGGAATGAGTACATTTGTAAAGAGCATCCAGAACTCCTCTGTCATTCTAAGCACTTCCTCTACGGTCTGAAAGAGTTACCCCGGATTCCAGAACTGTACACGAATTTATTTAAATTCGAGCTTTAAGATGTATGACCGATCACTGCATCTAAGTCAAGCGAGCCAACTACGATATAATCTTTGTGGCTCTGTACGTCGACAATCTTTTCTTTGTACGTAAAATGACAATTGCTCAAGTCAATGATAGGGCACCCGGCTAGAAATGTGAGTGAGGGACTTGGGCAACCTCTTTTTCGGCATGGAATTCAAGCAAGATGCGTTTGCTGCAAGCGTGTCTATACTATAAGATACGAATGAGAAGAATATTCTGAAATTTTTGGTTGACCCTAGGAAAAACTGTCAGGACACCTGAAGACACCGAACTCAGAATGAACAAAGCCTTGTGTGACAAGCACAAAGAAACTACAGCTTGCTTGCTGTATCGCAATGCAATTGCCTACTTGATGTATCTCATAGTTGAGACTTGGCCGGACTTCCCACTGTAGCTTGCTGCTTTGGTGGGATATTTTGCCATTTCGTGGTGGAACCCTGTCACACACGCAAGCAAGCACTCAGACGTACGCAAGGCGCAAAAAAACACACGGCATAAAGTAAAGCAAGTCAAGAAAGACTTCAAGGCTAATGTGAGCTAACAAAGTCGAAATTTGACGCAGTACGCTCATTATGAATGGTGTACCTAACAAGAAGCAGCGCAAGGTGCCATTATCAACTATACAAGCGGAGTACGTGGCGGAAGCGAATTGTGTCTGTGTACACTAGACAAAATGATTCTGTAGACGTTTTGAGGATTATCATCCGAAATACATATATAAACCTTAACGAAATCATATGTATAAATCTTAAATATTTGCTGGATGCATATATTATAGAGAATCAAACCTAGAAAGAAGTTTAATATTCTCGAGTAACATCAAATTCATTTTTTGTCGCGCATTGTTATACCCCATAACACTAGACTCCAGATATGGCTCTCTCAACCTCACGTTTCACATAACCAGCATTGATACAGCCTTACTAATAAGGATCAATTTGATTACAGAGACGCGTCGAATTTTATATGTCGATTAAGTTTCCACGATGTCTGTCAGATTGTTCAATGGGTCTGGTGAAAAAACTGGCCTGTAAATTGGTACTACTGTACTCTATTCACTTAATCTGCTTAATTTGTTGAGTTAATACTGTTGAAGATCGATGATACGACAGTATCCTTTTTTTACATGCATAACTATTACATTATGATCGTACAGAAAATTTAGCCTAAAGGCTAGCGCACATAGAGGGTTCACTGAGATTCCTAACAGTACCTACGTCCTCTCGTCCTCTTAAATGGTTTACTGACCAGATTAAGGCAGAGTTATTTAGTACAGATATGGCAATGTTAGGACGAGAAAGACATAAAATCATTCTTAATTTCTTTCTTCGGCTCTTACAACACATTTTATAAGCTCAGAAGCTTGACAACACGTCGTGCATAACATATTTGGTGTTTACGACATATTGTGAGCTAGCTTTTGCTGTTTGAGCCTTTCAGAACAGCAGAACAGACCCAGCGCTTTAAAAACTTAGCTCAGTCTCATGTGACTTTTTGTGTAACGTTTCGATCGAGTTGTGGTGCAAGCTGCTGCGTCGACACTCAATGGATGCAGATTATATACATATATTGACGGGGTAGTATACTAACTTTATTCGAATCTTCCAACTTCAATCCATCTGGAACGCGCTATCCCTTCAGATCGTGCGAACAGAAAATTCTTACAGCCGGCAATCTTTTTCCTTACGTATGGCTTGCCTAGATGTCAATGTTTTATACATTTTTGTTAAGAAAGCAGCAAGCAGCAATTGTCAATCGCAGGCGGTACGTAAGCAAATGAGTCAACGAATTACGAGAAAAAAAGCTGGAACAACGAGTTAGGTAGCATCTCAAACAAAATCTAGGCTTCCTTGGCCCATCTTAAGGGATCCGGCAAAGATCTAACTCACATATAAGTCAAAACTGTTCCAGCAGGAGCTCGCGTGCTGAACCCAAATACTTCTTGACTCTTCTGACAAGAAAAACTGTTTCTGCTCGACTTTTAACGACAACATGAATCGAATCTTTCGATCCAAACTCAATCTAAAAATTAGAAGATCGTTTTGACATAATTGTTGACATGGTTTTGTAAACGTGTTGATTATTGTTCGTTTTAACGTGGTACCTACCGGCTGCCACGTATCTTAGCACATGAATCAGGTGAACTATCCTAAAATGCTAGCAATGATCGGCCCAGAATCCCATGCTGAATAATTAAAAATCTGGTACCTTCATGTCCCAATTGGAATGGTTGAGCAGATCAACCACTTAATCACTTGACAAATGCCTTTTAATGTACATTCTTGGCAGCATGACTTGAAGTTTTAGCGCTCATCTGATGCAGATTATATATACAGCGAATCCTGCACTCAACAAACTATTGGTACCGGTCGATAGCTACATATTTCAGCTTGCCAGTTCCCATTTTGCATTCGCTTGATCACTTCTTGTAGTGCACGCAATGTCTGCCGATCTCTGGTCTCCAACATATCGGGGCATCATT
>NW_020187364.1:4061-4558 GCF_900000015.1 Plasmopara halstedii | reverse complement strand
TGCCCTTCTTGTTCCCTGTTCCTTGGTAGCAGCCGCTCTCGAGCTTCTCCCTGCGACGAAAGTCACGAGAAAGAAGTTCTGGATGTGATTGGATCACATCCAGAACTCACTCCATTATCACCCAATCAGATTTTGCCATACGAATCACAGTCATCATTCGTCGAGTCAGTTGGCTCGTCCAGCTCTCATTACGCGACGCTACTTCAACACTCCCACTCGCCGCTAATGCGCAGCGGGCTTGGCGCGTACTCCGTTCTCCGAGCGAAGTACCTGAAGTCGCTTGGTTCCCAGCGGCTTCGTCATCATGTCCGCCAACTGCTTTTCCGTGCCGGTATAACTCACATCAATAGCCTCCCTTGCCACGTTCTCTCGGATGAAGTGATCGCGAATGTCCACGTGCTTGGTCCTTGCGTTGTAGCCGGCGTTCGATGCCAGCGCGATCGCCCCTTGGTTGTCTTCCCATATGCGAGTCGCTCCCACTTGCTCGTGACCAAGGC
>NW_020187364.1:364-649 GCF_900000015.1 Plasmopara halstedii | reverse complement strand
GTACGGCGTCATGTGCGACGTCGCACCACTGTCGATCAGCCAGCTCGGCGATTGATCCTTGCCAACAGCGAGTGCAGTATCAGCCATGGCACTGGTGATCACAGAGTCTTCTGACTCATTTACCGGGCATAATTCGCTGACCGCGAATACTGCACCATCGTCACTGCCGTCGACCTTGCTTGGGCAACCCCGCTTCATGTGTCCGACCCGGTCACAACTGTAGCACTTGCCCCGGAACCCGCCATTCTTCTTCGCGCCGTTGCCCTTGCGGTCATTGATCCTGCC
>NW_020187364.1:122-194 GCF_900000015.1 Plasmopara halstedii | reverse complement strand
TTCCTGTGTGCCCTTCTTGTTCCCTGTTCCTTGGTAGCAGCCGCTCTCGAGCTTCTCCTGCGACGAAAGTCA
>NW_020187364.1:0-112 GCF_900000015.1 Plasmopara halstedii | reverse complement strand
CTATGTATCATCTTATTACACGGCTATACCTACTCGGCCCTGACTAAGATATTAAAAACCGCTGGGGTATTTTTCTTGATTTTAATTCTTGATTTTTCTTGTACGAGTCGCC
>NW_020187363.1:0-701 GCF_900000015.1 Plasmopara halstedii | reverse complement strand
AACAATAAAAAGTTACGGAAAACAGTATTGCGAGTCGTTATTACACACTGTTAATTGCGAAACGTTTTGCGTTCAGTTAATTCATTTGAGGACGAGAGAAACATCTGCAATTCAGACCTCGATCATTATCATTAGTCCGTCCAGTCAGTCCTTACCCAGCAGGACAAGCTTACTGAAAGCACTTTAAACTAGCTGCTTTAGTCACTATTCAAAATGGAGGGTTACTTAATCCGAATTCCAAATGAAGCATGCATTCCTGATACACGTCCTGCTTGGCGACAACGATCTGATGCTGGAGAATCCGTCCAATCTCGCGTGCTCTACTACATTATCGAAGCAGGTTATATTCACGGCTATGAGTCGCTTCCATGTTATCAAGATGAACCAGTGGAATCGTTTCAGCTCACCAGTTGTCACATCGAGATTAACGTCATGCGCTCACTCAATCTCTTTGAAATGAAAGCCTACGTCGTCAGTCAGCGACAGCTTCATGACGAGACTTCAAATTCTAATTCCGACAGCAGCGATGACGATGATAGAAGCCCTCAGAAATTGCCACCAGCAATGCATCTTTCTTTTCCCAGAGCTGCTAGTAATTACCATGTCTTCTTCCTCGCACCCAGCAAGGATTTGGTCCAGAAGTGGTCGGTAAAGTTGTTAAATTGGAATCGTTTTGTTTTCAGCTCCTACAATGCTTTAGA
>NW_020187362.1:0-373 GCF_900000015.1 Plasmopara halstedii | reverse complement strand
CAGACAAGTTGATCTTCGGCGCTGAAAAAATCCCCCCTTTTAGAGTGCTTCATTGGGAAGCGTGGCCTTCGAGCGGATCCTGCTAATGTCAACGCCATTGTGGACTGGCCGGTTCCAAAGAAAAGAACTTGCGCAAGGGGCTTGGCCTCGCCAACTACTTGCACAAATATATTGCAATTTATGCGGAAATAGCACAACCATTGTCGAATCTCCTTAAGAAGGATACGGAATGGTGTTGGGATACCGAGCATCGGCAGGGCCAAAGACAGCCTCCTTCGTGCACCTATAATCGCGTTGCTAGACCCCGATCGTCTTTTTAGTGTCGTCTGTGACGCTTCGGACTTTGCCATCGGCTGTGCACTGCTACAAGCAG
>NW_020187361.1:0-312 GCF_900000015.1 Plasmopara halstedii | reverse complement strand
CGTCATGAGATCGACCTGGTTTCGGGAACCAAATACTGCGTAACACGCCAATGGCCCCCGCCAAAAGAGCAGTGCGTCGTCATTGACGCCTTTTTCTGTGCGAAGCGTGACGCAGGGATGGTATGTGAGATCAAGTCTCTCCATTTGTCACCCACGTTTTGTGTTCGGAGGCCGAATGGCAAGTGGCGTATCGTTTATGCTTACAATAAGCTCAACGCGACCACCATTCCGGCACAGACGCCGATTCCTAGAAAGATGTTCTTCAGAACAACATGGTGGGATGTACGAAGTACAGTGCACTCGATTTGGTAG
>NW_020187360.1:0-356 GCF_900000015.1 Plasmopara halstedii | reverse complement strand
GGCTACTATCCTGAAGACACGTCGGTGCTGAAAACCTGCGTTGCTAACGATGGCTCGGTGACGACAGTGCCTTGGCGACTAGTTGCTAAAGGCGTCTCATCTCAGCATGCCTGGAATGGCGTTAGTCTGTTGACTACCAATACTAAAGGTATCAAGAAGAAGGGCCCCCTCTTCATTCAACATCTTCTATCAACGCACTCGGTGTCCAGCATTCAAGAAACCAAGTTCAGTGACGTGCAACACCTCTTGACGTTCAAATTCCATCTCGCCTCGAGCTTCACACACAAGCTCTTTGTCAATGTCCCAAACACACTGTTGGATCGACCTACTCGTGGTCGAAGCAATGGAGTGATGAC
>NW_020187359.1:0-362 GCF_900000015.1 Plasmopara halstedii | reverse complement strand
GTTCCAATACCAGCTGTCATATCATTGAGCTTCCAGACTCGACTCGTTCCAAAATCAATAAGTTTCGGCTGCAATCTCTTAGTTAACAGAATATTTCGGGCTTTCAGATCACGATGGATGACTTGACGACTGTGGAGATAATCAATGGCTTTAGCAATGCCAATCGCCATGTCAACCTTGTCCCGTGCCCACGTCATCAAGTCTCCACTTCGCTTTAAAAATTGTTGTAAATCTCCGCGAGGTAAAAATTCTTCAACCATGGCCAAGTTTTCTAAACTGCTCCACGCCACTCCTATAAACCGAACGATATGAGGATGCTTTAAACTTGCAGTCAATTGAATCTCGTTGATGAACTTCGCTGT
>NW_020187358.1:0-733 GCF_900000015.1 Plasmopara halstedii | reverse complement strand
AGCTACGGCAGCCCCGCTGCACCTGGTAGCACTCGTAGTCAATCCACGCCTGAGTCGTTACGAGTGAGGTTGAAGGAATACTTCTATTTGCCCCCGGGCATGCAGGACGGGCTTAATAAGCTGATGTCCGTACTGGGCCCTGAGAGCGTGGAGCACCTCGTTGCACAAGGGTCCGAGGCGATAAGCGCGCGCCTAGAGGCGTTGTCAAGTTATGTTAGAGCATTTACAGCAGAAGCTGTCAGCGTCGACCGCGTCTACGACGGATGATCCTTCCGACCCAGGTCGCTCATGGTGAACGTTAAGACCTTCGAGGGTAAGGATGGGAAGATCTGGATAAGAGAGGCTGAGATGGCTATGGCATCCGCCATGCTCCAAAACGAGCAACAACGCGTAGCGCTAGCTATCTTAAAGCTCGGGGGTCGAGCGCGAGAATAGGCACTAACATACGGCGTGGTTAATGCTGCGTTCCCCTCCTGGGAGGAGCAGAAGCGTCAGCTTCTGCGAGTGTTCTCGCCGTCTAATCAGGCATATCGCGTTTCCTTGCTGTCCGACAGGACAAGAAGGAGTTGGTGGACTTTGTCCAAGAGTTGAAAACTCTTATTGCCGGGATGGCAGCAGATCCTCTCCCCGAGTCGGTCGCAGCGACCGTCTTTATGGAGCGTCTCCGCACTGGCGCGGCCAGGATGGAAGTCTTCCGTGTGCATCCGTCTTCTTTTGAAGAAGCGTAAACCTG
>NW_020187357.1:389769-390582 GCF_900000015.1 Plasmopara halstedii | reverse complement strand
TACTAGCATACTGGTGTCGTTCTGTGGAGCATTATCAACAAAAGGTCAAGGCAGGGTCCCAATATTACACTGACCAATTTAAGCTTGCAAAGATGCTTGACGCGTTCAAGTATGAAAGTGACATTGATAAGACTCTGAAGAATCTCCTTAAAAATCAGGCTGAGAATTGGTGTGACAAAGGTGAGAATCAAGAGAGTATTTTTAAGTTGTTGCACTTCGATATCAAGCGTTTGGATCTGTTTGAACTGCCGATAAAGTCGTGGCTAACGTTTTTAGAGGAATCCAGTCAGCGTTACCCAGACTTGATGCATTATTCGATCGGGTCTCTCAAGAAAGTTTACACTGAACAAGAGCTGGCGACGTTCATAACAAAAGGATTACAGAACCCCGAAACAGAGTTAGTCGCGACGAATCTGAAGCACGACCTATTTCAACATTGGTTCAATGATCTGAAGAAACCGTCAGAAATCGCTAAATATTTCGGGAAAGAAAATCCACTACTGTCTGACTACTCCGCCTTTCACGAAAATATAGGCTATTCCAGTGCAGTCCGGCCTATTCATACCATGTTCTGGCCTTCTTCTCAGTTCTCAGACAGTAAACTCATGGTAAGGCTGCCTGAGAAGCCCAAAGTGCATATCCCAACCGCTTATGGCCTGCTTAAATCTTTTGCAAGCTTTGTTGCCGAGTTCAACACGCGCTTTCGTGTAGAATCCTTGGATTTGTTCGCGCTTCTTTGCGCTCGCTTTGATTGGAGTGACGTGACCGGCATTCTTACTAGTGGCAATATGAAATTACGCTTGGAAAAAAAAT
>NW_020187357.1:388879-389263 GCF_900000015.1 Plasmopara halstedii | reverse complement strand
TTCTGATGTATATGAATAAGTACAATGACATCTCAAAACCGAAGGTTGTGACGCCATTTTCCGTTTTGGAGAAAGCTTACCATCCAGTCACTATTGCAAGGCTCTTTTACAAGCTACCAAAAATTCCTGAACTGAAAGAATTTGGAAAACAGATCGAAAAAGGTGTGTTTGATTTCTTCAAACACACGGATTTGCCACCGGATAAAATGTTAAAAGACTTCCCCTTCGCATTCAAAAGAAGAAAAAGTAAGTTTGACCAAACAGCAAGGCTGTGGCTGATAAATGGGAAAACGTACCAAAGCTCTCACCCCGATACCCCTTTCCATCCTATCAGGATATTAAATACAGTGCACACTGACATTGCTTTGATCCACATGATTACCA
>NW_020187357.1:377212-377566 GCF_900000015.1 Plasmopara halstedii | reverse complement strand
CTCCACGATCAGCCCGCGAGCCACGCTCGGGACCCCTGTCCAATGCACCGTTGGTGTCCTCCAACTCGGACATTCCAATGTCTAGCACGTTGACCGTCTTGGTCCGGTGCTCTCGCCAATAGCGCTTTTGGCTCCTAGCAGTGATGGGTTCATGACTCGCCAAAGCTCCAACATGAGACGTGCGCGTAGCGCCCAAGGTCTTTTACCTCCAATCAATTTATGGCTCATGGTGTTATACCTATACCATTCCTAGGGTGAGGTCATACGTTGCATCCAAGTCTAAGATTTTACAGCCACGCTATCGAAGTCAAGTTTCTTAACTTCGAGGTCCACAGAGACCTTCGGGACCATGAA
>NW_020187357.1:359128-366539 GCF_900000015.1 Plasmopara halstedii | reverse complement strand
TGTGGACAATTCCTATCGCATTGACAATGGGGAATTGTGTCATTTTAAAGCCATCAGAGAAGGTCAGAAAAGGTCGAATCTGTATTGGTATTGATAATGATTATCTGATATAAACATGTATTGTATTGTTTTTTTAGGTTCCATTGACGATGACACGAGTTGCCGAGCTTTTGCATCAAGCGGGAGTACCAAAAGGCGTCTTTCAGGTGCTTTCTTAGCGTCTGAGAAGAATTGACGAGTTTTTAATCATATATTTATCAATTAAGTAGATTATAAACGGAAGTGTAGAAGCTGTCAATAGCTTGTGTGACCATCCAAAAGTTGTGGCTGTCACATTTGTCGGATCAAGTAATGTGGCACAACTTGTTGCTCGCCGATGTCGAGCCCTGGACAAGCGTGTCTTGGCGTTAGGTGGTGCAAAGAACCACCTTGTCGCACTACCAGACGCTGATATTGAAATGGCGTCAAAAGATATTGTAACCTCTTTTGCTGGATGCGCTGGACAGCGCTGCATGGCAGCGTCGGTGCTCTTACTTGTAGGGGATTGCGATGCGCTGCTTGCAAAGATTGTTGAAAAGTCCAAGGAATTGAGTCGCGGCACCGAAGCTGGTCAAGTTGGTGCGCTTATTGATGAGATCTCGAAGACACGCGTACTTAAGTACATTAATGAAGCTGAAGCTGAAGGCGTCAAAATTTTAGTTGACGGTCGATCGTGGGCTAAAGAAGCTAAAGGCTATTGGGTGGGACCTACAGTTTTGTTGCATACGACCTCGAACGGTGCTGCAATGAAAGACGAGATTTTTGGTCCCGTACTCTCCGTTTATCGCGTCAAATCATTCGAGGAGGCTTTGCAGATTGAAAATAACAATGATTATGGCAATGCTGCCGCAATTTACACGTCCAATGGCGCTTCTGCAGAATATTTTCAAACGCGTTTCCGTGCAGGTATGATTGGAATCAATATTGGGATTCCAGTCCCACGTGAACCTTTTAGCTTTGGTGGCTTGTATGGCACAAAAAGTAAATATGGAGATATGGACATCACGGGTGATGGATGCGTTGAATTCTTTTCATCTCGCCGTAAAATTACTGCGAAATGGAGCACGGGATCATATGTAAGAGATGATGCCAATTTCAGCGGACAAATGTGAATGACCGATCAGGTAGGTAAGAAAGTCATTACTTACTTACTGCATGGATCGAGTACTTTTCGATTGTTGCGTTTTGGAATTGAAAATTAGTTTTCACTCAAATCAAATTCACTGTGTGAAATAGTTCTTTCGACTCAAACGGATTCTTTCAAACACGGCAACTTTACTCATTATATATCCAATATACATCTATCCTATGACGGATCATCATACGCGTTGACATCATACATGTTGATTTTCTAAGCCACATATTAAATGTTGTGTCAAATAGGTCGTGTCATGACAAGCAATATTCAAGAGACGCTTATTTGTACGTGCTGTTCCTAAACGACTTTCCTACATGTGATAGCGCTTGCGCTGACAAAAAGTTGTAGAAATTTGCTCACCATAATTATTTCATTTATACTCGTTTCTGAAAGATTGTTGATATTTATCTTATCACTTTCTTTTGATGACCAAGTTGTCGACAACTTGTGCTTGTTGGCAAACCTTATACAAATGTACATAGTTTTCGATCACAATCTTAAAATACCGCAAGGTAGCAGGACGTTGTCTTTATATATTTATCAAATTTACTTTTCACAGCGCTTTGATGCACCACAGCTCCTTATCTTTTTTGGGTGTGAGAATCCTTCAAATGCTCGGCGCTATTACATTGATCATATTTAGTGAAGTTAGTCAAAGGTACGAAGTTGGTTACGGATGCCAAGAGCGAGTTGGCAGTCCTTCCTTTCAAATGCTATATACATGGTTGCCGTAACGTTTGAGTTACACGATTTATTTGATGTAATACTGTGTCTTCGAAATTGTCAAAAGCGCTATCTCTTTCTGTAAATATTGAACAAGACAGCAAGGTCATATCTATCTACATGCGCTTAGTTACAATCGTATAATCTAATTGCTCATGCAGCAGACAACAATCTAATTGAAGCGTTGACTGGACGTAATCTCATGGTGTATATCGCGAGAAGAATGCTGAGTATCGGATGGTACCTAAATGGGAGTATGATAGGATCCTTTTATGTGTTCATTTTCCACGGAGACATTTCTCTTGATTTCAGTATGAAGGAATCTGCATTTTGGCATTAGGGGATCAGGTCAATATCGCTGATAATAATAAAGCGGCTACGATTGCTGAGCATCTGTTGCCTCCTTCAATTTATCAGCAAATGAAGTTTTCTTCTATCGATGTACAAAGGCTTCCCTTTGACGCTCTTGATTTAAAAAAGAAAGTCATCGCTGTTGACACTTATTACGTAGCACTCATAAAATAGGCTTCTCGAAATGGAGCTAATATTTTAACAACACCATTACACACTAGAAGCTACACACTTGTGTTACGAAGATCCTGAATCTTAAAAGGTATTTTAATGCTTACTGCATGCTGTAACAGCTCTTCTTGTTATAGAAATGTTTACAACTCGCATAAGATAAAAAAACAAATGCGATCAGGTTTTGGGCCATCAGAAAGTGCAATGTGCCCATTTTCCAAAAAGATTGTAATCATACCTTATTAATGCTTAACAAAGTTAATCAGCCTCGAAATCATGTAGTGCTAATATAAATTCAGTGATTGACGCATTTCTGGAGAACCTTATGGGTATAGAGAAGTGATAAGAGAAGAAGCAAAACGTATAATTTGACCGTCACCAATGATCTCGCGATACGCGCACATCTTTGAACATCCATCGTGATGTAGCACACCCTAAAAGCTTCGCTGGCTCTTTCGGAAGATACGGCCGCATTGAACTGTGCCCAAACTTGCGTCTCGATCTTCTTTGTGTTTGTTGGGTGTGGGAGTCCAGATATTTGCAGATGTTACTATATGCTAAATTAAAAACAGGGGGTACAAGAGATAACATTCCATTTGAGGAGAAAATGTAACTTTTCATGAAAGACGGTCAGTACCTCAAACATCTGATTCAAATTTTCACCTCAAATGTTCTCATTTTGCATTTTTTGAGACGTCCTAAGAATCGTGCAACTAACTTCCATGCGTGCCCCTAGCGTTTATATGCTATTGACCACGACGGCACTACTAGTGACTCGCTGTACTTCTTCACCACCACAGCCATTGATTACGCCGTCCGATGAGGAGCTCAAGCCTACCACGAAGAGAAATGCGACAGAGATCATTGTGCGAGCTCCTTCTGCCAAAAGTTACGAAAACTCAATTGAGTCACGAAGTGGTAAAACACCACTCCTTGGTGGTATTGGACATAGTACGCAGCTTCAAATGGAGGCAACGCAAGCTATGAAGAGGTTTTCACAGATGCTGCATACGAAGTTCCTACAAGACAGTCAACACTTAGTACGGGATGGAAAAATGGAGATTTTGTCGGCTTCAACTGCTTCGCACGACCAGCTTTTGTCGAAGCAGGCAGCTAATGACGTGTTAAAGTTTGTAAAAAAACACAATAAGAACTTAAAGGGCAAAAATATCATAAATCTAGCTGCAGTGTTGGATTGTCTCGATAAACTCGACATTTTGCGCTTGGTGAATTTGATAAACAACCACAATCGACCATTAATCTCCGCAGAGAAGATGAATTTGGTTGCATTACTAAAATGTGCTTACGGCGATGTAAATTTTCAAGAGTTATTCCGACAAATTATGCTTGAGACCGAAAAGAGCAGTCCATATCAGAACGAGTTGAAGGTCGTTGTGTCTCAACTAGTCGCGGATTCCCATC
This sequence comes from Plasmopara halstedii, assembly GCF_900000015.1. Classification (NCBI taxonomy): domain Eukaryota; phylum Oomycota; class Peronosporomycetes; order Peronosporales; family Peronosporaceae; genus Plasmopara; species Plasmopara halstedii. The sequence continues at coordinate 362,695 of NW_020187357.1, read as the reverse complement.
AGTCGGCAATTAGTGAACAGATGGAGCTTCTTAGACGTGACGAGAATAAGCCGCAAGAACTATCGCTGACCGAGGCATTGGCTTCGTTTTCATTACACAAAATACAAGAGCAAGTTACTAAATGGAAAAATCAGGGCGACCTCGCAAACGACATGGTCGAAAAGCTGTCAAATAAACCTCAAGAAGAAGCAATTCGAGATGGTTCGCTACTTAAGGCTTTCTTTGCGTATTTCAACTTGTGGAACGTCAAGTTATTTCCTAAGCAATTGAATTTTTTTAAGTCCTTGCAGACTCAGTTCGATGACTTTGTTGCAGCCAGGTTGATCATCTCAGGCAAATATGGTAGCGATACCAATTTGGCAAGTATTTGCGCGACTTTGGAGAACATGCATGCCAGTGACATGGCGGAAAGGCAACTGACACCAGACAAAACCTTGGAAATATTCGAGTTAGACAACCAAGATAGTTTTCCTTTAGAAATACTAGCGTACTGGAGTCGTTCTGTGGAGTATTTTCAGCAAAAGTTCACGGCAGGGCCAGCGTATTCTTTCTTGGCTCAACAGTACACAGACCAATTCAAGCTTGCAAAGATGCTTGATGCGTACTCGGCTACTTATGAAATTGAACAGACCTTGGTGAGACTCCGAAAGGATCAAGCTAAGATTTGGTGTGACAATGGTGAGAATAAAAAGAGTATTTATAGGTTGTTGCACTTCAACATCAAGCATCCGGATTTGTTTGAACTGCCGATAAAGTCGTGGCTAGCGTTTTTGGAGGAATCTAGTCACCGTCAACCAAATTACATATATTCTTTGCTCCGATCTCTCAAGAAAGACTATACTGAAAAGGAGCTGGCTAAGTTCATCACAAATGGAATAAAAGATTCAGAAACAAGGACAGTCATAGTCGCGACGATACTGAAAGACGAACTACTTCGACTTTGGTTTAATGACTTGAAGACACCGGATAAGATCGCTGAAGATTTCGGTGAATATGCGTTGCTGTGTGATCACTACAAAATGTTTCACCGCAGAGTGGGTCATGATGAAACAATAGCTATTGGTAGGTTATGGCCTTCCGCTTCATCGTTCATCAATCGTTTTAATCTTTCTAAACTGGATCTGGAAACTTACATGAAGGACGGCTCGCTGCTTCGATTTTATGCCGAGTTCGTAAACGAAGTTAACGAGAGCATCCGTGTAGAACCATTGGATTTATTTGCGCTACTCTTCGCTCGCTATGGTCGGTCTAGCGTGGCCGATATTCTTAGCGGTAGCGAAATGACTTTACGCACGAGTGAGGAGACACTTGGTCGCACCATCACACGCGCTCAGAACAGGCAAATCAGATTTTGGATTGAGAAGGAGACGAATCCGAGCGATGTAGTTAAAGAGATCAAACTCAACGACGAAAAGGAGTTCACCCCCTCGAGACTGAAGTTTTTGCTGATGTATGTAGATATGAACAATAACATGTATGGCCGAAACTCAGTCACGCCATACTCCCTCTTGAAGATGTATCACCACCCACTCACTCTCGAACGTCTGTTTTCTGGGCTACCAGAAAGCACAGAGTTGAAAGAACTTGGAAAGCAGATTGAAGAAGGTGTGGTATATCACTTCGAACACCCGAATGTGTCACCAAATGAATTGTTTCTACAGTTACCCTCCAACTTCAAAGTAAAGAAAGTGCTTGACCAGACAACAAAGTTGTGGGTGGAGAGTGGGAAAAAGTACCTTAGCACTCACCCCGGCGCCACATTTGAGCCGATCAGGACATTGAACACAGTGCACAATTACGATACTTTGATCGACATGATTGCCATGGCAGCGAAGGACGAAAATCTGAAGAGCGTTGCTTTGTTTCTAAAGCGGGATCTGTGGTCGAAGTGGGCAAACGATGGGCAGCGAAAGAACTCACCTTACAAATTTACTTCAAAGAACGCTGATACCATGGTAGAGGAGTATGAAAAATGGTTAAACGAGATCAAATTGTCTATGAAAGACAATTTTCCTGTCCACGTTTCCTGGGAATTCAATAACGAATTTGCAAGGGGTGAACTTTCCGACATCGCGTTGGCTAACAACGTTATATTTTCTAATATTGTCACCAAGATTGACGCTCTCAACAAAGATCATCTTGGAGAGCCGTTAAACTTATTTGCGATATTAAAGTTGCACTTTAACCGCAGGTCTATATTCAGACTGGCTCATCCGCCCAACACGAAGAATGTGAGAAAAAATGTGAGAGATGCAACAATGCAACTCAAGACAGATCAGATGAAATTTTGGCTTAATGTTGGTGTGGATCCGGCTGAGCTTCTCGTTGATTTGGCCCTTAGTCTTGACACGAAGGAACCTGCTACTTTAGTTCGTTTCAGAACGTTTGTGGAGTTTTCGATCGAATATCATACAAAAATCAAACCTGCGACCAGCACGATGGGGATTTTAAGAGATCGTTACGGCGATACCCTTACTAATTTTTTGAGTCAAGCAACCCAATCGAGCAAACCAACATGGATATGGAAAGACGCCTCCGGCACAAAGATAGATGTTTTTCGCATTGTCTCGGACGAAAACAAACAATCTCTGCATTATGCTTGGATGAAGTACATATTTGTAAGGATCATGGATAGCTCACTGCAAGAATTGGAGGTTGACAGCAACATCATTGGCAAAATGAGAATTAAACTTTCGGATGAAGTACTCGTCTGGTTGATAAAAATTATATATCAGCAATCTCATAGTACAGCAGAGAAGACTGAAATTGCTTTGGTCAAAGCATGGTGCGATGCTAAATTTGACGAAAGCACAGTCAAAGTTTTAATGAACGGACCCTACGATCCTTTTCAATGGACTGAGTTTAAGCTGTTCGATGAATTTAAAAAAGCTAAGGTCGCGGAGATGAACATTAAGAAGTAGAAGGATCGTGTGTTTCGTAAGCTAATCTCGCACATCAAGAACTGCCATTGCATTAATATCTACGACTTTTCTGTCTCTGTGATGATACGATCATAGTCTGTCGATTTTGATTGCCTCACAACGGTCCATCCTTGTTACATGACAGGTCAGAAAGATGATATAGGTAAGACTCATCGTCCTATGCAGAGAGATGCAAACGATCGAAAGAAGTGAAGAATTATTAATTTATATAGTCCAAGGAAGTCGTTCATGTATGGACTCTCGACCGTGTTACATCTCGATTTGACAGAACCAAGAGTAAGTTATGTTTGTCTTTTTCTTGGTAGGAGCTGTGCGGCTATTGAACGTGTCTGCATCATAATAAAAAAATTGCAGGACACAACACGTTAGATAGGTAATTGGGTGTTAGCATAGATATACGAGCATAGCCTTGGAAGCATTCGTTATCAGATTTATTGTGCATTTGATGGTAAAATTCAAAGTGAGAAGTTGATGATGTTTCTGAACGCCGTGTCATTCCGTATTGAATGTGTGAAGGCTCCTCTCCTTAAGCACTAGCTTCAATTTCTGTACGTTCAAATGCTGAACTTACGTATGTAAAGTAGATATACAGCTGCAATATTTTTTCTACAACAATTTTGAGCGG
>NW_020187357.1:294800-359049 GCF_900000015.1 Plasmopara halstedii | reverse complement strand
TAGCGCTACGCGCTGTTGCTCGGTCTGGAGCATGGCGGATGCGATGGCCATCTCGACCACTCTCACCCAGAGCAGGAGATTCTTTTCATCCTTCCTCTCGAAGATTCTAACACTCACCATGAGCGGCTTAGGGCGGGGAAAATCATCCGTCACTGACGATGGCGTCAGAGACGCAAATGATGCAGACATCTTCTGTTGCAGGTGCTATAGCAGCGCTTTTTCGTAGTTTGAAAACGCCTCCAGACGCGCACCGATTGCCTGGAGGCCTTGCGCAGCAAGGTGTTGCACGCCCTCGGGGCCAAGCAAGGATATCAGCTTTTTAAGCCTGTCCTGCATGCCCTGGGGCAAAGAGGAAAATTCTTTGATCCATACAGAGGTCAGTCTCAACGACCCAGGTGTAGATTGACTACATAGATTGACTACAAGTGCTACCAAGTGCAGCGGGACTGCCGTAGCTTTGCGCTTAGAGATAGCGTAAGTTAGGTCACCGACCTTTCGTTCTATACTTAGAGCATGTACGAGTTTAGCTGATCGCAATCCGCTTACTCCGAGAGTAACTACAACCTTAACTCAAGGCTAATTAACTCTTCCGTTTAAATCCAAGACTGGCTTTATTTATTTTTGTCTGCGGCAAAGCCGCCTAATTCTCAATGCAAAGAATTTCCTAAATATGTATCGTAAAATCTAAATACATGTATAACTAACTACTGGCTATCCAGTCCCTGTACCGTTTTCTTTGTTTGAGTGTGGTCACACCATGCCCATCTGGTGTGCACACATCCTGTTACCAGGGTATGTGTAACCCCGTTACATAAAGCTATAAATCCATAAATATGTAATTTATCGATCATACAAGATCGAAAGAGATACTAACTTAATTGGGGTCCCGCACCTAGTTTGACCTTACGAGTCCAACCTCTCTGCGTTTTTGACACGGACTATTTGATTCAAAACCTTATCTCTGAGTATTCAGTGTTTGGTGCACGACAACTCTTTTTTTGTAAACGGGAAGGAAAGTAATTTAAAAATGGAGAGGTCGTGCTGGCCCCACGCTATGCAGTACGTACGTTTATTATGTACAGAGTGAATCAATAATATTATTTACCCAACTTGACACTAAATATACGCCTACTCAATTCATTACATATATTGAGAACATCTCGGCTGACGCTGACTGGCAGAGTCTAAAATTTTTGTGCACAGCAATCCGATGCATGTGTGCTGTACAAAATGTGGTCAAAAAGTGTGCGTATTGATGTATGTAAAAAATTGTAATGGCAAGTTAAGACTTCTAGAGTTTAAAAAGTACAAAAGAATGCTTGCTTTAAAGGTACAGTATGGAGGCTTCTTATAAAACAGCTTTAATTCGCTTAAGTGTGAATGTGTTTCAGCACTCATTCATACTCAATACGCAATCATGTCTGGGCCACAGGAATTGCTGCCTCCTTGGCTATCAAATCATCACGTTGATAAAGCTCCAACGCCTCCCGAACACATTCATTTAAGTCCATGGAACGATGGATTCACACCTTCTGGCTGCAATGAGTGCCCGGGAAAAATTGTGCGCGACTTTCCTAGAGATCACGCGGGGGCGTTTGCTGTTTACGATGCGGCGGTCAGCAAACAAACGGCTGATTTGCTTTACACCAGTGCCGTGAAGGATAGAGTTTGGGGCGTGTATGTACCTGTAAGTCAGCTGCAGCTAAAAAAATCATCGAAGAAGATGCTGAAGCTTAAAGTCGACGAGTCTGAGGACCCAGAGGCTAATCACCAAGCTTTAGCACGCCGGGCTGTGCAAGAGTTTTTGGTCCAAAAGGATGCAAATCAGTGCGTAAGTAAAAATGACTGGAGACGTACTCATGGCGTTGCAGTTTGGGTGATTGCGTCAGATTGCGACGACAAGACAGAGTATCACTTGGACTATGCTGAGCAGGTGCGATTCGAGACAAATGTGATATTTCCACCTATTTATGGTGCAACGCTGCATGTGAGTCCTCTTCGTAGTGACAGCGAGATCGAAAACTTGGATAAAGGTGATGGCACAAAAGTATTTAAGGGTGGAGATTTTTACGTCAATATGAAGGGACTAGTGCACTACGACACGTACGGTTACAAGGCGCGCAAACGATCAAATCGACCGAGTACAGACGATATGGAGATTTTGAGTAAGTCGGAACCGGGCTGGAAACGCATATCATACAGATATCGCCGCGGCATCCTATGCGATGGTGAGTTTCCTCACTTTAGCGGACGTGTGCGCGAATTGCCGACAACAATGTCATCGTCTGGGGAACATTTACCTGTAAAGCGTGTGGTAGTGGGCTTTAATCTTATTCCAAAAGAGATTGGTTCGTGCGTGTCTAAATTTCCCGAGCATAGCAGTTATTTCAATCGTTACGTAAGGCTATCACAAGCGGCAGTGAAGCACACAAAGCTGTTATCGACATTAAGTGACTCGGGCGGTTGGACGCTAGAAAGTATACGTTCGAATCCAAAGCAAGCCGCATTTATTAAACTTCTGGCTCGGATGATGCGCGAGAAAAGGCAGCAAGAAGCAGAAGCTCAAGCGCAGGAGTGCAAAAAATCGTCGCAGTCCCAAGCTAAAGCCCAAGCAAAGTGAAAGACTTCGTACTGCTACTTGATTTATTTGATAAGGGTCATAGACGCTAGTTGTGGCGGAAGAACTTTAGACTAACCCAATTTGCGTAGCAGGCCACAATGGTCACGGGAATTGTGAGCGGTACTAGGTAGCAGTAATATACGTCTCGTTCCACAGACGATATCAGACTTATATTCATATTGGCTTGTTGTGCTATCTCGGTGGTAGGTAGTGGGAGCAGTAGCATTAGCTTGGAGAAGACCATAACGTACCTATAAGCAAAAGTAGAATCATAATTTATTTGTAGGTTTTAAGACATGCTACGTCACCAAACTTACATGGAGGAAATAAACGCCAGCGCTGCAAATAACACGATCACGTATCCCCATACATGGCTCGTGGAGCCTGCTCGTTGTGCTGAGATTTTCGCCATTGTGAATGGATTAGTCAGAAATACGCTATGAGAGACAAATCACAAATATAATATTTTCGATTAGTACAATTTTATAGTGAGGGATGGCTGTATAATTGTGTTAACGATCGTATCGTACTGACGCAATCTGAAAAGCTGGTTTGAGAATTAGTGGTGCTGCTGCTGTGAATAAGAGTGAATGTTATAGATTCAAGAACACATATATGAACATGTGTATTTAAAGTTTGAGCCTCGCTCACAACTCTCAAATTCCACTTCTGTCAAGTCTAATGCCGAGATAAGCCATCGCCAACAAATTGATTTATTATTGTGACTTAGATGTTCAGAATATATTTCATCTTTCGGTTTAAATCGATCTGGCAAATTTCTTGATAAATGCTTCGAAAATAGATAGTGTGTTATATGAGTCAGACACCACGCAACCATCATCTGGTATATGAACGGCTGCTTTGATGTGAAGCGAAGGAGGATTCTAAAATCGCAAAACAGGTGTTTGTTATCAATATGGAGATTGATTTACTGTAGTGACTTTATGACGCGGTAAAATATGTCACCTGCCAAGTTTCTCCACATATGCACATCACACTATGCGTGGACGGCCGGTGGTTTGTGCAACGCCAGTACAGCCATTCTTTCTCGGTTATGGCAACCTCCTCTTAATCAAGCTTGCTATCGGAATATACCAATTGTACTGCCCTATAAAGCTAAAGTGGGCTGGAAGACGCGATCGTCTTGCGGTGCAAGGCTCATGGTACTCGTAAGCAACGTCATAGTCTGAACTTTATATTAAATCTATCGGCAGTACAGAATTCCTCTGTTTAGCATCTTATTTTAGCTCGAGTCTCTGACCGCAGCACTTCAAGCAATCATACTGGTATAATGTAAGCACTCAGGCGTCAAAGTAAATTTAGAATTTATCCGTTTCAGTGACTGGGTGTCATGAAATGAAATATACATAAATGCAATGCAACGAATCGTATGACACACGATGAGGATAATTTTCGTATGCAAAATATGGATCTAACTGTGGAGCTCGAGCCGCAATTCTATTTTTTGTGCACCAATAATTTAGAATTGTCTTTCGCAAAATCGATATTGTTGGCTTGCGCATATTTGACATACCTAACTTACTATAGATTCAAGGCTCTGAAAGATGATATCTAAATCTAATGTCTCCAAATATTTGCTTTTGGCCAATTAAGATACGTATTTTCGCTTCAAGACTGTCGCACGTGACACCCAGCAACAAGATCTCTCCCTCATCACTTGTCACCTCCTCCACTGCAGCAACGCCTAAGTTAATTTTCTGCAATGAGTGAGGAGGTTTTGCTTGGCTATACGGCCGCCACTTTGGCTGTCTTCTTCTTCGGCACCTGCTACGTGCCTGCTAAGGCGTACGCGACCTACGGTAAGTGCAAATAGCTTCAATCAAATCTGGGCCCTAACATTCATGTGGTGTATATATCAAATTTGCTGTACCAGATGGCATTATTTTTCAGTGGTTTATGGTACCGTTGTCATTATTACCTCGAATGTAGCTGAGATAGCTGACTTTTGGAATTATTGTGCGTAGTGCTCCGGGATCTTAATGGTAGGTATTGCCTGGGGATTACTCAGCAACAACTGGTCGCAGTTTTCCCATTCGGGCATGTTCACGTTTCCCGAAGGGTTATTGGGTGGTGCCTTATTTGCCATTGCCAATTTATTGATCCCAACAGTGGTCAATACACTCGGACTTGGCGTAGGTTTCATGCTTTGGAACGCCACTAATATCACTTTAGGCTATTGCGTTTCACGTCTGGGACTTTTTGGTGTATCACCCACGATTCCAACTATGCCATGGATTAGTCTACTTGGAATTTTCTTTATGTTGGCTTCGATAGCGGTTTATGGTACCATCAAACCAACTTTAAAGGCCCCAAAAGCCGGTAAGACGGCCAGAAATCCAACAAATGTGCGTGAAAATAACAGCAGAGAGAGTAGTAATGCTAGTCTCGCAAGTGAAGATTCCCCGTTATTACCACAATTCGCTGAGCTCAAAAGTATTGCATCCATACGCCGTGAGTCACTGCCACAATCGCTTGTGCACCCAGAATTACCCAATTTTGGACCTTATATGATGCCAAACGAATTGGGTGAACACATCGAGTTGATCGACGCGCACGCTGAAAAAACCCGAAAATTTTTTGGGATGTTTGTAGCGTTGTTGGTTGGCGCATTTTTAAGCTGTTGCCTCGTGCCATTTGTCAACTGGAAACAGCGTTGCCACCCATCGGATCCCGCACAAAACGACCCGATCGTGGAAACGTGCAACCCTCTAGATTTTGTCTTTTCGCAATGTTTAGGTGTTTACCTTACAAGCACCATTGTCTTTTTACTGTATTCGCTGTTCCACCGGTTTGTGCTTAAGCGTTCGATGCCTCGTAGTGTCATGCGTCCAGCGTACGTTTGCGGTTTGTTGTGGGGATTAGGATTGTGTGGTCAGCTTTATGCTATCGGTGCGTTGGGCTTTGACCAGATTTTTCCCATTTGCTCTATTGGTCCAGCCATGGTGTCGATGTTATGGTCCGCTGGGTACTTCAAAGAAATCCAAGGCCAAAAAAATATGCGTACTCTTGTACTAGGTACAGTGCTCGTATTGATCGGTACAGGACTTCGCGTCATCTCCATGTAATAACAAGCAGCATCAAGAGAGTTGAAGACTTGTCTAACAATTACAAAATATACTGTTTCTTTTGGATGTCTGTCAACGTTAGTAATGTCTGAGTTCTGTCATGTAAAGAAGGCTAGCAACGAACAATGGCACCGCGTAAACTTTTATAAATGCTCGGATGGTCATAGCGATAATCACGGCAAGAGAAGTGTTATTTTTGTCGAGAGTAGTAGGCGAATGCAAGATAATCAGTACAAATCGCCACTAGGTGTATTTTCAATATACTTGGCGTTGAAGAAGAAAGAAGTCAACAGTTGGGTTTCTGGAAGGTAATTGAGTCGGTACCTAGTCGACAAACTGGATCAATCTATGTCTTCGTGGTATCCAACCATCACACGGATACTCTGAGGTTCAGATTAAAAGGTCGTGGATTGTTCTCAAGACGTGAGGATCAGTTTATTTCTAGAAGCTCGGAATTTGCTGCCCAGCTTTAATAGCGATGCACGTAGAATGCACGTGCTGGTAATGCCACGGCCAGATCCAGCAACCGCTACTAATAAAGCGGCACTGATTCTGGCTTCGTCCAATTAGGGTATATTCCTTAAAGAAGAGAAATAGTTTAACCACAGAAAAGGCCTTTCTCCCCCCCTGAACCCAAGTCCGCTCATGGTCGCAGACGCAGAGCGATCACTGTATGATGCTGAATCTACGACCATGTACAGCACTTCGTCACGCAGCAATACTCGTTGCTGTGTCAAATTCGGTCGCACGCGCGTACTGTTCTCCTTTTCCGAGAAGTATGCATTTTTTCCGGTTACGTGTCATGTTGGACCCCATTGGGGCTGCATGCTTGTGACATACTCTCTTGCAATCGCTCCCATCTTTTTCTTCTTAGTGAATGACTTGCTACTAGAATTTAAGGTGGTACTTTTGGTATCCATCTGCTTGACTACAATATCCTTCACAATGGTGGCGTGCAGTGACCCTGGCGTGGTCTTTCAAGACTTAGAAGTGTGCAATCAATTACACGACATCGAAACGGGCATTATCTGCGGTTAGTCACTAGATAAGAAAAAAAGAATATGACTGTTTATTGGATACTGATTGAAATGGTGATGTAGCGCAATGTGAAGTTCGTCGACCTTTAAATGCTTCTCATTGCTCCGATTGCGGTGTCTGCATCAAAGAGGTGCATCATGTTAAGACTTCAATGCCAATTTTACTGACTTAAAAAATTCAATGCTTTTGTAGCTGGATCACCATTGTCCGTGGACGGGTAAGTGCGTTGGTGAGCGAACGATCAAGTGGTTTTACATCTTCCTGACTTGCATCTCGCTGCACTGTATGCTCATCGGTGCGATCGTCCTCGTTACTTTTGTGGCCAAATAATTTAACATACTTTGAGGATAGCTACTAGAATGGTTTCATTTGCTAATGTTAACAAGGATTTTTACCATTGACCAACTCTACATTCATTAGTTGCTCGCAGTACAAAAAGCAAAAAAGTAAAAGGGTCTAAGCTTGGAAGTAGCACCTACAACTCATCTTTCTCGGTAGTCTCATCCGCTGCGTCGTCGTCCTCCTCTTTAGTCTCCACCTCTTCGGCATCCTTGGTAGTTTCATCATCCTCATCAGCTTCCTCTTCATCTGCGTCTTCCTTCTCCTTCTCCGCCTCCTTGGCCTTGGCCTCTGCCTCTTGCTGGGCCTTCTCCTCGTCCTGAATCTGCTTCTTCTTGGCAGCCATTGCCTCTATCTTGACAAACAACGCCTCTTCATGCGACGTGAATTCCTTCTCACTATCAGTGACCAAAATATCGTCAAACAAGGTACCGCTCTTGACCTGCCATAGCTCAAAGCCAATAGCCCCAATGTTCTTTGCCACGTTGTACATAGAGTCGTCTTCGAAATAGTCCGGATTGTCAATCAGCGGGTGCTCCCATTCGCCCTTGTAGTTGGGGTTGTCAATCATCTTTGGTTCCCACTCTCCCTTGTACTCAGGATTGTCAATCGCTGCAGGCTCCCACTCTCCATCATCATCATCGTCCCAGTCCTCGGGCTTGACAGCGTCCGGGTCCGGAATTGTTCGAGGAATGTCATCCCATCCCTCGGGTTTCTTGTCTTCTGGATCAGGGATTGTTTTCTCATCCACCCAATCTTTGGGTTTTGACACACTTGGATCCTTTATCTGTTTCTCGGGCTGAAATGGCCAATTCTCAGCAAGTTTACCTTCCTTGATCATTTTGCCATCAATCTTGACTTCGTACGTGTTATCGTTCTTAATAACAAACGAGTACAAGTGAGCATCCGAGTCCGACTCGGTTCGAATCGATTCCTTGTGCTCCATGTTAACGGCATCTTCGCCCGGACGTGCATAGTTTAGAATAGCATGCGTCTTTTTGTTGTTACCGCAGATGTCAGGACCAAACATGATAGAGTAGGGAGATTCGCCACCAAACTTGGCCTGGTCTACATCGGCAGGTAACAGTTTAATATAAGCACCGCCACAGTCAAGCTTCTGCTCGTGCTGCACAAGATACGATAGGTACAGGTTCTTGTCCTTGTTGTCAAAAGGTTTGTCAAATTTAGCAGACAAAGCATAGAAACGAGCATCTTCGCTCGTCTTGATGCCCTTATCGCCCTCTTCAGTGTAGTGTTTTCCTGCCACCTGCTCGAATTTGCCAACTTCAGTCGCAGATTTCCATGATGAGGCCACCCATCTACTCTCCCAGTCAGCGTCATCAAATGTTTCGCGAAAGATCGTCTCAGCTCTTGCCATCGACAGGGCTACGGCACCCAGTGCCACTACCAGTTTTGTTAACATCTTCACCTCAAAGAGTGTTGGTCGGATCGTGTCTACAGCAGCGCAGATTTTCAAATGAGGAAATGAAGGCGGTCAAGGTCGGATCGCCACGTGTGCGTTGTGTTCGAGCCACGTGGACTGTTGGTAGTGGAAGTATTGACAAAGGAAATTAAAGCAAAGAGTGGCTTTGAACATCTACTTGTAAAAAGTGCGTTCAATTAATAGTATGGCTTATGCAAGGTAAACCTATTTAACAGGAATCAGTTGTTTTTAGAGCCACGTGGAGGCGGTACATAATCTGTACATAGCTTAGCCTAATCTAGAAGCCGCGATACTGTAAAAAGCGGTAATTCACCTATATAAGTTAACAGCGACAGTTTACTTTAAAAAAACTCAAGTTGAGCCTAGAAGTTGCTGTTGGTGTCTTGCAAGTAAACTCATGATACAACTGTACCAAGAAAACATGCTACTGACATGTTGGTGCACTTCTCACACAAATAATAGATTGCGAGCCAGAAGCGCATATTGTGACGCGCTTTACCGATTGCCAATATGTGGCACGGGATTAATACTTGAAAGGAACCCAAATGTATGACATAAGGATCTTCTGTGGACCAACGCTGCAACTCGGTTGCCGTGCATCTTGCATAATGAAGGTTTGACTTTCATAGTCCGTGTATACAACGGCAAAGAGATCAAGTTCGTACGCTCCACCGAGGTTAGGAACAAAAACCGTCGAAGTAACTAGAAACCACGTCTGCATTCTATCTAACATTTCTACGAAAGATACAAATATAAACGTTTTATTATAATCGACAGCAAGAACTGGAACGTGCCTTGGTATGAACGGTGTGGCTACACTCAAACAACAAGTCAGTATGTGGCTGAACTGACAGTAGTTATACATTTAATTGGGTTATACTATATCAATGGGAAAACTAAAGATACGGATTATAGGCGGCTTTGCCGCAAATTAAACCGAGAAGTACAGTTTACGTTCTAAACGGAACCCTTAATTCGCCTTGGGTTAAGGTTGTTACTACTCTTGGAGCAAGTGGATTGCGATTTGCTACACTTGTACTAATTCTCAGTATCGAACGAAGGTCACCGACCTTAACAAATCTTCCTCTAATCGAAAGAGCTACGGTAGCCCCGCTGCATTTGGTAGCACTTGAAGTCAATCTGCACCTGAGTCGTTACGACTGACCTTCCGTGAGGATGAACCAGCTCTCTTATTTGCCCTAGGGCGTGCAGGACGGGATTAAAAAGGATTAAGAAGGCTGATGCCTCTGATTAGTCCTGAGTGCGTGAAACCCTCGCTTCGCAAGGACCTGAGGCGATCATCGCACGCCTAAAGGCGTTTTCTTTGCTAGAGCACCTACAGCAGAAGATGTCGGCGTCGACTGCGTCCATGACGCCACCGTCGACAAAGGATGGCTCCCTCGACATAAGCCGCTCATGACCTTTGAGGGCAAAGATACAGAAATATCCTGCTCTGGGTGGGAGAGGTCGAGATTTGCCATGGCGCCGCCATCCTCCAGACCGAGCAACAGCGCGTGGCGCTAGCTATCTCCAAGCTCGGGGGTCGAGCGCGAGAATGGGCGCTGACGTGCGGCACTTCGGTCGAAGCGGCGTTTCCTTCCTGGACGAAGCTGAACTGCAGCTTTCAGGAGTGCTCTCATCGCGTAAACAGGCATATCGCTTGTGATCGCGTTTCCTTGCCGCCCGACAGGGCAGAAAGAAAATAGTGAATTTTATCCAAGGGTTGCGTACTCTCATTGCCGATATGGCAGCCGAGTCTCTTCCTGAGGCGGTCACAGTGACCGTTTTTATGGAGGGCTTTCGCAGCCAGAATGGAAGTCTTCCGTGCGCACCCATCTTCTTTTGAAGAAGCAGTGAATGTGGCATTGAATGCCGAATTCAACTTTATGTCAGGACGACTTGGTTGGAATGCACACTCTAGCAACTCGTCGAGCGGGACTGAACCGATGATTCTCAACTCTGCAGTGGATGAGGAGGCAGAGCTCTTCGGACTGGTTGTCCTCTACGCAAGGCGCATCAAGGCTCATCTAACCGACCTCCCGCTTCTAACCAATCTTCTGGTTTGTCGCGGGAACATTAACACCCAGTAGGTCACCTCTCGCTTACTGCGTCAGAACTGGTATCTGTGAATCTCAAGGAGGTAGAGGTCTGGGCCCTGAAGAGCTCTTCGCTCTTGAACACGGAACGCGTATGCAAGCCAGGCTTGCTGGTCGTGGAATTGACCATGAATGGCTTTGAGAAGCCTTGGAAGATCCAAACTGACTTCGGGGAGTCGAACAATTATGTTCGACGCTTCACGATGGGACGTAGTCAGCTGTATGCTGTGGCGCTGAAAGCGCGGTTGAGTGACACCGTCACTGTTTGCTTAGCGACGGGGACTTGTATCACTGTGCCGTGGGTCCCTGTCGGCGTCGGTGTCAAGTTTCTTGTCTTTGATAGCGTGGAACGCTGCTGAGTCTTACACTGGATTCAAGGTGTGACCTCTTCCTTGGTATGGCATGGTCGAAACACCATGAGCCATGGATCAACTGGAGGTCGAAGACTTTGGGCGCTACGCGCACGTCTTCTTGTGGAGATTTGAACCCACCATTGCTAGGAGGCAAACCCACTGGACCGAGACGTTTACGTGCTGGAGATCGGAGTATCCGAATTGTCAAACACCGAAGGTGTATCGGACAGGAGTCCAGAGCATGGCTCGCAGGCTGAACGTGAAATGGTACGTTACCCACTGAGCACTGCTCAAGTATCTGAGCAGTCGCTGCATGCCACGAGAGCAGGGTCCGACGAGCTCTGAGGCATCAAGGGTAAGACCCTTCAGATGCGCTTGGAGTGGCATGTTATCCACTGTGGAACCAGCAGTTCTTCGTCGGATGCTGCTAATAGTATCAGGGTTTCGGTGGAGCAGGAAGTGGATCTGACACTGGACGATGCTGAGTGCGTGTTCATACTGGTCTCGCTGAGACGTACAATCTCTGTAAAGAGGCGACAGCGAAGCCGTATGCTAGCTGCAAGACGCCGGGAGTCGACCCTGATCCAGGATGTGTCTACCGTAGACGATAGCGCACAGCTATACACCCTCGTCAACGGTATGACGGGGGAGTACGACGGCGACATCACCCTCGATGCTATTCCTGCGGTGGGGATCTTTTTGAGCTAGGCGAGGTGTCTCTCGAAGATTTCGGCGGTGCCTTGAAGGCAGGTGACTTAGCCAAAGTGGGCATTATACGATCGGAAGAGGTTATTAGCTCGTCATCACTTCTGGATGAAGTTGTCCAGGAAGACACCAAGAGGGTGCTGTGCGCACGAGGTGAATATTTGATTCTGAAGAATATCTTGAATCTGTACTATCCTTTGGTTTAAGGATCTCATGACGTCGTCTCCAAAGACCCGCCGTCGGCCCTACCTCCGGATCGAGGTGTGCATCATGAGATCGACCTGATTTCGGGAACCAAATACTGGGTGACACACCAACGGCCCCTGCCCAAAGAGCAGTGCGACGTCATTGATGCCTTTATTCGTGCAAAGCACGATGGAGGAATGGTGCGTGAAATCAAGTCCCCTTCCGACACCCACGTTTTGTGTCCGGAAACCGAACGGCATGTGGCGTATCGTTCGCGCTTACGATAAGCTCCACGCTGCCACCATTCCGACACAGCCGCTGATTTCTAGGCAGTATGTTCTCCATAAAAATATGGTTGGCTCTGCAAAGTACAGTGCACTCAAATTCGTCGATGGGTATTACCAATCGCTCATGACAGCGAGTGATTTTCCGCTGACAGCGGTGAGTACTCCGAGCGACATGCTCTGGGAATGGCTGGTGATGCCCCAAGGGCTTTCAAAGGCACTAGCAACATCAATCCTCTTGTGACGCAGTTGTTCAGGTCCCACCGGGCGTATACACAGATATACTTCGACGACGTATTCGTCCACAATCGTGCGGAGCACGGGAGGACGAATGAAGAGAACCGCATTGTCCATTTCAGAGCAGTGCTCGGGTGCATGCGCACGAATACAGTGTATGCAAGCGCATCTTCGACGCCCCCTTTTTAAGTTGCTTCAGGCGGAAGCGTGGCCTTCGAGCAGATCCCGCTAGTGTGAAGTCCGTTGTAGACCGACCGGGTCCAAAGAACCAAAAGAACTTGCGCAAGTGGCTTGGCCTCGCCGAATACCTGCATAAGCATAGCGTGGATCGTGCGGAAATGGCACAGCCATTGTCGAACCTTCTTCAGCAGAATACGGAATGGTGTTGGGACACCAAGCATCGCCAGCCTTTTGACAGGGTCAAAGACAGCTTCCTTCATGCACCAATACTGGTGTTGCCAGACCCTGATCGTCCCTTTAGTGTCGTCTGTGACGCTTCGGACTTTGCCATCGGCTGTGAGCTGCTACAAGCAGACGCAGATCGGGTGATCGCGTCCGAATCTCGCCAGCTCAAGGCTGCGGAGAAGAACTATCCAGTTCGCGTCAAGGAATTATTTAAGCTAAAGTATACACTTGTCAAGTTCAGGGTGCACTTGGATGGCTCAAAGCCATTTGTGATCTACACAGATCATGCAGCATTATGCACTGCGACTCAGTCGTCTCAACTCTCGCAGAAGATGGCCAGGTGGCTCTCCTTCGTCGCAGACAATAACTTCAAGGTGAAGTATAAGCCAGAAAAGCAGAATACTGTAGCTGATGCATTGTCACGCAGACCGGAATATGAGCTTGCGCATGTCACGACGGTGACGCCGACAGTGACGGATTTGATTTGCGCCACATACGCGGGTGATGGTATGTGTGTAGCGCTGCTACAGGCTCCCGAGAGCACGGAGTTTGAAAATTTCGGACCAGAAATTGTCACCGCAATTGAGCGCACGGATACACCAATATTTGTTGAATAACGGGTTGCTGTATTTTAGCACCAGTTCGATGGAGTCGCCACGTTTTGTGGTCCCGCACGATGAGAACTATAAAATACCGTATCCTCTATGAGGTCCACGACACCCCACTTAGTGGTCATCTCGGTCCCACGAGTCTCCGAATCTATGCACCTTTTCAACAGCAAAAAGTGTTATGGCACCCAGCCATGAGGTCACGACCATGCCCAGCTCGTTAGCTGAACCTGGATGAGGCAGCTCAGCTTGATCTACTGCAATTGCAACAGTCTGTTGACTCTTACCCTAGTCATTACGCAATTATCCCGTTTTTTATCCTTCGAAGGCGTGGTGTGGAACTCTCACACGCTTATACGTGTGATCTTCTGCTAACACCAAGAGCAACACGAGCGCGAGAAAAGTCGCTCTGTGAGCAAATTATAAACCCACCGGAAGGCGCTTTCTAATAACAATGTCTACGCTTGAGGCGGCAGCGCTTAGAGAAACCCTTCTCCTTCTTGAAAGATATTCCTTGTGCAGAAAAAAAACTAGCAAAAATGCCGACGGGTGGCAGACTTCGTAGATGACTGGGTGAGGAAAGCAAGCCACCTCCTCTATTATCTACGATACAAGTCAGGCCCAACAAACGAGCGTCTACCTATAGCGTCTTTCCATGCTTGACTTTGCCATGTACAAAGCACGACGCGGATGTCGAGGTAACAGCTTATCGTCTCAGCTTCCTATTGTTTATAGCCCCACTCGACTCCATGAAGCTTATGTTACAGATCAACCACAGGTCTTTCACACCGCAATGTCGGTCGCCTCCTGTTGGTATGCGCAGCGACAGACGACCCTGATTCGCCTCCAAGATGGTAAAAGCCGACGGCGAAAGTGGCCACGACATTTGAGGTAATCAAACCAAAGCGAAATTTCAAAACCCCACAACTTTTCTGACTGATGATATTTCTTCCACCAGGCGCTGATGAAATTTAAAGCGTAGAATTGAATCAACCTTGCGCATCAGGTAGTGTCGGGGGATGCTAACCCTCCCGCGACTAGCTCTCGTTCACTCTCTCGATTGTAGCGGCACGTCAATCCTCTCCAACAGATTCGGCGTGCATACGAGGCTGTGATAAGCGATATCACAACTTTTTCTGAGCTTTGCCATTGCGCGTCCTGGCTAGAGGCAACCCGAAATTCAGAACCGCGTTGCTGCTTTGGAGCAGAAAAGACGAATGAGACGATGCTATACCTGCAGCAGAGCTTTCAACGTCCTACTGGCTGGATCGTGGTATAGCTTTAGTAAGCTCACATCGAACACAAAATGTCTCTGCGTCTTTTTTAAAGCATCCAGAGTAACTCTTTTTCTACGACAATGAGCGTTTGATATACGGTCGCAACTTGGTAGAATAGACCGCAAAACCGCTTATTATTTCAATATACCGATTGCACTCCCATAACATACAGTGTGTGTTTTGCCTACACGTGTTGCCTTAATTTACTTTTAATTATAGACTTAGAATCGCGCACCCTGCGCGTGACGCTTAACCTCACAGATACGCAATTACTGATATTGCTACAAAGTGTAACTAAGCTGATGAAGCCGGTCAAATTCGATCGACCAGCCACCCTACGAAGATTCTCGGGTGATATTGACACCATACACATGAAATGGGGTACAGATTGCGAGGTGTGTACTGCCTGATTCAATGCAAACCCAATGACTAGAAGCAACTCGCTTTAGCACCGCGGTCACAGCGCAAGTGCTTTGAAGTAAAAATTTTGATGTGACCCGCGAGTCTCTATGACCAACTGGTCAGCGATTTACATATCCAATCTGGTACCGAGCATCTTAAACAGTGTTTGCAACAACCCCCTTGTAAAGTGCATTTCTCTGTAAGCGATTCTGTCGAATTACGCTATTGTCTAGAGAGTGAAGCATAAGAACCCGAACTCTGTGTGCTCGTTAACGCTGACGCTGAGAGTCAAACCCTTTTGTGTGAAAACTACTCGGCAACACGGTCGCACTAACAGCCCATGCCCCACCGATCATTTCTTATTGCCTGTATTAGAACCAACATATTGGTACCTTTAACTATTTCATAGTTTTAAGAAAGCGTTATATGAGGTTTGTACAGTTGTACAAATTGTAATTCACACAATGGCCTAGCAGTGCAAGATACACACTTTTTACACCTTACTTGCTTACACAAAGCTCAGCCAGAAAAAGTGGCGGGATTTGCGTCCGACGTCCCAGAAAGAACGTTAAGCTACTGTCTGATTGTAACGTTTGTAGCGACTGTCTGATTGTAACGTTTGTAGCGACCGTCCGAGTCTGGATCAGCACCATCACTCCCAGCCAAAGAAATAAGACTTGGCTGTCTACTCGGAACAAGGTCCAATATGCGCTTTGCCTCTGTCCCTACATAAATTTGCAGTTTGCGCCGTTCCTACGGCTGAAGTGTCGCGACTCTCCACCACAACACTCATGACTATGTCCAGCTCAGCACTAATAAGCTGGATCTGGCTCAAGGAATTTGGCTTACTTATCTACAAGCACAAATTTTGGACGAATTTTGCAGGTCTGGTCACGTTATGGCTATTGATTGAATTCTTGAGTTATATATCGCTGTACCTGGGCTAGGAACTTGTTCTTATTGGCTTGCGAGCCCTGTAGTTGAATGAAGAGCGTTCGAAAGTCAGTTCGCGAGCGCTTTCTCGCTCCACACATTACAACCGCCGCCCTTCAGACGTACCACCGGGACTTACAGCAGCAGCAGTCTGACAAATCCGTATCATCCATGTAAATTTTATCTTGGGTGCTAGCTGCTAGCGACAGTACCAAAGTTTTTCGCACATTTTGAAAACTTGGTGAGAAAAACACGTCAAAAAACTCTCTTCTAATCAGTTTCGGTGGGGCAGACGTCCGACGAGACCGTCGTTAAGCGACTTATTTTGCTAGGTACAAAGCACGACACGATCACCGCGGGATGACTACATCACCATGAGCTCTTGCTGCTAACAGCCCGTCTTATCTCTATCTGACGACTCATTCAAATATCGAACTTTCAAGAATGTCAGGCTTCATTCACTCGTCGGAAGCGGACTGCACTGGGCGACCCTGTCGCTTCTCTGGAGGTCGTAAAGTCCGAGGGTGGACCATTGTAATAGTGACACAGACACCATTTCAGGCTTGCTGAAGTGAAGAAAAAGCTCAGCCACCCGCGAAATGTTGCAGTCAGGGCCCCATTTCACCTATCCAGATATTGGTAACAACCCTGTGAAGCCGCCGATCGACAAATCAGTAAAGCAAAATTGGGCCACGTATAGCTGGCTAATCTGTGCCGGTAAAAGACCCCCCCTGCGACTGGCTTTTACAATATCTCTCTGTTGTGGCCGCATGCCGAGACACTCGAAGAATGGTGGCGATCTGCCCATATCAAGACAAATTATTAAATAGTCGTGCTTCCTCAACCTATGCATCACAGTGGCTACAGACACCTCCAGCGTTTCAGCACCGTATCGCTGCTCTAGCTCAGCGGGTAGCTCAGCTGTTAAGACTCTGCTCTGTTTCCGATAGACCGCTCAACATCGACTGGATTGTAAGGAAGATCAAGATGTGGTCGTAGCAGGCCCACGTAGAATAGGATGTGTTTGCGTTTGTTTCAAAATGCAAACACAAAACTCATTCATTATTTGCTTTGGCCGTGAGCGGTCCGATGTTGCGTGGCCCCACATAAGTCTTACAAATAAGAGACTTTGAATATGTAGGCAGGCCTACAGCTCCTAAAAAGTCACACCAACTTCAAATTCATGTGTGTTTCCCCTACCTATGGCATCGACATGTTGCTTTTGCACTTCCTGACTCTCAGCCATAGCGTCATTCGCCCACTTAACGCATGACGCTCAATTTCGTTTTAACAAATCCTTGTTGTTACTACGTGTAACCGGGCTGATAGAAGCAAGTAGATTTGTATCGGCAACCTCTCACCGTGGCAGCGGTCACTTTGTGACAGTGTAAAAAAACACGGGAAAGAACTTAAACCATATGTAAAAGAGAAAAGTCTAAGGCGGCATACACTGCGTTGTTTTAAGCGCAAGCGTTATGCGCGAAAGCAAGTCACGGCTCCTCCGCGTAAGTGCTTCGAATAATATCTGTCTACAAAGCACTATGTACGTTTCGTGTCACCATCTGCCTGTGGCTGATCAGCGTGGCAAGTCCAATCTGATTGCTGGTAGCTTGAAAGCTTGTCAAATCTTTACTGTAAAGCGCGGATATGGATCAAATACAATAGCAGCCGGCAAGCCATGTTGACGGAAAAGTTTGTCGAGTTATGGCTTGGCCTTTCCTTCACCAAAAACGGCTCACTATCAGCAGCAATATAAGGTGTTGCGCTCATATAGCGGACAACAACCACAATGTTGTTATTACCAGACATATATATAAAAGAACGAAAACGGAGCCCACGCTTATGGTCTGTCGAAACCGGTAGGTAAAAGGCGTTAGCACAGGAGGCAAATGCTAAACATTTGAAATATTTTGCGAGTGCACACACAAGTACTTATACACTCATGCATATCAAGTCACCGGTATAAACGATCAGTATGAATTTACCCCCCGTCATGTGCCTTGTACACTACTCTGTACTCCAGGTCCTCTCCAGGATTAAAACAAACTGAAGGTCAAATGAGAATTTGCTCTAGTATAACAAGCCTAGAAATAAAACGAAGGGGTATAAACGAACAACCTAGCGCTTCAGTAAAGTAAGATCTCAGCAATCCAGCTCCCACCTTCCCGAGCTTCCAGCAACGCATCACATGTTGCGTAGGACCCGTACACTATACATTACGTCTCATGTGACAACGCTACTGTGCACAACAATACATGACCTGTTTAGACCACGTACGGCTTAGAGTCGCGCAGATGACACTTTAGCTTGACAAGAGTAGACATCATTGCAAGAATTTCGTTGTCGTAAGCAGGACAGTTCGTTTTTGCCGCTTTAAGCTGGCAAAACTCAGACACACTGATGTGTCCATGACCATTTATCCCGTTGTACAAGTATCCGACCACACCAAATCACTCTTGTACATCTTATCGAGATGAAGACATTGACCCATGTTTAATGGCTAAAATTTGTCGGAATCTACACGCACACTTATGCTTAACAATCAAGCATCCCAAAAAAAAAATTGGCCATCGCCAACGACACATATGTGCTAATTACCGATCAGCTAATAAAAGTTATAAACCTAGTGACTACTCTTAACTATTTAGTGCGGTATCTAGTGCGGTGCTCTCCGTGCTCTACACAACTACAAATGATATTTCGCTCACATAGATTTATGCATGGCGATATTGCGACTCAAAAGGCTGTATCACAAGGGTTTGAAACGTGGTTGGTGTGTTGGACTGTTCCCTTGGTAAGATCGTTCACTTTTAAAGCACCCTCCATCGAAAAACTTACCGTGCGTAAGCCTTTCCGATGCCGAAAGTTGACGCCGAATGTTTTTTTCCTTTGTACCACCAAACCCACTTCATGTACGATATAGAAAAATGACGTGAGATCACGCTGTTGTCTTGCTAAGAGACAGTGACGCGTGACGCAGTTGTTTTTTCGAAAGCTATGTCGATATCATAACCAAATGCTCGATCCAAGAAAAACATGCGCCGAAACCTCTTTGATTCCACCTGAGATCTTGAAACGATCCGTAACCTCGTTGAAGGTAGCTGTCAAACTACTTGTATTTGGCACTCTGTGAGTACAATTTCATCCACAACAGACGGTAAGCTCAGCTCTATCTTCAGTATTAAACCAACCGATTTCGTGACTTTAACGCCTTGGTATTGAGGGGAGACCAATAATCCGTTATTTTAATCCGACACCGTGAACAGTTTTCTGACCACTTGTCTTTCGAGCTTCACTGCCCCGCAGAGTGGGCACGTCACACAATAAAGATGACTTAGTAGTATAATTACAACTCGCTAGGGTGAGTTATCCTTAACATTCTCAGGGCGTGAATTTTCTGTATGCGATCCACAGTGGCTTGTCAGCTAAATCCACTTACACCTATTGTATTCGCACCAGCAGATAAGTTCTGGAAGCTACGATATCCACTCGTATGTTTCTATCTCGGTATAGATGCACGCCGGAACATGGCTAAATGATTCTGTTATTCTGTCAAATACTTAGAGCGGGACCACTAGTGCTTTTTTCTTCCGAGGTCATATCCATCAATCAAGCCCAAAAAAGATTATTGCCGATATAAGGCAGGCAGTTTTGCCGAGGTGGCCATTACAGGAGATTAACTCGTCGTCGCTTCTAGATGACGTTGTCCTGAAGAACACTAAATGGGTGCCGAATGAACGAAGTAAATCGTCGGTCCTGAAGGACCCTTCGGATCCGTTTTATCACTTTGTAAAGGAGTTCCAAGACGTCGTCCCCAGAGATCCGCCGTCGGTCCTACCTCCGGACCGAGGTGTGCGTCGTGAGATTGACCTGGTTCCGGAAACTAAATACTGCTTAACACGCAAATGGCCCCTTCTTAATCTTCGCAGTGTAACGTCTTTATCGCCTTTTTTCGTGCGAAGCACGAGGCAGGAATTATGCGAAAGAGCAATTCCCCCTATTCGACACCCACGTTTTGTGTCCGTAAGATGAACGGCAAGTGGCATGTCGTTCACGCTTAGAAATATCTCAACGTTGCCACCTTTTCGGCACAGACGCCGATACCTAGAAAGAATGTTCTGCAGAATTATATGGTTGGCTGTACAAAGTACAGCGCACTCGACTTGGTTGATTACCAATTGCGCATGAGAGCGAGTGATATTTTACTGACAGAGGTGAGAACTCCAATCGGAATGCGCTGGGAGTGGCTGGTGATGCCACAAGGGCTGTCAAATGCACCGGCAACATTTATCGTCTTGTGACGCAGCTGTTCAGGCTCCACCGGGCGTATACACAGACATACTTCGACAAAATATTCTTCCACAGTCGTGCGAGGCACGGGAGGACAGATGTGGAAAACCACATCGTTCATTTAAGAGCGGTGCTCGAGTGCGTGCGCACGACTTAGCTGTATGCTAATGCCGACAAGTGCATCTTTGGCGCGGAAGAAATTCCGTTTTGGGGTGCTTCATTAAGAAGCATGTCCTTCGAGCAGATCTCGCCAAGATCACGGTCATTGTGGACTGGCCGGTATCGAAGAACCAAAAGGACTTGCGCAAGTTTAGCGAAAATTATGCGGAAATGGCACGGCGATTGTCAAATCTCCTTAAAAAGTATACAGAATGGCGTTAGGACAATGAGCAAGGGAGGCTTTTGACAGGGTCAAAGACAGCTTCCTTAGCACCAATACTGGTGTTGCCAGACCCCGATCGTCCTTTTAGTATCATCTGTGACGCTTCGGACTTTGCCATCGGCTGTGCACTGCTGCAAACAGACGTAGAGGGGCGAGATCGGGTGATCGCGTCCGAATCTCGCCAGCTTGTAGCTGTGGAGAGGAACAACCCAGTCCACGACAAGGAAATTCTAACGATGAAGTATACACTTGTTAAGTTCAGGGCGCACCTGCTTGGCTCAAAGCGGTTTGTGATCTACACAGATTATGCGTCATTATGCACTGCGACTCAGTCGCCTCACCTCTCCCAGACGATGGCCACGTGGCTCTCATTGTTTGCAGAAGATAAATTCGAAGTGAAGTACAAGCCAGGAATTCAGAATGCTTTAGCCGATGCGCTGTCACGCAGACCGGACTCTGAGCTTGCTCATTTCACGACGGTGACGTCGTCAGCGGCGGATTTGGTTTGCGCCACATACATCTTTTTGAAGAACAATAATCCTGTTCGCCGCTTCTTTATTCGCACGCGGCACTACAAAACAATAACGACGTGTCGTTTGCGAAAGCGCAATCGAGGCGACTTTGTTTGTGGTGTGAACACATGGCCTAATAGCATAGGCATGTAAGAGCTACATCCGGCACAGCAAGATTTCGAGACAATTTACAACAGAAATCATCTAGGCAGAAGTCAGCAGGATGAAAATGACAATAGACACTGCGACGCTTGCCCTTACAATTGTGTAAGTGAGGCTTCTTGAGCTATGATCAGTTTAGTATTGCTAAGATAGATATCGTCATGAAATCCAACGTTGGAAAGCTTCGCGACATTTTCCGCCACCAGAAAGGCCAGAAGGTACGTGAAATTTTTACAGGAGACATCAGTTATTATGAATCATCTTTTCGGTGAACAGCTAGGTCGTGGATTGTCGGTGATGACGGATGGTTTTTTTCAAACTTCAGAGTGTCACTTCGACCGTATACATTTGAAAACACCTTGGCGTTCTGGGGCGGTCATGTCTACAAAGGACATCAGTAGTGTGAGCCCCAATAGGGTCCAAATTCAGGTTATTGGACGTAACTATTGCTATAGTGTAAATTTTGAGAATTGTAGTTAGTATCTACAATTCTCAAAATTTACACTTGTATCAAGTCAATAGGAATCGTTTATACAAAAACTTTAATGCACTATCGTATAGTTGTGGCCATTCCTAAGTACCACATTGTACCAGTTTTTATTCATAACCTGATGGACATACGTTAAGGAAAGTAAGTGGGCTGCTAGCTGTGCATAGAAAATATGATGGTATTTTAACTAATGGCAAAAACGTCAAAGATTAGTAAAGTATAAACAACAAATGCACGACAACCGCTGCTGCAGCGTGGCCGCTTTCTGACAATTGATTCCTTCGCAGATTTAACGTTAAGTATTAAAGCTCGTATTATTTTTACTTTGCAAATTGTTCTTATTTCTTGGAATAGAACGTGGTTTCGCTCACATTTATGATGCTGGCAATGTGATCAGTTTATCGAAACCATAAATACTTAGGTAAGAGCGCTTAGCTTGTTTGTGAACAATCCACATAAGCTAAGCGTCACGACAACAAATTTAACTTGCTTCATGACTATGACCAGACAAGCCAGCTTTATAATATATATTTTGACTTAGTAAAATACAAAGCTTAACGGCGAGTGCTACACCTCAACTTCAGCTTGTTCTGGCAGCATACCGTGAGCCTGCTGTCACAGCCACCGGCAATGTTGCAACCGAAAGACAAGGCCAATTCCTACTACATATTACACAAAGCGCTGCCTTCACGATTCAGCTGCTTATCCCAGTAAAGCGATGTCAGTAGCGTCAACAATGCCAGGACTTTTTTAGCTAAGTAAATCTTCAAAGGCTTTGATATTCTCAAGCTGACACCATTTTACCAAATATTGATTATGAGTGCGTCGAGCAGCTAGACATTCCACATAGAATGAGCTCTTCCCTTGCTCAGTTGAGTTTACACATTCTGTGCAGACATTCGCCTGACACGCTTTTCTCAATTTTTGTTTATAACGAAGCGCGTTGATTGGGCCTGTAACGGGGATACACGTACCCTGGTATGAAGAGGTGGGTCACACAAGACGGTGTGACCACACCATGGTGTGGCTACACCTTAACAAGAAGGCAGTCCAGCAATACATGGCCGGACTGCCAGGAATTATGCACTAAAAAAAAGCTTTTACTACTTAGTTAGAAAATTCTATCGGTTTGAATATAGGCGGCTTTGCCGCAAATAAGACCATGCAGTTTAAATTTGAGCGGAAGAGTTTATTTGCCTTGGTTTAGATTTGTATTTACTCTTAAAATACGCGGATCACGATCCGGTACACTCGCACTGGCTCAAAGTATAGCACGAAGGTTGGTGACCAAAACTAAGCTTCCTCTAAGCGAAAGAGCGACGACAGCCCCGCTGCAGAGTCTCATTGTTCATTGACGACGCATGGTTTAGATGAGGATATAAGAAAGTCAATTAGCCTGAGGCATTTCAAACAGTTTTAATTTGGTTGCTACCTGAAACAGAAGGTGGCACAACTACAGTGCTAAGATTCCACTTCATTCGAAACTCTTTAATTCTATCATCCGTCGAGCGCTCTTTTGGAGGAAGTACAATCACAATCATTTACGTGAGGCACTACGAATGGTTCTAGGATAAGCTTGCCGCCCGGAGTTGAAGGTAGTCAGCTAAAGTCTGAAGTGACGCTACTTTGTTTTGCATTACACCATTGTGTGATCACACCATATTGTGTAACCCACACCCATCGTACCAGGGCACCGAATTCCCGTTAAACTATCCCCATCAAGAATGTGAACACCTACAGTTCATATTCAGTTGTCGCCTCGAACAAAGCTCGCGGTCTAATACACCACAACATCACAAGGACCTTCTTCACGAATTTTCTACTCAATGAGCCCTACGCCGAAAAAACGGAAGATACCCAGCCTGGCTAGCTCCCGAGACGCCCGCGGGTAGAGCCCTTCCTCGTTTCCTGCACGCGGTGCAACTTCGGACAGCACTTCCCACGGCTTTAAGGGAAGCGCAGCCCAAGCTTTCGGTAACCGAGGACCGCGCAGCGCATTGCCAGCGACAGGGTCACACGACCAAGAATACAGACGCGACGTCTACTCCCGACTGCGCACCGCGCCCGCAACAGGCGATGGATTACCTCGTCGAGTATCTGGAGGATGTCGACTTCGATTCAAAAGTTCCTTTCCCAGGTTGGGAAGAAGAAGAGAGCGAGGTGCACCAGCGGCGCGACGTGATCCCTCCTCAAACTTTGCGGATAACGCGTTTTTTTACCTCTCGGCCTCCGGGGAGGTAGTGCCTTTACTAATGACCTCGACGAGGACAGAAGCACTAGCTGGGTGCTGTTCGCAGGGCGGCTTCCGTGCACGCGCATCCACGGTCAGTCCGTGCCCCTCGGTAGAATACGGCTTCCGCTGAGCCGAAGCCGCTTCTGAAGCTAAGAACGAGATCAACCGTTCGTCGGACGTCTATGTGATTGGGCTCCCGGTCACTACACAAGCTGAGTTTGACGAACGTAAAGTTCTCCGAGCTCGCTACTTAGTTCCTAAAAATACCGGTGGATAGGTACCACACTTGACTTTGTGCTCAAAGAGAAGGTGCTCCTGTATCCGCGATGCGGACGATTCCTGTGGTGATTTCCCCTAACAAAACGCCGCAGATGACGAAGATCTCTTTGAGCTCGACAGCGACAAATATGAATTTTGACAGAGGTGTAGTTCAGAACAGGTTGGTCGAGCGCACACTGCAAAGTATTAAAACACTGGTCGAATTGTGTTATCAACTGTTCAGGGGAGTCTCAATTGTCGGTTGAAACAGCTAACTGTTGTATTCACGAATATGTTTTGACGTTATATATGCCCGCGGCCGTATCAAGCACTCGAATTCGGATGTACATTCGAAATTGAGCACCTGTGGTTTGTGCTGAGTGTGTTCGCATAAATGACGCTGCTCTCGACTATGCATTAATATACCTTAGACGTTGACAATTTTCTTGTCTTGGAATGCTTCAGTAGAAAACATAGTCTGCAGGCATACGGCGCAAAGATCAAGGTCATTGTGATTGACCAGAGCCACTATCTCAGACGGATTGCTTAGCCTGACCAGTTATTCGCACAAGTATAGTGCAAATTGAGCCGATATGGCACGGCCCCTCACCAATCTTCTCAAATGGGATGTCAAGCTTTCTCGGGTGAGGCAGGAAAGACAGCCATCGCGGCGATCATGTGCGCCTCTATAGCCCTTCGGTTTTTGGGTCGGCCATCAGACGTCGGTTTTGACGCTTTTGTCTCTTTTTCATGAGTTGCGCTATCTTCTAACTGATGTCAATGACTTCAAACAGGTCTTAGCGCGTATACATCACCAGCAAAGAGCAGCTACTCAGCTCACGTCTTACCGTTACTTGCAAGAAAGTAAATATTACCAGATTCAGAGAACACCTGCTTTACTCCAAGCCATTTACCACTTCACCTCTTGTGGATTATGGCAAGATATTAACCCTTCTGAGTTGGTTCCCATTTAAGGGGAAGTTAAGCTCGGATGCTTTACTGCGAGGATGGGTGCGCCTTCGCATCGCCCATATAACTATTTCGTACACGTCACGATGGCGACGTCTCGCAACGACGATGCAAGAAATTCGACGTATGATCCAGACCTAATTTTGCTAGGGTGAAAGATTTGGAAGGTTATAAGGTTTGATCTCGATGATCGCTTTAGACGCATGCACCTTTAATCCTTGTCCCAAGGCTTGCCTTATTACTGCACACATCCGTCAATACACAGTACGGAATTTATTTTATGATGTGGACTTTATTTGCAGAATTCTATACTAAGTACATGATATCGCTATAGAAGGATCATATCAGTAAACAAGGATGTACGGTACCGTAAAGTGCCCAAGTGGGCCTTGTGAAACTGCATGCGGGTAATACCTCGCCACGTGCATCGTCGCCTATGACCAGACTGCCAGTCCCGGCAGAGCGTCGGTTGTCATTTAGTGAGGATTTAATTGTGGTCTTCCGAATGACGCGTCTGATAATACATGCTTTATGAATTTGAAACAAGATTTCACTGTAAAGCGCAATTCGTTATAGATCGTGTCGGCGAAAAACTTTGTCGAGAAATAATTATCTGGCAATTTTTTACCGGTCACATTATCCCTGACATCAACGAGAGAAGTCATATTGCCCAGACGGTCTACAAGGACCACAATGCCCATGCTTCCGAACGCGTGTTTTGGAAGACCGAACATGAAGTTCAAACGTATGCATCAGAACGCTTTTGGAACCGACAGGCTGATCAATGTTACCGCCGCATACGGCGAGAGTGTAAATCGTTGACACGCGCACACACTCATATGTGTTGGACCAGCATTTCATAGTGCTCATCGAGCAGCATGTCATTTATCGTTCGAAGTGGCCTCTCGAAGGGATATCATGTGCCTCGTACAGTCTCGCTCGATGACATTCTTATCCAGAGACACCACTACACGCTAAGTGTCATAACTGTCAATGCTGTAATATAGCGATCCTTGTAATACAGCCATCCTGAGAATAAGCCAAAGCGGTACAGATGTGCAATCGCGCGCACAAATTAAGCGATATCCAAGCTCTCAGACACCTCGTTTTCCAAATTTAGAGTAGCTCAATGCATGTTGCGTTTGACTCATACGCCGTACGTAACGCCTCACTAATGGACTACTTCCCCATCGTGCAATGCGACATTCATAATCCGACGTCAGAAAGGACAGCCCCATAGCTGTTCACCCGCGGGCAGATGATCAGATGAATGCGTCAATCGCTTAGGGTAGGAAGGATATTCTTCGGAGCCCTTGCGTGAGAGACCGCAGTTTTCGCGGTGCATTTCTCTGGAAGCATATCCGTTTTGATAAATGGTATGGGTAACCTCCCTGTTTATTCGTTACCTTCACGAAATGGCTCTGGTCTCGTCTGAAGAAAGGCCGTCAGTACAATTTGATTATCGGTCATCAGTCCATCTTTGATTTATTACACAATCACAGATTTTCTTTCCGATAAGATGGAGCGTCATACGCCGAGTGCGGGACGCTACAGCTGATAAGCAAGATGCGCAAAAGCAACATGCCGATTTTAGAGGCAGGCGAAACATATAATTATGTTGTGAGAATGAGGGTATTATCAATGGCGGCACAATAAGAAAACATGCAGCGGTTTGCAACGTTAACCCTTAGTTGCAACCACGCGACAATGAACTGTTCACGTTTGTAGCAAAAAATGATTTACACTCTTGATTTCTTCAGTGAATTTGAACACATCCTGTGTTCTTAGTTGGCTTGCTGAACCTATATCATGATCCCACCCTTCAAGTCGGCCAAATGCAAAACGCGCTGTGAAGGACTGAGCAGCGTCCTCACCACCCCACCAGCTAAGTTACCTATTGTTCTAAGGCACCGATTTAGTACTGAACGGCTATGGGAATGCAGTACTATGGCGTAGCTGACCGAGCGCAGAAAAAACGGATGACTGATCTCAGTATCGACATTATGCCGATACCATTTCAGATATCGTTAACTTGCTGCCATAATCGAACGAGCTTCAAAAGCCAATCGTGGATGTGTCGTTCTCTATAGCACTGCTCGATGAGCATGGGTAGCTACTTTTCAAGTGGAACGGCTCGTGATTAGTCCGTTTCAACAGGGCCGTAGCTGTATCTAATAAAGAGGAATTGATATTCTCACTCCAAAGACTCATGGGAGGTAAAGATCCACTTCAGTACGATTGACGTAGGCCATTGCCTCTTATCACATGGCTTACCCCTGATCCTACCCCCCGGGAAAAGAAACAGATTTACCCAGCGGAAGGAGCTTTCCTCGAAAAACTGTGGTCCGATCTTGTTGCATTCCCAAGGCAGTTGTCTTGGGGGAACGGGAGGTGTTGTTAGCAGCAAGAGCTTGAGGTGATGTAGTTCCACCGCGATATTCATGTTGTCCTCTGTCCTTCGCAGAATCAAGCACTAAGCAATGTTCAAGTCGAACACCTGCTTTACTGGGGCTGGCTTATGTAGCTATGAGACAATTGAGCGGACGTGTCTTCTTTACTTAGTGCTCAAATTGAGCGCCGTACCTTCCGGCTCTTTCGCCAGCAAGTAGTACCCAAGGTAGCGTTTTTATGGATGGAACGAATTTGCCCGACCTCCGCTGCCTCTAGAGCATGTGGTACTTTTAGGAAGTGGCTACATCTGGAGTTAAAGTTCGCTCTTTTTGGTTTCTATTCAAGTGAAACACCCGCACACATAGGCGCGTTAGAGCTTTCCACGGCGTGGGAGATAACATTAAACATATTAGTATCACAATCACGACGTGATCAAATCTACGCGAGTCGTTGCGGCTCATGCATTTGCAGACGAGCAATCTCAATTATCGGGGCCAGCTTATGATAGAAAAGTTTAGTGTTGCAATGAGTTAAATCGCAACACCTTCCGCCGTTGTAACTAGGTATAGAGTGCGTTATTTGTGCAAAGGAGAGGCAAAGCTCAGCAAACGCCTTTCCACTAGTGAACAGCTTTGCCTTTTGTCTTCTTCGCCTCCAGCCTCGGTCGCATGGACTGCGTCTTTTCCGAGACTCCTTGAGCCGTATGAAAATACCCTCGATGTGAGTATGCTAGTAGGTTCAGGCAGTGCGGGATTAAAGGAACGAAGGAAAACATCAAATGCTCGTTAAGTGTTCATTTTCGGCAATACCTCAGAAAGAGAATATAAGCATGATCATAATGTGGCCCACTTCTTGGTGTGGAGGGCTTTATACTATTGTAGGCGTTTACACTATATTTTTGTGCAATTGTGCACAACTCAGAGATAGCACTTATAAGTGCTGATGCCAACGATGGACTCCGTAAAGAGGTTTTTTTGAGGCAAGCAGTTTGTTAGCCTCACGTCATGCAGTGTATCCAATTTTATTATCGACAATAGTTGCACACTAAATATAGTATTAGCTCGATAAGAGATTGATTCTATATATATGACACTCTTAAAAATCAATCAATAGTAAAGAAGTATTGAGCCACTTCTTGATTCCACTCGTGGGTAGATTGTACGAGCTCAAAATTTGTGCATTATCGACGCAGACTCTCTGAGTCGAAGCGTTTTCCGCTCAAGGTGCACGGTAACATGGATACGCTCACATTACACGGAAGCCGTTGACCTTAGAACGAGCTGATAAAAATTATGTAATGGATGCCCAGCAGGGTTGCGAGTAATGGTTGTTCAAACAGTCGATGTATATAGGACACGTCACCTTGCCTTGTATTATATAAAGTTTCGCATTATAGAATTCGTAGTATTAATTCGTCATTAAGGCAAGGTTCTATTTTTTTGCAGGTGTAAATACTAGGAACTTGTGGGGCTTTCGGTCCAGCATCGTAGGGGTCGACCGGTGAATCCATCCTCTGGGCGCTGATGAACGCGGACACTGACAGTCAAGGCTTCTATTGTGCACGGTGCACGGAAAGCCGGTTGCATTTCGTTTTGCTTGTCGCTCTCCTATTAATTCAAGTTAAGTTTAGTGTATATTTTTAATATAATTTTGCGTTGTCCTACTCTTTGTGTACATCCCATGCACGCGTTCGAAAGTTGAATTTCATAATCAGCTGATTGTTGATTGATTGACAAAGTGTCTTATCCAATGTAGGTTAGAAGTTCAATTTGCGCAGCCGCCATCTTGATGCAGATTGCTGATAAGGTTGTTCTTCATTAAGTAATGCCTGAGTCGACTGTCAATGGATCGCATCAACATATTTTTTATTATGATGGAGCTTTACGTGGTTACGCCACACTGTGGAGAATAGATAATAAATCATGAAGTTGCTTGAAAGTAACACTGAGCACATGGTGAAAGACACGATCTCGCTCTTCATCGAAATTTGTTCAATCTACATCAGGTTGTCCCTTTTGTGTTGACATTTCCATGTTTCTCTTCCACCTGCATCGCGTTGACTCCCAGCCGCGCTCGAGTTCTTTTTCAAAAAGGAAGAACGTAGAAATACGACGCACTATTTGGTTAAGATTGTTATTTTTTGCGCACAGAATGATCGAAAAGCCAGCGTATTCGAGGGACTCCCCAGAATTATAACTAATCAGACACTTGAGTACTTTCTTGTAACACTTCCATCTTAATAAAATAAGTCATATTGACATTATGTCAGCAATTTCTGCTTAGATGCAGATCTCTCTCTGGCTTTTAAAAAACACTTCTCACAAAATAACTTTTCAATTTGCTTGATAAGTACTATGAGGCTTAATTAGTTATAGCTTGAGGCAATATTGATTGCCGCACCGCGTATGTGATGCTGAAAACATTGTCTGAGCTGTACGACACGAAGGCATCCGATTCGACACATATATTGAATAATGTACTGAAGTTGTGTGCCATTGCAACTTTAAGACCATGAGTGGCTAACGCCGCCCGTGCCGTCGCCAATATTGTACAAGAGACCTTTTCCGCTCTATAGATTTGTCTCAACTAGATTTTTGATGGTCGTCGGCTTCTTCACGATCATCTTGCATTCCGCAATCAATTAAATTTCATGCAATCAAAATTAGTAATTTGAAATATCTCTCGATCATATTATACTACTTGCTGCATTATAAATGTTGTTATTTGTACCTGATGATTATCATCCAGGCTTTGTAGTTAAAAAGTTGAAGTTGTAATCATTAGAACAATCACGAGAAAGCAAAGCACAATCTCTTCCAGTGATTGCGTCACCTCAAGCTATGAAGTAGCCTTGCAATAGGGCAATTTTGACAATGTACCACAAGAATAGAAGTTGTACGTCATACACTGGCTCCATATCAGAATTAGCCGTCGATGATTTAATCCAATTTTGGAAGAAATCATGATGAGGATGAGCCCATGTGTCCATGTAGGCCTCACGCAATCTTTTACCAACAACTGTAATTAATAATAAAACAATTTTATTAATTCGATCGTTAGAGAAATTCGTAATGATGAGAAACAATATTTTTATCAGCGCAAGGTTGCTACTCTATTCGAAACTAATATTTGCTACAAGCACGACATTGAATGTGATAACTCTTGGAAAATAAGGACGACATAATCAAAGAGATAAATTTCAAGGTTTGATGATATCAAAGAGCGTACAGAGCATTTATCTACTAAGCAAAAGCTGGGATCACCAATTACATGAGGGACCTAGAATCGTGGATTGTAACGTCACTTCTTGTTCTAAGGTAGCTGATTTATTTGTCATGATCAAGTTCTGCAACAGTCCATAGTTCAAATTCCACGCATTGTTTACACTCATGCCAGTATATGAAGTAACATGTACTGTATGTGCCTGTATAGTTTTAGAAAAAAGCAAATCGCATTGAAGAGCACTTCACACTTAAGACATTTTATTCCTAGCCTTCTTCGCTTATACTACCAAGCAATTGGCGCTTCAGCGCAGTTGGAGTTCACATTTGTTTTTCAGATTTTATAGATAGGATTCTAAGAGTACTGTCCAAGTAAGCTCGTCGTGACTGCCTCAGCCTGAAATACATAAAGAAATGGACTACTTGATCAATTTACCTACATCGCGGCGTCCTGACTTGCGTAAGAAGTGACAAACATATATACCTTAATTTTCCGCTGGTCTTCGATGTAACCTTGCAACTATTCAATAAATTGCACTTTGACTGTAAAAGCTGTAAGGGATGTCTTTTCACTTGTCCCAACATAACTTCGACTAAAACAGCTTGCTCACCCAAAGATCGCAATTGTTCCAACGCGGATAGATTGCGGCTAGTGCACATAGTGTTCTGCGTATAACAAACAGAATTCGCATTAATCTTTTGTCAAAATATTGAGCAAAAACTGTTGAACTAATTGCTAACTGATTAAGAAAAAATTATAGAAAAGAGCACAAATTGACTTACAAATTGTTTATCGTATCCCAAAACTGAGATTTGTGTCGGCCTATGGAGCACCTCATTTGTTTCAAAAGTTTTAAAAGCTCAGTACATGTGATATGATAAACATAGCGCACTACTGAAGTATGAGTTTTGGCGAGGCTTGGCACTATACTATATTCCTGTTGTAGTAACAAAAACCACATTAGAAACATTTCAAAGATATTTCTTTCTTGATTATATACCCGAAACATGCTGGGCGAATCTCACTGATAGTGACGGATGGCAGTCGTAAAGCGAAAATAAACGGGAAAGCCCATGCACTATTTTCGAAGAAAGTATCAGATACGAAAGGGTTTTCTGAGAGGTGGGGTGAGAGTATCCTGACCATTGAAATAAAGAGTGCACAGAGGTAGGATTTTTTTAGAATACTTACAAGCATACGAAACAGAAATCAAAAAAATGTATTGATACAAACCTGATTTAGAATCTGTCACTACAAGAGCTTTCTTGTTGACAGACGATGGGGCGAAAAGTGGGTCTACCTCAAATCTGAAGACATCTATATATACAGTGGCTACAGAAGCCACAGTAGACAATGGAAATGCACCGCACTGAGTCGGGTGCCAGTAAGTATAGATAAGTAGCAGTGACGTTATCAAAGGGAGGAATAAATGTGTAGGCTTCATTCACTGTATCACTTCGACAATACTCGCAACCACATGGACGACTCTGCGAAAAATGGAACTCCATATACAGTGCTAATATCTACGGGCCTTTGCATCTGCGTATATGCAGAATCGTATCCGTATTCTAAAAGCGTTCTCGTGATATCGCAGGTTGTTAGAGGATTGAGCTTAAAAATCTAACCATCTGACTTTTTTGTATCTTACCTAAACGCTTTATGTTTTGTTTGATGTCCGGATTAAAGTACAAAGCCGGGATTACGTAAATTTCTTAACCAGATTGCCAGTTATTAAAATATTTCCTGCTATGACTTGTGTAATATCGTTATTTTTTTCCTTTAGCTCAGAAATTTTCCAGAGTTTCTAGCAGATCACTGGACCTTTCCATGAAAAGAACCAGGTCTGGACCTCCTCTTTAAATGGATGAAAATTGTCCATATTGTGGCGACATGCCGGATAATCGACCGATTGAATGACTTTCGGACCATCGAAAGCCACCATTTAGATTACGAGTGTGATGGCCAATCTACGTATGTTCTAAATTTGTAGCGCTTTGGTAAAAGCATCACCGCTGGGCACGCCCGTCTCTCGGCTCCAATAAAGGATTTCAAAAGAATGACGGAGAACAGGATATATTACCAAAAAAATTATGATCGTGGACTGTACCAGTAAGTGAAGATGTTAGGCTTGTGCTCTTTGTTGGCATTTATGTCCAGAAAATGGTACTTATGGGCTGCGTTGTGCCCATTCGAGATCAAACGGTGACAAAAAAATCTCGGTCTCGCCTTGAAGCGACAGCGGCTATCCACAGGTACTTGTACACTGTAGCTAGTCTGGTTGTTGGCACTCATTCCATGGACTCGTCTGTATCATCCTTTGAACTTAGGAGCGCATGTTTTGTCAATGCCTCATATATCAAGTAACTCACCCCGGACCTTTTAGCGTATTGACGATTAGATACCTTGTGTGCTTCTTGGTTTTCATCTTGCCGACAAAATCATTTCAAGATTGCGCAGCGTTCTCTCACGACTTAGAACTACATCTTAGTGCAAAATTTATGGCTCCATTAGATAACGAACAGGTCGAAAATGCGTGGCTTGAGGCAGCAAGAAATGGTGATCTCGACCAAATGAAGAGTCTACGTAGACAGTATCCACAGCAGCTTGACCTCAACCGAGTATGTCAAATGATCTTATACTTTACTACTGGTGTATTAAACTAGACTTTGTTTGGCAGAATATCCAACATTTGAACAGCGCAAACAATTCTCAGCCCTCGACAGGCTTTTGCGGCTGGCACGGCTTTCACCTCAGCACCATTGGAGCTTCAGCCTTGTACACTGCAACATGGTTTGGAGACGACAAGATAATTGAATACCTCCTTGAGGAGGGTCAAGACCCGGACACTGAAGACGAGAGTGGCATGTCGGCAATCACGGTGGCAATCATGCACCATAATTTACAAGCTACACGCTGTATCTTTCGCAACCGCGTTGCTATTCAGCAAAACCTTATTACTGACGTAAGTAAACAAGATTACGATTAAATTCCAATGCAAAACAATTAATGTTTTTCTTTCTAGTGCCGACAGGAAGATGAAGACCGGACTCGACGGACTGTAGCACGCCTCGAGCTCTATTTGCGCTTTAATGCAAATATCAACAAGCGATGTCAGCGAGGCAAGAGTGCACTCCATTATGCCACAACCGACGATACGTTTGAAGTAGCGAAATTGCTTGTTTGTAATGGTGCCATTGTCGACCTTCAAGATGAGGTACGCAATCATTATTGATCAACAATCATAAAGATCATTGATTGTGTGTTCTCGTAACGAATAGGAAGGTAAGTCGCCGTTGCATCATTGCATACAAGCACCAAGTCTCATGGTTGCGAATCTGCTCCTTCAACATGGTGCAAACGTCCATCTCCCAGACATTGACGATATCACGCCCCTCCAGCGCATCCTCCGCGTCAATGATATCAATATGTTGCAGATCATTCTTAACCATCACCTTGAAGTTGTGACATTAACAGGAGAAGACTTCGCAGGAGCTGTTCTTTTGATGGCAGTAGATGAAGAGGCAGAATCCATCATATCGTTTCTGCTAAACGAAAGATACACAACACTAATACACCAAGACAACTGCGGCGAAACGCCCATGCATCGCGCGTTGCGCAACAAGAGCACAAGGATTGCGAATTTACTGCGGGCTATTGACATCCAAGGCCTGAGTGTGACGACCATGACAAAGTCGCGTGACTCGTGTCTGCATTATGGTGCTAAATATTCGACACCTGAGGAGTTAAAGTGCTTGATAAAATTTTATCAACGATTCAACGATGACGTGGGACCAATCAATCGTGTCAACGTGGCGGGTCAAACGGCTATATTTCTAATCGCCACATCGAAATCTCACTTGCTTGACGATCGTGATGCAAAGACAAGACTCATGCTAACGGCTGGTGCAAAGCTGCTAGGCAACAACCCATTCGTTCAGTCGACACAGAGACAAAACATAGTTCTGTCTACCCAAGTACATACTTGTTT
This sequence comes from Plasmopara halstedii, assembly GCF_900000015.1. Classification (NCBI taxonomy): domain Eukaryota; phylum Oomycota; class Peronosporomycetes; order Peronosporales; family Peronosporaceae; genus Plasmopara; species Plasmopara halstedii. Next base: position 324,139 of record NW_020187357.1, on the reverse strand, counting down.
GTACATATGGTTGCCGGAATGTGCTGCAACCCATTCTGATGACGTGAGTCAATTTGGTACTGACTTGCTGGCGATTGTCTATTCGTCGCCTCACTCTCAATTCACATTGAGTCACGACGTACTGGGAGTCATGTTGGCGGCAGGTTACGCTGTGGACTCAATTTTTCTTCTACTGTTGCTACCATTTGATCGAAAAACGATACTGGCCTTGTTGGATCGATTACGGCTATTTGGCACGCAATTGAATCATATGCTTCTTTTGGCTTTGTATGAAGAACTTGCTGTAGCTTCAGCAAGTTTAATTTCGTAGTCATGAGAATGAGAGTGGTGCTATTTATTGCGCGACGTACGCACACAGTGCAAATCGTTTTTTACGAATTTTGGAAGCAAAGTACGAGCAAAGTGGTTACTGCATATGATGTAGAAATGTAAATGGTAAAGTATAACTAGCCAAGCGCCACTCGTTTTGTGGGCGGTAAGTGCATGCATAATCATCATCTATGTCACTCGCTGTTCTATCTTGCTCTGTCGCTGGTGTTCTTTGCGTAAAGTATAATTGCAAATTTAAAATATACTGCTTGTGTTTGACTTTTTGACAGAGATGTAAAAGCCGTTGTCTGCACTGTATTTTGATAAAAAAATATAATTATGTTGAAGTCAACTGAATGCAACACGTGCGCTATTTCTTGTAGCTATCAACACAATGACGTTTCTTTGATTAACGATGTCTACACGTACAAAGTAAAATGAAAGCAGAATAGAACTTGCCGTTAGTGATTACTAAGGACTGAATATACTGAAGACATAATGGAGACTCCTCACACTTTACAGTAAAAGTCAGGCACTAATTTATGAGCTATTAATGTTTTTCAAATCTGAGGTGTAAATTTGGTTAGATACTTTTGAGTAAAAGACAAAGTCAATGGCAGATGACTTGACTTGGGTAATAGCGACCTTATAAATGAATGTGCCTGTGGCAGAAGTACCCACTAGGTAGGAGAAGGCGCAGCTGATCTGCTTGAAGGTGCGACTTGCTGTTTTGATAGTCCTATGATGAGCCTGTGATAGGAGCAGCCTACTGAGTGGGATGACGCAGAAGTGACCTTGATAAGGGACCTATTTGATTTCCAAGGATGTCTTGTGACCTCGGAATATACTAGTGAGGAATAAGCTGATCTTTCTACCGTTAGGAATGTAATTGCATTGAATTCCCTTTGGACCGTCGTGAATAGTAAGCTAGAGCTTAAGTGCTGAACAAAGTTGTGTTCCGAGCATATAACGGAAGGTTACTGCTATTGAAACAGAGATTGAAGAAAGAACATAGCTGTAGGAGCATTGAGAACTGAAGCCTGACTTGATGTTAAACGTCGGTGGTATTGTCGTAAGGTAGACTGGAGAGTGTCTGCGTCAGCTTCTTCGAGCTTTACTCCGATGTCTCTAAGTCAGGCCGAAATTATTTGGCGCAATACTTCCTATGAGCGACTTTGCAACGGCTAGATCTCGCCATATTGTTGCAGTAATTCCAAAGGAGGATATCAAGAACTTTCACTCTGTTGCCGCGGGGTCCGAAGAAGCGTTGGGCTCAGTAGTGATACCTTCGAATTGGTATAATTGAGTCATGATAACCTGAAATTGTGTCTATATGAGTCGTATTTAAAAACTGCGTAAAGGTTACTCACAAAAAACGCATCTCTGCTATTTCAAGAACTACGGCTACTCAGATAATACGAAATACACAAACTTTACTATGTCCCTAAATAAAAACGTCGTCTTTGTCCGATATGCGACTAGCAGCCAGAGGTACCACGGTCCTTTTCATTTTGATGTTTTAGCACCTGTCGTTATGAATACTCACAATTACACCATAGTCCAATATTTTTTCTTTAATTGGTTAGATCTGTATTGGATACAGTTGCATCAGATGTGAAAGGTGTAAGTACACAACATCAAGTGCTTAGCACGTACGCTATACCCCACTAATATGTGGATCAATAGGGGTTTCAAACTTTTACTCGTACAATCATTGCGCAAAAGTGACTGTTCCACAAGCAAGGAATGCACCTGGAGTTATTCTAACACCTGCTAATCAGAGCATACTTGCACCGGGTCCACTCTCCCCGTGCGCCAAAGCACCGTCGACGACGAATAACTCCCATTGATCCAAGCCGCTCCTAGAGAGTGTTTGGACCTTCGAGGGCAAGGATGGAGAGAATTTCCTGCTCTGGGTGAGAGAGGTCGAGACTGCCATGGCGTCCATCATGCTCCAGAACGAGCAATAGCGCGTGGCGCTAGCTATCTCCAAGCTTGGTGGTAGAGCGCGATAATGGGCACTGGCGTGTGACACTTCGGTCGAAACGGCGTGACCCTCCGAGATGGAGCTGAAGCTGCTACCTTCACTAAGAGGTCTTGCCGCCTAACCAGGCATATCGCGTGCAATCGCGTTTCCTTGCCATCCGACAGGACTAAAAGAAATTGGCGGACTTCGACCAATCGTTGCGTACCCTCAATGCCGATACGGCAGCCGAGTTTCTCCCTGAAGCGAACATCTTTATGAAAGGCTTCTGCACTGGTATGGCCAGATTAAAGTATTTCGTGTACACCCGTTTTCTTTTGAAGAAACAGTAAAGGTGGCAATGGATGATGAATTCAGCTTTAAGGAGGCACGACTTGGTTGGAATGCTCATTCTAGCAGCTCGTCGGAGCCAACGGATCTCAGCTATGCTAAGAACGAGGAGGCAGAGCTCTGAACTGCCGAGCAGCGTTTATACACCGGAAGGTGTTTTGTCTGTTTAGACACCCGTCACCTTCAAATTATTTGTCCCTTGCGCTAGGCGTGTCAAAGTATTTCAAAATAACGGCCCGCTACTTACCAATCTGCTGTTTTGTCGCGGGGAAACATACCCAGTAAGCCGCATTGCGCCTTCTAGGGAAAAACAAAGTTCTGTTGAGCCTAAAGGAAGTAATGGTCAGCAGGGCATAGCTTCAAAGAGCTCCGTGCTCTTGAACACGGAACGTTTGTGCGAGCCGGGCTTCCTCGACGTGGAAGCGACCGTGAAGGGCTTTGAGAAGCCATAGAAGATCCTGATCGACTCCGGGGAGTTGAGCAATTAGATTCGACACTCCCAGATGGAAGGAAGATATTTCTATGCTGAGGCGCTGAAAATGCGGTTAAGTGACATTGTCACTGTTTGCTTAGCGTCGGGGACACGTGTCATGTTGCCGAAGGTCCCTGTGGACCTCGGTGTCAAGTTTCTTGACATTGATAGCTTGAAATGATGCATAGCCTTAGACTTGGATTCAATATACGACCTCATCCTATGTACGGCATGGTTGGAACACCATGAACAGTCGATTGACTGGAGGTCGAAGATCTTGGCGCAACACTCACGTCTCCTGGTGGAGCTTTGGAGAGTCCTGAACCCAGCTCTGCTTTGAGACAAAAGCGCTATTGGCGCGGGCACTGGACCGAGACAGTCAACGTGCTGAAGATCGGAGTATCCAAGTTGGTGATCGGCAAAGGTGTATCGGAAATGTGTTCCGAGAATGACTTAAGGGCTGAACGTGGAGTGGCACATAACCCACTCAGCGCTGCTCAAGTATTGGGGCAGTCGCTGCATACCATGCTCAGCATGGTCAGCCAAGGGCCGAGGAATCGAGGGCGAGGACCCAGTGATGCACTTTAAGTGGCACGTAATCTACTGAGCGCTGCTCGCGTTTCAAAGTAGTCGCTGCATGCGCTGAATGGCATGGTCGGACGAGATCCGAGGCATCTTGTGCAAGGCTTGGTAAATGCGCGTGGAGTGGCAAGTTATCCTCTGGACGGAGTCTGCGGGAATTGCAGCTCTTTGTTGAATGTTGTTAATAACATCAGAGCTTCGGTGGAGCAGGAAGTGGGGCTGACACGAGACGACGCTGAGTGCGTGTTAACACTCTCGTCGAGACGTACAACCTCCGTGGAGAGGCAAGGGCGATGCCGTGTTTTATCTGCAAGACTCCGGGCGTCGACCCTGACCTAGAATATGTCTACCGTCGACGATAGCGCACAGCTATACACCATAATCAACGGGAAAATGACAGCGATATCACCCTCGAGGTTATTCCTGCAGTCAGTGCTCTTCTTGAGTTGGACGGGATGTCCTTCGATGAGTTCGGCGATGTCTTGAAAGCAGGCGACTTAGTCGAAGTCGTCATTATACGACCGGAAGAGGAGATCGAATCGCCGTCACTTCCAGGTAAAGCTGTCCTGAGGGAGACCATGAGGATGAAGAATAAACAAAGTTGATTTTTGATCCTGAAGGATCCCTCGGGTCCGTACTTTCCTTTGGTAAAGGAATTAGAGGACTTCGTCTCCGAATATTCGCTGTCGGTCCTACGGTCGGAGGTGTGCGTCATGAGGCACGCTAATGGCTCTGATCAAGGAGCAGTGTGACGTCATTGACACCTTTCTTTCGTGCGAAGCACGACACAGGAATGGTGCGCGGGAGCAAGTCTACCAGTTCAGCACCCACGTTTTGCGTCGGAAGCCAAACAGCAATTAGCGTATTGTTCACGCTTACAATAAGCTCAACGTTGCCATCATTCCGGTACAGACGCCAATTCGTAGAAATTAAAATCTCCAGAGCAATATGGTTGGCTGTACAAAGTTCAGTGCACTCGACTTGGTCGATGGTCGATGGATATTTCCAATTGCTCATGTGAGTGAAAGATGTTCCGCTATCCGAACGGCATGCTCTGGGAGTGGCTGGTGATGTTTCAAAGGCTATCAAATGCACCAGCAACATTTAATCGTGTTATGACGCAGTTGTTCAGGCCCCATCGGGCGTATGCACAGACATACTTCGAAGGCAACTTCGTCCACAGTCGTGCGGAGCACGGGTAAAGAGAACTTCATCGTTCATTTAAGAGCGGGGTTGGAGAGCATGCGCACACAAAAGCTCTGTGCTAATGCAGACAAGTGCAATTTCGCTGCCGAATGAGAAATCGTGGCCTTGACAATACCCAGAGGGTATTGTCAAACTGACGATCGGCGCCGCCACATTCGGAGAGGTTTTCACCCTCTATCATGTCTCTCACGTGCGCAACACATGTGCTCATCCATTTGTACAGCTTGGGCTAGCAATAATGGCAACCCACCGAGCTGCAAGTCTTTTCACGATCGAGATGACCACTAAGTGAGGTGTCTCATAGAGGAAACGGTATATCAAACCTCGTCGTGAGGATCCACCAATCGTGGCGTATCCGTTGAATCGGTGCTATAACACAGCAGCTTGTATCTCAACTAATATCGGTGGCAGCGTGCGTGCTAACGCGCCGACAATTTCTTGTCCGAGTTTCTAAACTCTTTGCTCCGGAGAGCCTGTACCAGCGCTAAATACATACTGTCACCCGCGTATGCGGCGCGGATCAAAGTGTTACTGACAACGTCGCCGTCGTGAGATAAACAAGCTCATAATCTGCTTTTGCGTGACAACGCATCAGCCAGCGCATTCTGCTACCCTGGCTTATACATCACCTCGAAATTATATTCTGCAAAGAATAAGAGCCAGCTGGTCATCCTCTGCGAGAGGTGAGGCGACCGAGTCGCAGTGCGCAATGACGCATGTTCTGTTTAGATCTCAACCCGCTTTAAGCCAAATAGATACACCTGAACTTGACAATTGCATACTTCATTGCAAATCATTCCTTGTTGTGAACTGGGTAGTTTTTCTACGCAGTCTTAAGCTGGCGAGGTTTGAACGTAATCACCCGATCGCGCCCCTCGGCGTCTGCTTGCAGCAGTGCACAGCCGATAGCAGAGTTTGAAGCGTCACAGACGTAACTAATTCAGGTCCGGCAACGCCAGTATTAGTGAATGAAGGAGGCTGTCTTTGACCCTGTCAAAAGCCTTCTGATGCTAGATGTCCCAACGCCATTCTGTATACTTCTTGAGAAATTTCGATAATAGGCGTGCCATCTCCGCATAGTTTGCGCGTTACTTGTGCATGTAGCTAACAAGGGCCAAGAGACTTCCGCAAGTCTTTTTGGCTCTTCAAAACCGGTCCACAATGGCCTTGATCTTAGCAGGGTCCGTTTGAAGGCCACGCTTCCCAATGAAACCCCAACACGAGACTTTCTTGCCAACGATGCACTTGTCGACATAAGGATGCAGCTTATTCGTGCGCATGCACTCAAGCATCGATCTCACATAAGAGTTTTCCAAGTTTGTCCTCCCGTGCCCCGCACGACTGTGGATGAAGATGTCGTCGAAGTATGTCTGTGCATACGCCGGTGGGGCCTGAACAATTGCGTCACACCACGACTAAATGTTGCTGGTGCATTTGAAGCTCTTGAGGCATCACTAGCCACTTTCAGAGCATCCTGCTCGAAGAAATTATAGCTGTCAACGGAATTTCACAAGCTCACATGAGAAATTGGTAATAATCATCGACCAAGTCGAGTGCGCTGTACTTTATACAGCCAACATATAGCTACGGAGAACATCCTTTTAGGAATCGGCGTCTGTGACAGAATTGTGGCAGCGTTGGGATAATTTTAAGCGTGAACGATACGCCACTTGCCGTTCGGCTTCCTGACACAAAACGTGGGTGTTGAATGGGGAGACTTGCTCTCTCGCACCATTCCTGCCTCGCTTTGCTCGGAATAGGTCGTCAATGACTTCTGCCCAAAGAGCAGTGACACGCAGTATTTGGCTCCTGGAACCAGGTCAATCTCACGACGCACACCTCGTTCCGTTGGTAGGACCGATGGTGGGTCTTTGAAGAAGACGTCTTGCAATTCTTTACCAAAGCATAATACGGATCCGAGGGGTCCTTCAGAACCGACGATTCCCTTCTTGTGTTCAGCACCCTCTTAGTGACCTCCAGGACAGCTTCATCCAAAGCGACGACGAGTTAATCTCCTCTTTCGGTCTTATACTGACCACCTCGGCTTAATGGCTTGCCTTCAGGGCTCCGCCAAACTCTTCGAAAGACATCTCGTCCAGCTCAAGAAGAGTACTCACCGCAGGAATAGCTCAAGGATGACGTCGCCGTCTTTCTCTCTCGTCAATCCGTTGACAAGGGTATATAGCTGTGCGCTATAGTCTACGGAGACACACCCTGGTTCGGGGTCGACGAACTGCGTCTTGCAGATAAACACGGCTTCGCCGTCTACTCTCTAAAGAGGTGTTACGTCTCATCGAGACCGGTAAGAACACGAACTCGGCGTCGTCTAGTGTCTTCATTCACTGCTACATCGGAGCCTTGATGTTATTAACAACGTCCAACGAAGAGCTGCTATTTTCGCAATCTTTGTCCAGTGGATAACACGCCACTCCACGCACATCACAAGGGCCTCGCCCTTGATGCCTCAGACCTCGTTCGACCATGCCATTCTTGGCATGCAGCAACTGCTTCGTAACGTGAGCAACGCTTAGTGGGTTACGCGCCACTCCACGTTCAGCCAGCGAGCCAAGCATGAGACGATCGTCCAAAACACCTTCGGTGTTTGACAACTCGGATTCTCCGATACCAACTACATTGACCGTCCCGGTCCAAGCTCCGCGCCAATAGTGCTTCTGCCTCCCATCAGAGGTGGGTTCATGACTCATTCAAGCTCCACTAGATTATGTGTGCGTAGCGCCCAGTGTCTTTAACCTCAAATCAATCTATGGCTCATAGTGTTCCAGCCATGTCATACCAAGGGTAAGGTCATATCTCGCATCTAAGTCTATAACTAAGCAGCGTTCCACGCTACCTAAGTCAAGAACCTTGATACCAAGGTCCACAAAGACCCTCGGCACAGTGACAAAAGTCCCATTCGTTAAGCGACCAGTGACGGTGTCACTCAACCCCGCTTTCAGCGCCTTAGCATACAGCTGACTTCCTTCGATCGTAAAGCTTCGAGCATAATTGCTTGACGCCCTGGAATCGATAAGGATCTTCCATAGTTTCTCAAAGATTGTCACGGTTGCTTTTAGGACCAGTAAGCCCGACTAGCATACACGTTCCGTGTTCAAGTGCACGAATCTCTTCGGGGCTGGGCCTCGCTGCCCTCTACCTTTTTTAGGCTCCACAGAACTCAGTTCTTCATCAGCAGGGCGCCCCGCGCCTACTGAATTCGGTCGTTTCCCCGCAACAAACCAGACTGGTTAGAAGCGGGACGCCGGTTCGACGAATCTTTACGCGCCTTGCACAGGGGACAAACAAACCGAGGGTGACGGGTGTCTCCACAGACAAAAAACCGTTGGGTGTTCAAACGCTGCTCGACAGCTCGGAGCTCTCCTTCGTTTTTCTCAGCGTAGCTGAGATCCTTTGGCTCAGGCCTGCTCGATGATGTGCATTCCAACCAAGTCGTGCTGACTTGAAGATGAACTCGGCATTCAATGTCATATTTACGACTTCTCAAAAGCAGACGGATGCACACGAAAGACTTCCTTTCTGGCAACGCCAGTGCGATGGCCTTCTATAGAGACGTTCACTGTGACCGCCTCGGGGAGAGGATCTGCTGTCATACCGGCAATGAGAGTTCTCAACGCTTGGACAAAGTCCATTACCTCCGTCTTACCCTGTCGAGCAGCAAGGACTCGCGATCGCACGCGACTGCCCGATAAGGCGGCGAGAACGCTCGCAAAAATTGGCGGTTTAGCCTCTTCCAGGAGAGAAACGCACCTTTAACCGAAGCACCACACGTGAAAAACCATTCTCGCGCTCGGTCCCCAAACTTGGTGACTGCTAGTGCAAAGCGCTGTTGCTCGTTTTGGAGCATGGTGGATGCCATAGCCATTTCGGCCTCTCCCACCCAGAGCAAAAGCTTCTGTATTTCTTACCGTTTTCTGCAATTTCAAGATCTAATAAAATTGGTGGCTGGAATATTAAAAAAATTGTCCTTTTCCCCGTACGCCCACCATGAGCGGCCTGGATCGGAAGGAATCATTCATCGTCGACGGTGGCGTCATCGTCGCTGTCGACGCTGATAGCTACTGCTGTAAGGGCTCTAATAGGGCATTTTCATAACTTAAAAACGCCTCTTGTTGCGCTTATGGTCTTGAGCCCTTGCGCAACAAGGTGCTCCACGCCATCAAGGCTCAGCACGGACGTCAGTATATTAAGCCCGTCCTGCTTGTTTGGGGCGAACAGGAGTATTCTTCCATCATCACAGAGTATCGGTCGTAGCGACTCAGGCGTAAAACCTGATTAATGTAGTAATATGCATAACTACCGGCAATCCTGCCGCGTGGTGGCTTCTTGTTACGGTTTAGCCACACCACTGTGTGATCACTACAACTTGTGTAACACCATCTTGTGCAACCCACCGCTTCATATGCAACCCCGTTACAGCATGACTTTTAATTAATTTTGATATGAAAGCTACGATTTAACTGCAAGTATCAAGTCGGCGAGCGAATGTTGATTGGCATCCTTCTACCCCACTATGCCCAGCGCCACTTTGAAGCGATGTCAGGGGTGTATCAAACCCTTTTTGAGAGCAGGGCAAAGTCAAAAGTGAAAAATACTGCGCCTTTCGACACAAATACATGAGTGGAAGCAACTCGTTCAAGTACTGCCTTTTCTTCGCATCAATAATTCGAAAGATATCTTTCAAATCACAGATTACGCGTTTCGTCTGGCAATCTGGTCTGTGATTGGCATATTTAATCTGGAACCGAGCATTTTTCACGATATCCTTCAAACATTTGCCAGATCGCATGGATGTCCATCCGATGCAATTGATTCCGGGGTTCATGTTGAAAATTAGCTTATTTGAGCATCGCAGACAGCGGCGCAATGGCTTTCTTGCGAAGAGGTCCCACAGAGACCAAAACACAGGCATGACAGGAAACGTCCTGGGGCTGATCGAAAACTTTCCTTTGATATGCACTACGCCATTTTGGTGGTTCCAGCAAAGTAGTAAAAAAGGTTTCAAATGCGGCAAATTCACAACTCGTTGACATGTTACACACGTGCGCACTGATGTGCTTGCTCACTTTTACAAATCGGGTCACCTATACATGGCGATTACCTAACAGTATGTCTTTTTTCTTCCGAGTCGGCCACCCAAAGGAGTGTCCTGTGTCGTGAACACTACTAGTACTTGACCTTCTCACTGAGAGGCACAGATACATGCTAAGGATAATTTTGATCAGCGATGTAATAGAGGTATGGCACAGCGGCGCGAATATGCAAACTCGCGATATGATTGGAGTAATCTACAACATGATATCATGCTTTTCTATACTCAACACATACTGCAGCGTGTAAGTGCATATCGTTTCATCATTCGAAGTGTCACCATTATCACTTCCGGCAATTCGAAGCTACGCGAAAGCACACTTTATCACGACAAAAAGGTGAACTCGACGTATATCTTATACGCCTTAAAGAAGGCCGAACACTGTGCAATTTTCTGTGATAGATATGATGACGGCATCACTAACCGCAGATCATATATTGCTACGAGACAAGCAGATGTACATGAACAGAATGAGGGCATACTTCATTGCAGTGGTTTCTGATGATGAACACGGAAGATCTTTTATTTTCATCTAATGAGACTCAACCTCGACAACGTTCTCATCGCCATCGTCATCTGCCTGGGAATCAGCCCAGCTTTTTACAAAATATGAAGCATCAGAGACGCCTTCATTAGTCACTGGATTGGGGAGCGCCAGATTTTAGGCACGCATGAGTCTTTCTTTTGGCCTTGAAGTTAGCTAATTCTGCCACACTCAAATCCAAAAGACATTTTTGGATTGATTGGTTAGAAATCGTGCCATGTCGGCATAGTTGCCACTGTACCTCTGCAGGTAATTGGCTAAGCCAAGCTCTTCTTGAGTCAAAGGCATAGACCAATCTAGAATTGTACTGATTCTCGTGAAATTTGCCCACCGGCTCTAATTCTCAATAAAGAATCCTTGAAAGGAAATTTTGTCTGTGCTCTTGTCTGATTGGTGATCAATTTATCTTAGCGCATTTTTCTAAGGCTGTTTTGCCGTAACGTTTTTCTGTTTTCTAAATTAAATTAGCGGTCGCTTTTTCGGTTCGTATCGAAATAATTCTACATACTTTTTTCGCCGTGAGCTCTATAGTAAGGTCAGCAGAGCTGACGTTTTGGTTAGACATGAAAATTTTTTAAATGGCAGAAATTCGAAGTTCGATTATGGGAAGAATGGAGCAACCACGCTGAGATCACTAGGCTGTTGAATCTTCAGATTTTGTATGTGCACATTTTAACCTTATGCATGTAGAATTATACCTCACAGTCGAGACATGACCAAACAACAAACCATCTTCACATCGCCCGTTGCATTTTGTGTAGATGACAATAGAAAAGGGTGTCGTTAAACTGTTTATTCAAAGGCTGAAAGCCTCTAGAGGCGTGAACTTCGTTTCTGAACGCGAGGAAACACTTCTTCTACCGCGATCACTTGTCTCTCCGCCCAAACGCGTCAAAAAATATATCATTCACCAAGGCATAAGCTAATCTGAATGGAGATGATTTATAGTTGAAATTGGGCCGAGATAGACTCTGGAGTGTGTTGAAATGTGGACGTTATGGGATAGACTGGCATGCGAGCGGTAACGTAATAATTGCGTGTCGTGACCTATGAAACAATATAAGATCTTTCACAATATTTTGTTCGCATAGCAGGGTCGTCTTTCTATGGCTCACAAAAGTAATATTCCCAGTTGGCTCTGATGATCTAGAGCAAAGGGTTTAGACAAATAACTCGTGGATTGGACCATATCTTGGAAGTTAATTACCCATTAGAGATCATGACCAAAACCCATTCTCGTAAGTAGCCACGATAGCGCACAAAACGACGTTGCAGAATAATCGCCCCGGGTGTAATCTCAAGTGTTGTGATGTTCTTGTACTTGACTGACCATAAGCAAGGATCGTCGTTATACTCGACACTCATGTTGGGATGAGTGTGACATAGTAAATACTTTATTATCGACGACTGAGTCATGTCTCATGTGGTACAGTGAGATGCTCAAAGATAGACAATCCGACGGCATTGAGGTTATGCCAACAAACAAAGCAAGTGGTGCAGAATCGCCGACTAGATGCACAAGATCTTTAAGCTAGTAACAAGGGTCAGGAATGCAGAAAAGTGCTCATATAGCTAGACACAACACTGTGACGTCGTTGCATTAATAATTCCAGCACTTAAGGCTGGGTTCAAGTACGCGGAATCTAGTTTTGAGCCGCTAAGTCAGTGTCTATACACTATAAGTAAATATCCCCGGTGCATTTCCTGTTTAGTCAGGTCCCTAATACAACGCCCGCGATATTTACCGCAGATTTTTATGTGTACTGTACAAAGGCGCAATATTAAATGGCAGCACTCATTTATTAGTACCATCAAGTCCGCGACTCTTTAGTTTAGAATGTCGTATGTTATTTGCAGACGTAATACATGAATATTAGTTTTCTTCTACACAAACAAGTCAAGCACAAGCGATAAAGCTCCAACCCAAATTACAAATAGTGATGTTCGCGGACGGCTAAAAAAACTCTGCCAGAAAAAAAGATTACAGGCTCTCGGTTGCACTGTGCATTAAGATGTAGTGGGCAACACAAGTGTGCACATCAAGTGTTAAATGTGAGACTTTAGCTGTTTTTTCACACTCAAAAGATTTACCTTTTTTGTACTTAACAGATATTCTTGGCGTGTGGTGTTGACGTGGTGGCTCAATATCCCGCTTAATCAGGTGTTTAACCCCTTCACAAAATTGCATGGTATAAAGGATCCATGTACCCTTACCTTTTGAAATGACTTCAGCAAACGCTTTCTTAGCAGAGTGAATACATAAAAAATATTATAAGGCTGATAACGACAGTGTAGTTATGACGACGTTAAACGAAGATGTTAGAGCTCATGGGCAACAGACAAATTGACGCATCAGAAATGGACAGTTGGAATTCATGCACTAAGTTTAATAAAACTTGACCTTTACATATTCAATGCTATGCTTAGCATTTGATTGACGATAATATATAATTTAGTTCATCTCCTTACGTCAAACTAAATTGCAGTGGGACGGATTCCTGATTGTCCATATTAAAATGTATAAGCGTATGCAGCGAATTTGATCTTTTAGCAACTCCCGCTTCGTGCGCCAGGTGTTCTCATAAATATTTAATACTTTCTATATCTGACGTTGATGGCAATAGCTCGAAAAGCATTACTTCAGTGTATAAAGGACTAGAAATATTCTTAAGTGTCGCTCGCGGCACTTTCAGAACGTATAATTTGCCTCGCACCTTCACCCTACAAGAAATTTTACTTTCGTATGCCTGACGAGTGCAAGCTATCAAATATGTTCGTTTGTATGGTCTTGCTCTGTCAAACACGGCTCCCTAAGTAGGAAAAACATCCAGCTTAGATGTTGCCGACCGCACAGAAGCTTGGTTTAATTCCACTAAAGACGTGTAATCTAGTAGACTTGTGGCAAGTAATTCTCTGATTTTGAGCGATATATTTCTGCTTGTCGCTTTTACACCACATGAATCAAGATGCGACGAATCGTCCACTCGACTGTTTAAGAAGACATCGCAATCATATATAACAGATTTCGCCTCAATCAGCTCATAGTCGCACTATAATTTTCCTCAGTTCATACTTTCTTAAAGTTTACCTATATAAACCCCAGTCAAGGTCTCGCAAGGCTTGTGTGGCCAGTACTGTGCTTGCTTATTCCATTTTCAAGTTTGCTGTCGCGGCGGCAGTAGCTGCGTAGAATCATAGCGGTTGAAAAGGATTGATCGACTACAGGGAAATAGAAATTTATCCACTTCCCCCTAGTGAACTCTACGGTCTATGTTGTGTCTTGCAATAATTACCAGGATTAAAGCTTTACTTCTAAATAGAGATTTCATCAAATGCTAATTATATGGTCTGTTTTTGAGCGTCAAATATTACCACATGATTATCGTTGCTACAAGAAACGGAAGATAGGATAACTCAATCTAAAGCAGTTGTTCAGATAATCTTGGACGAGAGTATCATCGAGCTCGTGAAGCAGCATATGAATTCACGCAGATACATTACTGAATCCTTGTTTCTGGCAGTAAAAGACGTATATTTGGCAGCGCCAATTTACGCAGACTTCACATGCAGGTGCATTTTTAGCCATAGTTTCAAGCCAAACATTGTAATTGTTGTGTTCACTCTATGAGTTTTTCATTTTCAACTGGGTTGCGTGCATAATCACACCACACACATCCACAAAATGTGAGTACATTCGGAGATGCTACTTTTCATTGACGACAAGATGGCAGCGCCGTATAGTGTCAGTTAGCACAAAGATACAGCGATCCCCAACGCATCTGTTAAACGAAAGTTTGCTGGGGTTTCGCTTGGCTAGGTAGTCTTTGCTTGTAAACCAACGGGCCAATATCACTGTTGAAATGCTGAAGATTTATGTTGTTGGTCGGATATTGACGGGCTTGACTTGTCATCCACCGAGCTGCACTAAAGTGTTACTTCGACTTTGAACCTTTAGTCCACAAAATTACATCCAAGTCGACCTCTATTAATGGACTAGCGGGACAAGCACAATCGCATTAAACCGCAGACCTTGTCTCAGAGTTTGTTGTGTGATGTTACGGACAAGTTCGACAAGCAAGGACACTTATAGGCTGCTACCAGGATCAACGTTACGAGTGCGGCGACAGGGAGAGAAGCTTGACTTGAGTAGTTGGGTGGCGGAACTGAGAAGTATTTTTTGTTTGTTTAAGGTCAATATTCGCTAGCGCTACCTTTAAGCCTTCTAGTCGCAGCATACTTTTTCAACTAGCCAATTATATATCATATATCGAACACGTGGACATATTGCACGCAATCATGTGTACTCAGTGAGCGTAAACATCAGCAATCAATATACGTAAACTCAACCCTGAGTGATGTTTTCCACAATAATTTCGAGAACGATGCACCATCGCTCCTTTCAACAATCACACCGATACTTTTGCTGCTTTATAGATTGTGTATCTGAAGGTCGCCGTTACCTCTATAGCTCGCTTTGTATCGTGGAGCTAGTTGCCAGCTTCGACATCTGGTGGAGAGTCGTTAATGTCGCTACGGTCGTAAATCGACGGACCTTTTCTAGTACAGGACGTCAGTAGCGCATTTTACGTATGGACAAGTATTCATTGCATATAAACGCACAAGGACTCGATAAGTACGCATGGACAGGTCACGGGCGCCAGAGAAAGATGAAAATCGTGTTTTTCTCTCTGGCATGTGGGAACGGCCTTTCCAATAGAAGATATGGAAGTCTGAGGAACTTGTTGATTTCACTTAGAATATTGCCAACAAGATTATGAACATTTCTCTATTTTGTAATCGAAAAGATAGTGAGCATCGCAATTTTGAGCATGCTGACAAGTCATATCGTTGCGTTTTTAAATTAACGGATTCTGACTACTGCTTTTAGACCTAATATGCTAGACGTTCAAAGGTCTCTCATCAAGGACAAAGAAACATCAAAACGGGCGGAATTGTAGCACTTCTTTGCTGTTTTCAACCACAAAGGATTGAAAGGGTTCAACTTATGTTTTTACCCAGAACTCGGCTCATTTTTTGGTGTCGGCTTCAGTTGGAGACACCAAAAAATGGGATGAAAAACATTCATGCGATGTCAACAAATTTCTGTCCACTTAAACATTGTATACTGTCATGCAAAGCATTATTCAATGAAGAATTATAATAGCTTAAGAAGTTTCAACATGATTGTTCCGAGAACCAGTGAGCTGCTGGCATCTAGGTCGCATGTCATAAACAAGGAATTACAAAAATATTGCACTGTGTCGCTAAAATTCCAGAAAACGTCGTTATCACTACCTTAAGAATTTATCGTTTTTTACTGCGCCTTGTACCAGTAAATGCGCAAATCAACAATCACGTAGGGCCTGTCCCCTCTTACATGTGTTTATGCGCGACAAACCTGCCATGAACCTCGCATGAACAAGATTTTAACTTCAAAGTCCGAGTTTGTTTACGTTCCCAGGATAAGCTTACGGTCCATCACCTAATCGTCAGACCAAGAGCCTCTTGTGTGGCACTGTGCGCTTCAAAAAAGCGACATTTGAGGCCTCTAACTTATTACTTTTCACATTTTTTAACAGCGCAACAAATCATGTATCTGGCCCGACATAAAACAACTTCATAGTCGATGTGATGAGAAAATGTATCCGCCATCACATAAATACAACCCGGCTTCTAACGTATCTCAAAGGCGTACTCAGTAAAGAAGAATAACTATCCTGCTTTCTCTGCAAAAGATGTGGGGCCAAATTCGCTATGCGTGAAGACAGACAATTTGTATATGTGTTCATAGGTAACAAGGGGTACCATGAAATTGATAAGGGCTCCCTGCATTGCGACGTGCAATGGCCGATCCGGTTTTGTATGAGCCGAAATCAGGGCAGAAATCTAGGCTTATACCAGCCTTACCTCTTTTGCCGCATATCGACTTCATTTTAGCAAGATTTTTAACGGTTTGTGTCATGTCGGCATAGTCTCATGTTTTGTGCGAGTAATTGGCTAAACCAGGCCCATCCATAAGTTTTCTTTGGACAGAGGCACTAGCTAATCAAGAATGGGTTCTTTATTTGCGATTTCTGCATGTAGACCATTCTTCGACGAGAAGCAAGCCATATAGAGGATATTTGTGTCTCTTTTCAGCGATTGATAATACCTATTAATCAGGTCAAGGGTATTAGGCAATGTGCAGCCGAACATGCTGCTCAACAGCAAATACATTCTCAAAATCAGCGTTTGCGCCTGAAACGTGGCTATATTCAGCATATTTTGAGTTTGCAAAATTTGGCACTTGCCATTGAATGTCAGCGCCGAGCGTGAAAATAGATTCTCTCATCAACCTGCTTTATGATTGACATAGTTGGAACAGTCGATGACGTCCCTTGGTCAATGCTATAGCCGCGTGACACAATATTTGGTTCCGGTACCAAGTCAATTTCATTACGTAGCTCCGTACGGTTACATAAGAGAGCATTCATGTCGCCATGTTGTGGCATTTCTTAAACAGAGTTTAAAAAGACTCCGTGCGATCCTTGCTGATCACTGCTTCCTCCGCACAGTGCTCCGATAGTGTTTTCAAATTTATATTCAATCAAGACAAATGTTGCGCACATCACCACTTTAATATCAACGGTGGCCATTCAATGACCTCACCGTCAAGCAATTTGTTATGCATCCCTAAAAAGCTTTGAGATCTACTGCAGGTTTAGAAAGAAAATACTTCTAAAAAGCTTTGAGATCTACTGCAGGTTTAGAAAGAAAATACTTCCAGCCCATAGGACTACCATAGTTGGACTTAATCCACGAGTAAAACCTCTTTGTGTGTCTTACCTTTCGAGTGAAACTACTCCAAACGGTGGGCCGTCACACGGCAGTGCCAACTCACCAGTATTGTCACATCATCTAAAATTCATGACCAATCCCATTTGCCCTTTTATTCCACCGGCATCGGCATAGAAGACAACAGCTCGCGGAATCTTGACCGACCTGCCGGAGATCCGCAATGGGAACCAAGACATACAGAAATATTCGTATCAACGCAAGAGACCGAGATATGAAATCGCTCTACCCGTCAATCCGAGGCTACCGCTTCTGTCATCCGAGCGCTATTTGAGGCACCTAGCAATACCATTCCTATTAATGTCCTGCACGCAATTTAATACAGCTTTGTACCCTCGAGAAACGCGCTTCTATTTCCTGGCGAGGATGAGATAAATCGACAATGCTCAGAAAAATGTGAAGCAGATAAATTTATCGGTTTTTTATCAATCCATGAATCGTAGAGTTCCACCAACGCCATACTTAGGACCAGACCAAATCTCAAGTATGATTTTAGAGCTAGACAGCGTCTCATGCTGTTCAACTGGATCCAATTGACAGCGACTACCTCAATATGCGATTGAACAAAGTAGGTGCATGATTGTTTACTGACACTTAAATTTTTTCGCGGAGGGTCCTTCAAAATCGCTTGCATGAAAGCCCAACCCGTCACACCCCTGAATGGGCAGTTTTTCGTACTCTCATGGATAAATTATCGTCGGTTATCCAAAGTTTCTCAATTGATTAGCTTTTTCTCTCTCTTTTTTTAGCATGGCTGCGATTCATCACCTCTTGCGCGCTCTAAGAGACCCCAATTTCAGTACTCAAGTCGGTCCTCGCGGTACGAAAGTTGTGTTTCACATTTATAGCTACAGCTTCCGCATCCTTGAACGGTTGAAGAAAGACGTAGAAAGCCTTGGTGAGAGCCGCGCCTACTCAAAGTCTTATCGTCAAGATGGTGATCGTTTTATTCGACGATAAAAAATTCCAGCCTATACATAGTGCGCCAGATTTGCTTCTTTGCTATGTGAACAAAAACTTAGATAGCGCCCAATTCGCCAGGTTTCGCGGTTCTAACGAGCTCCATTCCTCGCCTGAAATTGTCCAACGTCAGATAGAGCTCCTTCTATCGAGGTGTTCCATGTTAGTATCGTTGTCTCGCGTGGCTTTCCTAGCTTGAAGTCCACACATACGGCGCGTGGACACTCCGTTTGAAGCATGACCGAATCTGTTGTCAATTTTCCTCGTCCAGAGGAAGTAATTTTCTCCGCCTTGGCCCTCAAACGCCTGAACGATCAGCATTAGTGGTATGACGGTGGAATCAGCCGTCTCTCCACCGTCGCTCGTTTCAGGCGCTCCTTGAAACCTCTTCAGCGCATTTGCTAAGTTGTTAGGCGTTTCTTGGCTAGCGATTACCGCTTCCGGGGTTTTGACCGCCAGTGCCTGGTCCCATTCATCCCCACAATATCCATAAGCTTATAATGTTAAGGAAGCAGAAATTTTCACCCTTGAAGACCCATCCTTGTAGAGATTACAGCCTTTTCACGACTAGGTCCTGGTAGTGCTACCAAGTGCAACAAGGTTGTCATGCACTTGACTTTAGGATTTCACATTATCAAACACACATAGATTATTTGGTTTGCTCATGACATTCGTAGAGCCGAGTGCGTCTACCGTAAGTAAGTGTCTAATTAAATCGGCTATTTCAAAAACCATATATATAGGTGCCCTGCTACTTATGCTAGCACAATATGCATTGCTTTACTTTCTGGTTTTCGGCTGGCAGCCCACGTATGCTACATACCCCTCCTTTTCGAGATGTCGTCATTATAAATAAAGCGCTAGTTCAGAATATTTACAATCACAACCAAGTACCGTTGTACAATTATACCAAATGTCAAAAGAATGAATGTACAAGATTGCAGTACTTTTAACATTATACCTTCCCCCGCTACATTGTAGACCACATCAGGATAACCACTTGATTTTCCTTGAGACACCCTACAAAAGTGACCGCTATACGAGATACGACTACATCTGGAGTACCGCCCTACTCTCTTCGCTTAACTTTGCCTGCTCTTCAGAGAATTCTTGCACCGGGAGATCGGATTTCAAGCTGCAAAGATTATTGCTAGCACTTACAAACATTTCTTATACTGTGCGAGGCGTAAGGATTATCTATACACTAAAATAGCCGCTTTCACGGCCGGCACTATGCAACCCATATTCATTGAAGCCGCAAAGATGCTCTCCAATGAAAGTTGCACAGGCATACACACCTTAACTTTATGATTAGGCCGTGCCTCATTCTCGGAAGATGCTGCTTTAGTCGACTGCCTCTCCGCCGTACGGATTGCGCTTTCGGCTTTTGGTCCAGCAAGCCGGATATATCGATCAGCAACCGTAATCATCGCATTGCTTCCGATGAAGTCGCTTCACACTGAATCATTTTCTGGTAATGGACTGAATCCATTTGATGCACTCCTTCCTATACGTTTGGGCCTTTGCTTCACGAAAGTAAGAAATACTTATAGCAGTTTTTGATCGTATCTGTCATCGTTTCGTCCTCGACCAGTCTGTCACTTGTGCAGCTCAGCAAATGCGTCTGGAAGATTACTCGTGTCACTTTTGCCGCAAGTTGGGAGTCTTGAGGAAAGCTGGCATGCCGCCACAGCCGAGATAACTTACGATAGCCAGCCAGACAAGAGCTATCCTTGGTCGGATCACATATTTTGTTATGGAACGATACTTGTCCAGCGGGTAATACTCACATCGTGAGCTAAAATAACAATAACTTTGATTTTCCAGTTTGCGATAATGTTGTTGGTGCCGCAGTTGCCATTTCGACTAGGAAAACCACCTGCACCAACAGCAGGTGTGTTGAAAGAAATCTACTCCTGTTTGAAACTGTTTTATGACTCAAAGGAGCGCTGAAAAATCACTCATTCGATACGTGTTGGAGTCACGTCGCCTTGCTGATTGTACAGCTTTACAAGACAGCTTCAATGAACACGATGTCAGACTTCAGCACGTAGTTTCACAGAGTACAAAGCGCGATATAGGCAACAAGGTAGGCGCTCTTCATTTGTGTTATAAACATTTGTGCTCATCTTGATAGGCCGACTGGTGCATCTAACATCTAAAGCTCTAAATTTGGGGTAATGCCAGGCCCCATTCGAGAATGGGAAGTCCGTTGTATTACGCTATTATTTCATCAGTTTTTTATTAGCTGCTCCTTTGATAATATCATTATTAAGTCCGTCACTTATCAAGAGGCTCTCATAAAATAAAGCAGAAGTTAGCTTATCTGCATATTAAGGCTCATAATATAATATTTCTCTGATTCATTGTAAAAAATTTAGTGGTCAAGGTGCAAAGTTTCACAGTCCCTACCAGATACTAAGAATATATTTGCCACCACCGTCAGAGATACAACGAAAAGACAGCACAATTAATCCTCAAGGTGTTACCACATGCATGTGCAGGTAGGTTAACTATGTTGTACAAAGCCTTATCACACGATTCAAATTTATTTGAAATTTGTAGACCTCTAGCCTCTGCATTATTTTAGGCATTTGGCCTAAGCGTCACACACTTGGAAATGAATTATCAGACATTGATGCAAAATATAGCTTGGAGTGTAGTGAAAGATAGCACAATACTGCAATTGCAACACCAAAAGTAAATCGTCTATCGGTTAAATGTCCCTATCAGCTCAAATTTGGAAAGAAGGAGCAAAGAGGATTGACAACACAAAAAGTTGGTTTGACAACATGGACAGTGCCTTTGTAACAAATCCCTTTAAATGTTATCAGTGGTCGAATTGGCTTCCATTGCGCAATATATGCACAATGGTGAGACGTCTTGACAGAGCAGTCCTAAGTACGCGAATCTAGAAAAAGATTTGGACTGCAGGTCCCATCGTAGACTTAAGATACAGCACCTTGATATTCTGCCAGTTCTTTTTTAGCAACGAGGCCAAAAAGTTGGCAGCCAGCTGCGTGTTTACCACAATCTGTTGCTTGTCGAGACCCACATGGCCGATGGCAACATTGAGGCACATGACCTTCTTCATCTGGAACTTGATGGTAGCGCGAACAGCCTCAGCTTTTTCAGTCAATGAGTCACTCGAGGTCACTAACGTGGGAAATTTGCCAGCCTTGTTCAAACCCGGACCTAACAGACGGGGAATCTGCTTGATAAGAGTGTCGGAGGCCAAGAATGCATCGTATTTCTTGGCAAACTTCTTAATGACCTTCTTATTCTTGTTGAATTTTTTGAGATCGTCCACCGTCATGTACTCAAAGCCCTCTTTCTCAGCCATTTCGCAGTGCACAGCGTTACCCAACACGCAAATCTTCATTCCTGGGCGGGGCACAGTCGGAAGCTTAAACGTACCGCTGAAACGCTTGTCTTTTTGCGGGTCGTAGTTTTTAAGAGCAATTTGCAGCTCGATGGTCTCATTAAAGTTGCGCTTCTTGCCCTTTAATTCGTTACCGTTAATGGTGACGGTCTCACCGGCAGAGAACGCCAGGATGTCATCAACAGCCTGTGAAAGGAGATCGGAGTTGAGTTTGCTCATGCTTCCTTATAAGGATCGGTCGGGCGCTTCTTCGACGATTCAAAGGGAGAATGCAGCTCGAAGGCTACGAGCTACTGGCGTATGGTTGGCTGAGCGGATCACATTCGGCTATGTACGAATATCATAATATATAGATGATACCTGGTTAAGGTGATATAGAAACCATCATATTTCCTTTGTATTGATGACAACATCCTTGTGAAACCGATGATTATTAGCTGTTATGTCGCATGTCGTAAATGTAAAATGAGGACGGAGAAGTACATCTTGGGCTTAAGAAATATTGTCGGCATCACCTTATCCTTGACCCCGCTACCATATTCGATAACATAGATCCGTGTTGCTCGTTAAATGGCGGATCACAAACGCTTGCACTTCGCATACGAAGAATACGTCATACAAGCTTAGACTGCAGATCTTATGACCCGAAACACTTCATGTATAACGATAGTGTAAGAGAAGTCTTCACTTTGATAACAAATGTAAGCAAGTCATAAAGTTGCTGTGTTGATCCATTTAGTTAGATACAGCTAGTCAATGATCGATCGTTGCTTAGCAGATCGGCGTATCCGATCATCAATTGAAACTGTGGTGCTACTTACTTTGTATATGCTGTCGAGTTATCCTAAGTATCAAAGGCTCAAATTGTATATTTCACTTCATTGACTACATTTTCGACGATAACACGTGCAATATACAAGGGTGCATTCCAAGCAGCATGAAAAAGCAAATGTTTAATATACGTAGGCGAGATTTGTGCGAGTGTGGAAGTAAAGAAACAACAAAACTCCATATACCGCCCAAACGAGAATTGTGGCTACGATCGCGTAACTCACAACAAACATGTTGCAATTCTCATACTCACAACCCTCTTGAAATACAGGAGACATGGGGCAGTAGCTATTCATCTTTTTCAGTTTCATTTCCATTTTGGCCTGCTTCTCTTTCATAGCCCAGGTGGCTACAGCAGCCTGCATCTTGTGCATCTCCATATATCTGAGCTCTAATTCTTCGATAGAAGACTGTCTCGATAGTGTCGTTATGGACAATTCGTCATCGTCGTAGTCCAAAAGGTCGTCATCTTCCTCGTCACTTACGGCTTCAATTGCATCCACGCCATTTAGTGAATGTTTTTGATCTGCAAACTCGACGTCCAAATCAGTAAATCTAGTGGAACTCATATATTGCAGTCTCGTGTTGTCGCGGGTAGTGTCCAAAGTGTCAAGCGACATTCGTCCCCTGGACGAACGATTTGAGTGTGTGTGCTTGACCTCGAGGTGTTCAGTTAGGCAGTTTTTACACATGACATCCATACAGTGTTTGCATTTCCTCTTAAGACCAAACACCTTAAATTTTTTGCCACACTCATCGCACGCACTCGAGGAACCCATGATTGCACAAATTTAGTTATACCTCATGTAACACAAAACGCAATTTGACAATATGTAAGGTATTAAGTCTTTTGTCTTAAGTCAGTAAAGAGAGACTTTATATAAGATGAGTTAATAATTAGAATTTGCTTCATCGCAAATTTTGTGGCTATTTTTTACCTTACTAAGTACGACTACGCTCTACGGTCCACACAGCAACATTATTCTTGTTTCCAACTAGCTCCCCACACCAGATCTGATCATTATGTTGTACAACATTGCCTCGATCTCGCGCCGCTCAGCAATACGGCACCATTCCATCACTCTACGCGCCTTCTCTTCATCTTCTGAATACGACGTGGTCGTGATAGGTGGTGGTCCAGGTGGCTATGTTGCAGCTATCAAGGCCGCACAACTAGGTATGAAGACTGCCTGTATTGAATCCCGCGGTAAATTAGGTGGCACGTGTCTTAATGTGGGTTGCATCCCATCCAAAGCACTGCTGCACTCGACGCATCTGTTACACACGGCGCAGCATGAGTTCAAAAATTATGGCATAGACGCTCCTGAAGTTACAGCAAATTTTCCTCAAATGATGAAAGCCAAGGACAAAGCGGTGAAAACGTTAACAAGCGGTATTGAGTCGCTTTTCAAAAAGAACAAGGTGACTTATATCAAGGGATCTGGAAAGATCTCGGCGCAGGGCGAAGTGTCTGTGGCTCTACATGACCACAAAGGGAATGAGACTGTCAAAGCCAAGAACATTATCATTGCAACAGGTTCGGAGGTCACCCCATTACCTCCTGTTCCAGTAGACAATGCTGCCGGCAAGATTGTAGACTCTACGGGTGCTCTGGAACTTAAGCGCATCCCCGACCATCTTGTAGTTGTAGGTGCTGGTGTCATTGGACTTGAGCTTGGTTCTGTTTACAAGCGTCTTGGGGCCAAAGTGACGGTTGTAGAGTATCTTGACGATGCTTGTACCGGTATGGACAAGGGATCTGTCAAGGATTTTATCAAGCTGCTTAAGAAACAAGGTCTTGAATTTAAATTTGGCACGAAAGTGACGGCTTCGGAAATAAATGGAGATGTTGTTAAACTGACGACTGAGCCGTCTCAAGGCGGCGATGCAGCTTCTATTGAATGTGACACGGTGCTCGTAGCCACTGGCCGTCGCGCTTTTACAGCTGGTCTTGGACTGGAGCAAATGGGCATCCAAACAGACAAATTTGGTCGCATTGAAGTAGATGAAGCTTTTCGTACGCAAGTGCCTGGTATCTTTGCAATCGGCGATGTGATCAAGGGCGCTATGTTGGCACACAAGGCCGAAGAGGAAGGCATAGCCTGTGCCGAGATCATAGCTGGCAAGCACGGTCACGTCAATTATGGTGCAATTCCTGGTGTTATCTACACATTCCCTGAGTTTGCTTCGGTTGGTAAAACAGAGGAAGAGCTGAAAGCAGAGGGTATTGAGTACAATGTGGGCAAGTTTCCTATGATGGCCAACTCGCGGGCTCGTACGGTGGGAGAGTCTGATGGAATGGTCAAGGTACTGGCCGACAAGAAAACAGACAAGCTGCTAGGCGTACACATTATTGCTAGCAATGCCGGCGAAATGATTTCGGAGGGCGTCATTGGTATCGAGTATGGTGCAGCTAGCGAAGATGTAGCGCGCACGTCCCACGCCCACCCGACGCTAAGTGAGGCGTTTAAAGAGGCCTGTTTGGCCGCGTATGACAAGCCCATTAATTTCTAAACAAAGAGTAAAGTCTTGGATTACCAAGTTGCGGCAGGCATGGCAGTGATAAGTTTGTTCGTATTATTGCTACTGGCCAATTTTTTAAATGAGCCAAAAAAGTTGATGCACAAATACAGAATGTGAGACAAAAATAAATTACTTCAATAACTAATATGAAATTTCAAATGACACAGCACCTCACGACTTCTACTCGCACCACTTGTGGATCAGATGACGGTTTCCAGGACTGTATAAGTGAGGATGAAGGGAATGAATTATTAATGAAACAAGAGAGTTTAGCATTAGAGCGCCGCATGAAAACCGTTAGAACTTTATTTCGCTCACGTTTGATGTCTTGCGTAGTCTGATTTTTTATATTTTCATGGCAGGTGGGCATTCGTGATGGCCTAGAGACTGGCAAGGAAGAGACATTGCAGCAAGGCTTTGACCAAGGATATGCATTGGGAGCTGCCAGAAATTTTTGTTATGGACGCTTACGTGGTGCGCTAGGAACGGCGGTGGCTTGCGGGCTCATGCAATCAGACATGATCGCGGAAGCAGAAGCGTGCATGCTAAAGCTTAGGACACTCGAAATTGACGCCAGTGGCCACCAGGTTAGTAAGGATGACGATTGTTTCTCAGAGGAAGTTATACAACAGGCTGAGTACATGTTGACAAGTCTGGGCATGAACCTTTCGACGTCCACAAAACAACAGATCTAGCATCTCTGTTTACACGCTTATACACCATTTCTAAACTGTAATAAAAAATACTCCAATTTCAAGCTTTAATAAAAGGAATACTCCATTACGAAATCTTCGGTAAATTTCAGTATTACAAATCAAATGGGTTGAAGTTCACAAACAAGTTAATACAACAAATTTTAACAGTCTGAGCCAATAGAATCAATTACAATGTGCAGAGTTCTTTATTCTCAAATGGAGAACATTCTCATTGATGGTCCTGTGTAAAAGACTGTAGAATATGCAGCAGCTGAAAATTCTTAATCCAAAATGAAATATTTTTTTTGTATGAAACAAAATTTTATGAATACGATGGCTATCATTGTTAAACTTCACAACTTTCAAAGGCAGCATGTCTGCAGCTGATACAGACATTGAGGAACAAGATGCAACATGCAGCGGGGCTGCCGTAGCCCTTTCTCTTAAAGGAAGCTTGGCTAAGGTCGGTGACCTTTGATCTATACTTAAAACCAGTACGAGTGTAGCGGATCGAAATCAACTTACTCCAAGAGTAACTACAGCCTAAACCCCAGGCTTTCTCTTCCATTAAAGCGTAAAATAATTTGCAACAAAGCCGCCTATCTAAATATGTAGGTGTTCCTATTTATATAATATGTAGTGACTGCCTGTTTAAGTGTAGCCACACCATTGTGTGGTCACACCATATTGTGTAACCCGCACCACTTTGAGATCACACCATCCCGTGTGGCCCACATCCTTCGTACCAGGGCGCGTGAAACCTTGTTACAAGACTAGTTTGGAGTCCAGTTTTAAGAGGCAGGTATACAGTTGTAAAGAAGATATAATGACCTATCATACGTTTACTACGCATCAATACCAGTCACGGTCAGTGATACACGTCGATACAAGGCTGGTTATTCAGCTGAAAGTTTTACTTATGTGGTGCAATTGACATTACATCACGATTTTAGAAGCCCTCCAAATTTATTACTCATTCGTGTCTTACTGAAGCAAATATAGCCAAGAAACGTATATGAAGATATCTGGTAAAAGATGAGAATGTAATGGCATTATTCCAGGAGCGTGGAAGAGATGTTACCCCTGTTATACTACAGAATATGGTGGAAAGAATGGGCCTCAAAATATATGTATGAATGCGTCAATGTCTGCAAGTTATCGAAGTACATCTTTATGGTGAATGCTTCCATCCTACAGTGAAGCTCTCAAAGTCAAATGACAAATCAAAAACATCTTCGTGAGAATGGCAGTAGTTGCATTCAAAAATTTCAACCGATGCATCACTCAGTCTGACACTAAATCGGACAATTTTTTGAAACGACAATTAGTGGGACACTTCTGGTGGCTTGCTTTTGCAATGGAAATTAGGAGTTTCAAATTGTTTGTGTGGTAGTAGTATCTCTTAAAAATCAAGACAACTGGTTGTTCTTTTCGCGTTTCTTACTATCAAACCTCCAGCACCACCAGCATTTGTGATCTCAGATCGTGACAAAGGTCCAGTGTCTGCCGCAGAAGCGATGGGTTGCATTGCATATCATTTTTTTTGTTTCCGACATCTGATAAAAAAATTTAATCGCAAATGTAAACAAGGAGCTGAAGAAAATCTCATGGAGTTTAGCACGTGCACTTACTGATAAAATGTTTTCACGATTGAAGCTGCACTATGCGCAAATTGAAACCAAGTGCAGAAAAGTGACTGTTTGATATTGGTCGTGAAAAATGAGTTGTTGTGTTTTAGTCCAATCCCTCGTTACAACATTCTTATTTCGGATCATGTTGAGTCGATCAATGATGCTTTGGTTGGGATACGAAAATTGCCCATTCTTGATTCTTGGGTGGAATTTGAAAGATCTGAAGGGATAATGCAACGGGGTTACACGTGCCCTTGTGAGAGTTTGGGGGGCACAAGATTGTGCGACCGTACATTGGTGTGTGTTACACAGTTAGTGTAATAATACAGTGGTATGGCTATAGCGTAACACGAAGCCACAACGTGGCAGGATTGCCAGTAGTAATGCATATTATTATATTAATTAGGTTTAGCTATGATATTTACTTATTACTATATTAGTCAGGAAATGTTTTAGTGTTAGATATTGGCGGCTCTGCCGCAACTAAAACAATTAAATATTTTTTTTAAAAGAAGTGTTCGTTTGCCTTGGTAAGGCATTAGTACTTACAAGTAGCGAATTGCGATTCGCTACTTGTAATGGTTCTTGTATAGAACGTAAGGTTAATGACCTTAGCTGTTTCCTTTAAGCAAAGAGCTACGGCAGCCTTGCTCCACTTTGTAGCACTCGTAGTCAATCTACATCTGACTAATCCTCTTTGAGGATAGAGGAATACTCTTATTTGCCCTACAGCCTGCAGGACGGGCTTTACAAGCCGATGTCCCCGCTGGGCTCGAGGGCGTGGAGCACCTCGTTGCGTAAAAACCCGAGGCCATAAACGCGCGCTTGGAGGCGCTTGCACTATAATAGTTCTCTGTTTAATTACTTACAGCAGAAGCTGTCAGCGTCGACTGCGTCTATGACGCCACTCTCTTCTCTTCATACAGCGTCACTGTACCGACACCGTCGATGGTGTCCGGCACAGCCGCAAGAGAGCCATCTTGCTCAAACGGTCAAAAAAGACCACCACACCTGTGTTACCCGCCGAATCTTCCGACAAGCCAAACACAAAGTCATCACTCATTAACTGCCAACACCTGGCGGGTACCGGTATACTGAACAGCGGCACCGCCGAATTCGGAGAGGGTTTCACCCTCTGACACGTCTCACACGTGCGCACATATGTGCTCGTACATTTGAGCATCTTCGGCCACCTGTAGTGCAAACCCACAGACCTGTAGGCCCTCTCACGACCGACATGACCAATGAGTGTGGTGTTGTGGGCCTCATAGAGAACACACTGTTTCAATTCTCATCGTGAGGAGCCACAATTCGTGGTGCATTCGTCAATTCGGTGATATAATACAGAAGCCCGATATTCAAACGAATATCGTAATTATGCGTGCAATTGCGCTGGCAATTTCATGTCCGAGTTTCCAACCTTCTTGCCCCGGGGAGTTTGTAGCACCGCTACACACATACCATCACCCGCGTATGCGGAGCGGATCAAATCCGACACTGACGATGTAATCGTCGTGACATGAGCAAGCTCATAATCTGGCAACGCATCAGCCTGGCTTATACTTCACCTCGAAGTTAGATTCTGCAAAGAAGGAGATCACCTGGCCATCCTCTGCGAGAGGTGAGGCGACTGAGTCGCAGTACGTAGGCACGCACAATCGGTGTCGATCACAAACAGCTCTGAGTCAAGCAGGCGTACCCTGCATTTGACAGGTGCATACTTTATCGCAAATAATTCCTTGTCGTGGACTGAGAAAATCTTTTTCGCAGAACGCGATCACCCGATCTCGCCCCTCGGCGTCTGCTTATGCAGTGCACGTGCACAGCCGATACCAAAGTCCGTAGCGTCACAGACGACACTAAAAGGACAATCGGGGTCTGACAACGCCAGTATTGGTGCAAGAAGAAGCCTGCCTTTGCCCTTTCAAAGCCTTCCAATACACAGTGTC
>NW_020187357.1:294384-294721 GCF_900000015.1 Plasmopara halstedii | reverse complement strand
GGTCAAAGACCTTGGGCGCTACGCGCACGTCTCCCGGTGGAGCTTTGGCGAGTCATGAGCCCACCTCTGCTAGGAGACAAAAGCGCTATTGGCGAGATGACTGGACCGAGACGGTCAACATGCTGAACATTGGAATGTCCGAGTTGGTAGACACCAACAGTGTATCGGACAGGAGTCCCGAGCGTGGCTCGCGGGCTGATCGTGGAAGAGGCACGTAACCCACTGAGCGCTGCTCAATTTTCGGAGCAGTCGCTGCATGTCATGCGTGACAAGGTCGGCCAAGGACCGAGGCATCGAGGGTGAGGCCCCCGTGATGCACGTAAAGTGGCACGTAAAA
>NW_020187357.1:293816-294374 GCF_900000015.1 Plasmopara halstedii | reverse complement strand
TTGGCCCGGAACTGGACGACATTACATTGGTGCGCGACGGACTAAAGGAACAGTTTGACATCAAGGAGATTGGTGAGCTGCGCTGTTGTTTGGGCATAGGATTGCGACGCGACCGTGCCTCACGCATATTGGAGCTAAACCAAGGCGGTTATATTCGTAAGATTGCCGAACGTTTTCAGTTGGCCGACTGTAAGACAACCGCGATTCCAGATAACCCAAATACACCCCCTCACCGCAAAGACCAACCCTCCCTTGACCCAGCACCCATATCAAGAAATGGTGGGTTCTATTATGTACGCTGCAATATGTCCAGACGTTGCGCTCGCGGGGGGGAGGTGGCCAAATTTTCGCGAGACGCCAAACAAGTCACACTGGTTGGCCGCACGTCGCGTGCATAGGTACCTCGTCTCAGCGCAAGACGCAGCGGTTCGTTATGGCGGCGGAGAAAGTGCACTCATCGGTTACACGAACGCCAGCTGGGCATTGGACCTTGTTACTCACCATTCCGTAAGCGGATTTGTCATGTTGCTACACGGGGGCACCGTGACGCGGAAATCG
>NW_020187357.1:285800-293806 GCF_900000015.1 Plasmopara halstedii | reverse complement strand
AATTCTTATTGCTACTTCTTAAGAGGCTGTAGCGGTTGTCGAAAAGAGTTAACACACGCAGGTCGTTGACTTGTGCAATTCTTATTGCTACTTCTTAAGAGGCTGTAGCGGTTGTCGAAAAGAGTTAACACACGACTCCGACATAGTATTATGTTTCATCAAACGCATTTAAATATGATGATTAGAATAAACGTCCACATTCTAACTAACTGTCAATTTCTGGGTCAATTGACCAGGTTTACCACCTGAAACGATACACCATCTGCGTGAGGTGTGATTGCCACCGAATGAGCCGAGGACGTCATCGGTGCGTGAGTGCCTGTTCGGCTCCTATTGATGTTGCTTCGCTGACTCGAGCATTGTGATTGACATTTCGCGAGACCCAGCAGTGAGGAACGTACTTTGTTCTAAATCTAGATAGAAACTGCATGGTCGTGGATCTGAAGGCGTGAACAAATCATTTTCTTGATTATCGTTGCCGACACTGTCGACGAATAAATCTATTGCTGACATTCCGACAATTTGATTCATCATGCATATGAGGTGGCCTCGAGATGTAATCAATATCAACAGTTTATTTGCTATGACGATATCGCAACGCCTTTGATGCCGTCAATCACCCATTGAAAAGCCGCAATGCTTCAGTTGCTTGGTGAAAAATCGATGACACGACAGCGACAGTGAATTTCGATGAGAACGACTACATATGCGATTATAGATGTTTCAGTTTCGGCTGAAAAATGTAGTGCTGTAGACGCCATCGTAGCAAGGTCGGCAAGCCTGGTAGCACGCAAGCATCCAAGATGATCCCAAAAGATTATTTGCATCATATAGATGTCCTAACTTTCTTCTTGCTTGAGAATTGAAAACCCAGTCATGCGTCACCCTGCAAAAATCTAAAACCGGCTCAAAGAAGATGTCAACATTCAAGCAAGTTGAGAATTTCCTATTCTAAATGTTCTTACCTTAGTTATAAACCAGTAAACCAGGATCAAGGGAAAATCCGCACTTTTGTACAAACAGCACATCTGCTTAGATCCACCGCCTGCATTTATGTTGAAGATGCATAGCACAACACCATGCAACCCAGCGTGTATTTCGGCGTTTCTGCCTCTCACCTATACCTCAATAACATTATTGTCTTTTTCACTAATTCGCAAGCTATTTCTATTTGTTTCTTCGCATATCATTATCTTCTAGCATGGGGATAGGAAGATGGTTGCACCAATAACGTACTCCCGCGCAAATTTTTTTTTGCGATTGATATGTAAGAAACGACAACAGTTTGTAGATCAATATCCTTCAACACATAAATAAGGCGAAAAGTGACGGAGGACATTGGAAGTTGCATTCACCGATGGCCTACTCAGACTGACAAGAAGTTAATGATACTATGACTGTTTTTATGTTTTTAGTATCGGTCAATAAAATTTGCAGCTTAGATACGCTAACGCAGTTGGGCTAAATTTGACCACGTTTACATTACAAGCTTATATAGTGTACGTAATAAATCACATTGACAAGCTCAGAAGAAGGAAGCATCATGAATAATAACTACTTTGTTGAGGTGAAGGTAATGGAACATTACGTTCACGCTATTTATCATAGTATTTAATTATGATAATGTGTAATATATCTCGTATCTTTTAAATTACTGTAGTTGCCGATGAGCTGTCGCCAGATCATCCCCTGGGAATGTAAAGCTTCCTGGTATCGACTGAGTCCGCCCCTTTGAGTAAAAGCACCACATGACGATCGAGAAGACATCGAAGACATCTACAGTCATGGAAGTGCCCGAGTCGATTCTTGACGACGAAAACATAGCGCTTCCCGGTATCTCGCGGAAGCAGACAAGAAGGTCGACAGAGTGAGTAAGCTGCTCAAAAAAGTTACGTACGCCGACCACATCACGAACAAGGCAATCGAGCGTCCGCTCGTCTTCAATGATGCGCTGTCGCTGAAGATGGCAAGCATATTGCTGAGCTCGCGCAGTTGCAATCGTGTGTTATCAGCGACACAGCTGGGTCATTACTTCACTTTCGTTACAATGTGGAGAAAGTTGATGGGAACAACAGGTTCAACTAAGCGTCTCGATATGGTTAGGGCGTGCGCCAAGTGGTGGAAACCGTCCGAGTCAATGCGAGAACTGAACCGAGCAACCAAGGCTTTGAGAATATTCGAGCTGGCACTAATGTTCATTGTGCTGACGATCATTGTCAATGATCAATGTACCCAGTATCCAACGGGTCGGCTGGTCGAGTGGATCCCCGCGCACAACATGCAATCGCTGCACCCCAGCACGCTCCTTCATCTGGTCCGGTCGGACCTCCGTACGCACTACATGCAACGTTAATGTGAGGTGCAGTGGCAGGTTCACTTGCTCGACGACCGCAAAGCGCTGCACAAGCTCATTGGGTACTACCCTGATGACTCGTCGTTGTTTCAGCTCCCGAAGTGGATGGCGGGGAATTAATATTCACGGGTGGCTTGGTAACTCATTGCTAAATTATCCGCAATGCCCACCATGATGAAGCAAAGTTTGTATCCTCATTGTGAACATTGATGGTATCAAGAAGAACGGTCACCTATTTCTGATGAGCTTGCTGTCCAAGTACTCGGTGTTGTGCGCTCAAGAAGTTCACTTCGCAGACAGCACGCAACTCTCAACGTTCAGGTTCCATCTTGACTCGAGCTCCAAGCACAAGGTCTTCGCGAACGACCCCAACTCGCTGCTGGATCGACTGACGAGATGTCGGAGCGGTGGTGTGCTTATGGAGCTCCGCTCTGACATCCCTGGCTTCGACTTGGCAATAATACTTCCACAGCTATTGGTCGCAGGTCGCCGCCTCAACGCAAAAGTGATAGTCGAGAGCGCTCCTGTTTACATCTAAAATGTGTATGCGCCTGTGGATCAACAGGAAAAGCAACACTTCCATGGGAATCTTGTGAGTGAGGGGTTCGAGGATCAAGCGACGTACTTCGTGTTGGGCGACCTCAACACTCCTATCAACCCTCAACTCGCCGCTTTACATCCTGAATTGAGGTAAAATCAAGTCGATCTGACTGTCTCGATTAATTGGCAACGATGGGTGTGCTTGCAGCAGTGCACATTCGATGGCGAATTCCGAAGCGTCACAGACGACACTACAAGGACAATCGAATTCCGGCAACGCCAGTATTGGTGCTTGAAGAAAGTATCTTTGACCCCGTCAAAAGCCTCCCGATGCTCGGTGTCCCAACACAATTCCACATCCTTCATAAGGAGATTCAACAGTGGCCGTGCCGTCAATGCATGGCGAATCCACTTCGACACGAAGCGTGTGTGCACCAGAAGCTTACTCGAAACAATCGGCTGGACTACAACCTGCTGTCCAAGACTTTCTGGAACCGCTTCTACGACGACACTTCCTTACGAAGCACGCCGATGACCATATCGGTTACTGCGTAAGCTTTCGTTCAGACAAACAGCTGTCCGAGCAAGGTTACTAAAGTTTTTTCGGTAAATCTCGCCTACCCAATCTTGTGCCTGCGATCGAGAGGGAAACCGAGCTGGATCGTGATCAACTGCGTGCCGCTGAGAATCCCGGCAAGGTGTCGAAAAAGTGGTAGATGAGTATCAAGACACAGCTGCAAGATGTGCAGAAGAAGCGTCGAAAGCAAAGCATACAAGCAGTTGAGGACGCCTAGGCTGCTCTTACTATCGTAGAGCACGTAGCGACTCAAATCGTGAGCTCTTCGATGAAGCCATGAGAAACTACAAGGAAACCGTCGCATGTTTGAGTCAATACAACCTGGACACCGCGTTCAACTTTTAAGCGGCTAGCACCGAGAAGTCCACCTAGTACTTCTTTTTTCCGCTGGAAACGAGGAAGTCGCGACATCAAGTGGAAGTATCTTGACGAATTCTCAACAGATCTCGCTTCGCTTACTGGTGCACTGGGGGGTTCGAGATGGGAGATTCCAACAGTCCAGCAGGAAAGCTCCTCCACCAGACGAAGTCATGCAGCGTAGTTTCTCGACTCGATCGTCCGCTTTGTCTTTGAAGTCGATTGTGCGATGCTTGACGCACCAATCACAGCTGGCGACCTTACAAATGCAATTCGGTACATGAACGCGGCATATGGACGGACTGACCGCTGGTTTCAACCAGGCCGCTCAGGATGTGTCCGAAAAGTGCCTAAATCGTTTTCAACGATCAGCTTTGGCGTGGGATTCTGCTTCATCCTAGCGCACATGAAAATCCGAGGATATTTTACTTAGTTCGGCATTGCGTAGACATACTCAGGAATCAGCTAATCTCATGACGAGCGCTTCAGTCTGGGGCTGTTTCAGTCGCAGATTTCACATTGTGGTATTTTTTAGAAATATAATCGAATGATGATTGAATTTTACGCTTCAATCATCCTTACTGACTTTGTTTTTCATGAAGAATTAGCCCCTCCTTCTTTTTCATCAGCACTCGCTTAGTGCTTCCACAGCGATACGAATCTTGGTAAGCATTTTTTGAGAAAAATTCACAAGCTGTGCAAAAAATGTACCTAAGGTAATGATAGAAAGGTAGTACTACTACAGTCACTCAACACTCATATAACTTTCTTTTTTGTCAAATCCGTTACCGGTTAATGCTTCGCACGGTGGGTACGCTATCAGGTGTTGCTATCACTTCTGAACCATCCCAAAATGTCAACGATGAGCATGTTCAGTTGCATAAGAGCCTGTTCTTTCTAGTCTTAACACATAGTTTGGCGATTTAACAATGGTATACTCTCGAGATCGAGGCATTAAGCCTTCTCAACATGATTGAAACCGAAAGACGTCGAGCTCTTCTGCCAACGGAGAATAATATCTGGGGACCCAAGCTCACGGCTAGTAATGACGATCTAAACTAAAGTATGCTCTGGGCATCGTGGCCTACAGACGTCTCTGCAATTCGAGATTATGCTAGCTGTAACGGGGTTACACGTTCCTTTGTACAAAAGGGCGGGTCGTACGAATTTGAGCGGCCGTACATGGATGTGTATTACACATTTAGTGTAACCACACAGTGGTGTAGCTACACCGTAACTAGAAGCCTCGACGTCGCAGAGTTGCCAGTAGTAATGCATATTACTACATTAATTGGGTATTTCTATATTAATTGAGAAAATCTGGCTCTTAGAAATTGGCGGCTCTGTCGCAACTAAATTAATATATTTTTTTAAGAAAAGTGATCGTTTGCCTTGGCAAGGCTTTCGTACTTCGAAGTAGCGGATTGCGATTTGCTTCCAAAATACTAGTTCTTTGAAAGAACGCAAGGTCACCGACCTTATAAAGAGCTACGGCAGCCCCGCTGCACTTGGTAGCTCTCGTCGTCAATCAACGCCTGCGTCGTTTCAACTGATCCTCTGTGTTGATGGAGGAATTGTCCTTTCTGCCCCAGGGCATGCATGACGGACTTAATAAGTTGATGTCCTCGGCGCCTCATTAATCTAGGGCCCGAGACCATAAGCGCGCACCTAGAGGCGCCTTTTAGTTATGAAAATGCTTTGTGAGAGCACTTACAGCTTCTGCTGTAAGTGCTCTCACAAAGCATACAGCTTCTGCTGTAAGCGTCGACTACGTCTATGACGCTACAGTCGAAGACGGAGGATTCCTTCCAACCCAGGCTGCTCATGGTGAGCGTCAAGACCTTCGAGGGTAAGGCTGGAGAGAATCTCCTTCTCTGGGTGAGAGAAGCCGAGATGGCTATGGCATCCGCCTTGCTCCAAACGTGACGCTAGCCATTTCCAAGCTCGGGGGTCGAGCGCGAGAATGGGTACTAACGTGCTGTGCTTTGATTAAAGCTGAAATGCCCTCCTGGAAGGAGCGGAAGCGTCAGCTTCTGCAAGCATTCTTTCCGCCTAATCAGGCGTATCGCGCGAGATCGCATTTCCTTGCTGCACGACAGGGCAAAAAGGAGTTGGTGGACTTTATCCACGCGTTGAGAACTTTTATTGCCGGGATGGCAGCAGATCATCTCCCCGAGGGGTTAGCAGCGACTGTCTTTATGGA
Source organism: Plasmopara halstedii (assembly GCF_900000015.1). Classification (NCBI taxonomy): domain Eukaryota; phylum Oomycota; class Peronosporomycetes; order Peronosporales; family Peronosporaceae; genus Plasmopara; species Plasmopara halstedii. The sequence goes on along the minus strand of NW_020187357.1, from coordinate 287,776 downwards.
GGGCCTCCGCACTGGCGTGGCCAGAACGGAAGTCTTCCATGTGCATCCGTCTTCTTCTGAAGAAGCGGTAGACGTTGCCTTGAAAGCCATATTTTACTTCAAGTCGTCACGACTTGGCTGGAATTTATACCCTCAGAGCTCGTCGAGCGGGATCTCAGCTATGCTGAGAAGGAGGAAGGAGAGCTCGAGCTGCTAAGCAGCGTGTAAACACCCGAAGGTGTTTTGTTTATGAAGACACCCGTCACCTTCGGACGGATTGGTTCTTGAGCAAGGCGCGTAAAGGTTCATCGAATCGACGCTCCTTTCTAACTAGTCTGGTCTGACGAGGAGAAACGAGACCACCCGAAAGGCGTGGGGCACCATACTGGGGGAGAATCGAGTTCTGTTGAACCTCAAAGTGGTAGAGGGCAGCAGGGCTCAACCCCGAAGAGCTGCGTGCTATTGAATACGGAACGTGTATGCAAGCCAGGCTTGCTGGACGTAAAAGCGACCGTGAAGGGCTTTAATAAGCCATGAAAAATCTCTATCGATTCTGGTACGTCAGGCCATTACGCTCGCGCTCCACGATCGTCTGTTCGCTTAGCAATAGGGACTTCTGTCACTGTGCCGAGGGTCGCTGTGGACCTCGATGCCAAGTTCCTTGACTTTGATAGCCTGGAACGCTGGATAGTCTTAGACTTGGATGCGAGGTATGACCTTATCCTTGGTATAGCATGATTGGAACACCATGAGCCATGGATTGCTTGGAGGTCGAGGACCTTGGGCGCTACGCGCACCTTTCCTGGTGAAGCTTTAGTGAGTAATGAAGTCACCTCAGCTATAAGGCAGAAGCGCTTTTGGCGCGGGCACCGGACCGGAACGGTCAACGTGCTGGATATCGGAGTATCCGAGTTTTCAAACAACAAAAGCGTTTTGGACAAGAGTGCCATTATGGCTCACGGGTGGTACGTAACGCACTAGGCGTTTCTCATGTTTCGAAGCAGTGCTGCGTGCCAAGAATGGCACGGTCGGACGAGGTCCGAGGATTCAAGGGCGAGGTTTTTGTGATACGCGTTGAGTGGCACGTAATCCACTGAGCACTGCTCACGTTTCGAATCAGTTGCTGCATGCCAAGGATGGCATCCTAAGCAAGGCTCTTTCGATTCGCGTGGAGTGGCCGTTAACCACTGAACAATGACTGCGGAGGTAGCAGCTCTTCGTCGGATTAAAGATTCCGATTTAGCAGGGAGTGGGGACACTGGACGACGCCGAGTGCGTGTTCCCGCTAGTCTCGATGAGACGTAAAGCCTCTGTAGAGAAGAGACGGCGAAGCCGTATGACATCTGATAGATGCAGGGAGTCGATCCTGACCCAGGGTGCGTCTGCCGTAGACGATAGCGCACGACTATATACCCTTGTCGACGGTATGACGGGAGAGATGAACGGCGTCGTCATCCACTAGGCTATTCCCGCGGTGAACTCTCTTCTGGAGCTGAACGAGATGCCCTATGAAGAATTTGACGGTTCCTTAATAGCAGGCAGTTTAGACGAGGTAGTCATTATAAGACCGAACGAGGTGATTACCTCTTCGTCGTTTTATGGATGAAGCTATCTTGAAGGAGGCTAAGAGGGTGCTGAATGCATGCAGTGAGTCGTCGTTTTTGAATTATCCTTCGGATCCGTACTATTATTTGGTATGGGAATTTCAAAACGTCGTCTCCAACGACCCCCCATCGGTCCAACCTCCAGACCGAGGTGTGCGTCATAAGATTGACCTGATTCCGGGAATTAAATACTGCGTAACACGCCCATGGCCTCTGCTCAAGGAGCAGTGTGGCGCTATTCTGAGCAAGGCTCCCCATTCAACCCCCACGTTTTGTGTCCGGAGGCCGAACGGCAAGTGGCATATCGTTCACGCTTATAGTAAGCTAAACGCTGCCACCGTTCCGGCACAGATGAAACTTCCTTGAAAGGATGTTCTCCAGAACATCATATTT
>NW_020187357.1:283494-285790 GCF_900000015.1 Plasmopara halstedii | reverse complement strand
GACCATGCTAGGCACCGTTTCATCTGCCTCAGCAAACTTGTCAGGCAGCGTGTCAAGCAGTGCCGTGTTCTCTTCGTTAATCATCGACTTGGTTACCTCGAGAGTCAACGTTGCCTTTGCCGCCTTCTTTATCCGAGTGTGGTGCTTTTCAACGGAGAAAGCTGACTCGGATGAAGAGTTTATTGCGTCGGGTCGCTTCACATTTACGGGTACAATCTGCTTGCGCGAGCCGTGTCGCTTGTCTGCAGTGGCGTCCTTAACCACAAATTCGACAGCCATTGTCTGAAGCGCCTGAATGAAGTTCGTAGTCGCTATGCCATTGAGCGGCTGTGGCTACCGTTTCGTAAGCAGGGTCGTGAAATTAATATTAGCTCGGCTGCGGTTCTTCTTGTTGTGGACCATCGAGAAATCGCTCGAGCTATTGCCATTCGTCACAGCAATAGCGGCGCCGTTACCTTACCCATTGGACTATCGGGCGCTGAAATCTTACTATTTGAATTATCGAACGTCGAGATTGAGAGCGCGTCGTCTCAGACACTCGAAATTTGAGCGATTTGATGGCACCAGTAGGAAAGCCATGCGGAGCTACGTGGGGGAGCTTCCTATTGCGCTTCTTAGTCTCTCGACTGCCATTTGCAGCGAGGTCAACGGCTTGCCGTTCGTCTTCGTTTGTGCGTGCGTTTTTGACTGATTTCTCAGCGTTTTCGACGTCTGCGACGGCTCGGTCATATGACTCGGACGCGGGAAGGTGTCATCGCTCGTGAGCAGGTCAATACCGTGCAGTGAGCGGTAGCCATATGGCAAACGCTCGGACTGTTACGGCGCGTTCTTTCCGTCAGCTGGGTGTAGTTTGTTGTCAAACCGTATTTGGTCACAGACTGAGCCGTTCACTACAAGTGGCGGAGGACACGTATTGGAGCGGATGTACACTCGCCACGTCGCCGAGGTCATGCCAGTATTCATGTTAGCTTCGCGAGATGTGTCATAGATCGGCTTGTACCCGATGATGAAGAGCCGATGCAGGATCGTGTCCGTTTTCGTGTCTGAGTCGACGTTCGAGGTGTCCAAGAAGTACTTGCCCGTGAGGATGTCAAGCTCGTTGAACATGAACACGCCGCCCATGATATTCACTTTCGTACGTTCAAGCTGTAAGCAAGCTTTCTTGGTCATCACCTTGACGCGAAGATTGCTACCGGGGAGTTTCGACACTTGACCAATCGCGTGTTCGCCATACAGTTTCTCAAGCGCGTCGTTGCCGTGGTGTGAACCAGCCAGCGACGCCATGATCTTCTGCAATGGTGTCTTTGCGAAGGTGCGTCCCGTGACAATCACCATGTCATAGCGTGCGCGGGGCAACTCATGAGGTCGCGCTTGATCTATGCGTGAGGAGACAAACAAACAGTCACGCCCGGCAGCGCACTGGCGCTCGATAGATTCGACGTCACACGCAAGCGGCTTGGGTGTCTCGATGCGATTGCGTAAGGCGTCGATCACGATTTTATCGTGCCGAATAAGCATTTGACTTTGCAACAGCTCAGCCATCGTCGGACGTGTGTCGGCAGGTGCGGGTGACACAGTATCATTGGGGGGTAGCTACATCGGCTCGTCGTCCAGAGCAGAAGCAGCACTAGCGACGACTAAAGCGTCGGAGGGCGCGTTCGTCTCCCCGCCGTTTGAGGATCCTGATTCAGCAGGTACGGATACAGATGACACGAGAAGCCCTGAAAAGGGAGGCGACTTAGGAGCGCAAGAATGGGATGGGGATAGAGGGGTTGAGCGGGAGTTGGGCTCGCACGAGTCGGATTAAATGGCTGATGAAGACTTATAGATGGGCTGGCTCTCTCCAAATTTTTAGATAGAGATAGGCCGCCCTTGCGACAGTGCGCGAGACTGGGTGCGGATCCAATGTCGACACCTGTTGTGCCGACTGGAAGGCACGACAGGCGTTGACAAATGGACAACCGGAGGAAAAGTGTGACAAGCACGCAATGAATTCATGAGTAAAGAAATAGCGGCAGCAGATACGGAGAAGGAGGGGTGGGGTTCTTCTTATGATTTGACGTGTGGGGTTGCCACAAATTGAGAAGTGGTCGTATAGCTCAGTCGGTAGATGAAACGGGGTACACATACCCTGGTAACAGGGGGGTGTCACACCAGATGGGCATGGAGTGACCACATCCAAACAAGAATACGGTACAGGGCTGGATAGCCATTAGTCATACATGTATTTAGATTTTACAATATATATTAAAAAATCTATGCATTTAAAATTACGGCTTTGCCGCAGATAAACATG
>NW_020187357.1:281753-283484 GCF_900000015.1 Plasmopara halstedii | reverse complement strand
TACTGACCACTATACTACACACGCCTGGAAAAGCAGGGTATCGATCCCTGTACCTCTCACATGCTAAGCGAGCGCTCTACCATTTAAGCTACTTCCCCTTAATTCATTACGCTCTACTGTGCTTAGCGAGTCGAGATTAGAGGATGGTGACGCCAGGTTAATAAAAAAAACATATTAGTGTTATATCTGAGCTTGTTCAGAGACTTTTTGATAATTTGCGAGGCGTATGCAACGTTCTGTTAGTGAGCCACCGACACCAAATTGAAATTAGCGGTTCACTTGACTTTTTCTTTTCTCGAACATACTTTGAAATAGGTGTGGCGTAGACGATACAATGTCGTGTTGGTATTAGCCGCTAATGTATACTGTTCTCCGGTTGATGTTAATATATTGAGCAGCTATTCGACGGTTGCCAAAAGCCCCAGAATCAGGCATTGTGCACGCCGAAATGCACAGCCTGGCGTTGTATCGGTTTCATTGACGGGAAAGTGATTGCTGGTCTGACATAGGGATCAGGTCGGTTTCAACGACGGATAAACTCTCAGCGTGTGGTCATCCTCCAGCAAAACAGCTCTGACGTCAAAACAGGTCTTTCCTCCATTTCATTTCGGCTCTTCAAACCAACACATTCTACTCGAAGAGCACAGTGTATCTTAATAGTGCATGACAAAAGAGTCGTCAAGATGTCTGCAATGTCGTGATCGAGGATTGAACAAGTCGTCAAACGTCTAAGATCAGGATTGCTTGCAATTACAGCTAACATCAAAACTCCCAGGTGTGAGATGGAATCGTACAGCCAACATCAAAACTCCCAGGTGTGAGATGGAATCGTACAGCTAACATCAAAACTCCCAGGTGTGAGATGGAATCGTATTCCCTGGGTACTAGCCTGCGATTAGCAAAACCCGCTGTATAACTTGGGGAGCCCTTAGCATCTATTCTAACGCTTTATTCGCCCAGTTAAGCTGCCATCCCATCTCTCTATTTTGCAGTTTCTGTATCTGTGTGTATGACACTTCCGTATAAGACCTTGTGTGAGCCAAATGTTTTAAAGTTTGCGTTCGATTTCAATCGGAAGACGTATGCTTGTGCTTCAGATGCGGACTGCGATGAAGACGCTGGCATCCTCATTGTTCACAATGTTGACCCTGGTCAGCCTCTCAAAGCTTTGCAATCTCATTTTATGCAATGTTTTCGACACTTTACGTGCTGCGATTTTCTGAGATAAACGAAGGAACAATTTTTTGCCTGCATGATTATTGACGCTGTTAAGCGTATAGCGGGAAGATTGAGAAGCAACGGATCTTAAGCAAAAACTTAACTCTAACAGTGGTGTACCACACGTGTAAAACGCAAGAACAAACAACACCTTGTATGTACATGAGTTTAAAGTCAGCAACGAAAAATACAAAAAGAGAAAACGAGGCTCGTTGTGACGTGGTCGCCAACTGCTTGCCGTAAAGCAGATGACGATCACGCCAAATTTTACATAAGATCGATTTTTACATGTCTTATCTCAATCCTACATTCCTATTGGATAATATTACCATGCTGGAATAATCAACAACATCATATGGTTGATTTGGAGCGTCAACATCGACGTTGGCAATTGCTCATTGGTTGAAAGTCTACGGATAGGGTTCCGCAGCCGATGGTACGACAAGGAATCAAGTGACAGCCGGAATATTCAAGTTACGTGTAGGAAAAGTAGATTTTTCATTAGTTTAGAAA
>NW_020187357.1:278840-278943 GCF_900000015.1 Plasmopara halstedii | reverse complement strand
GCGTGCGGCGAGTGACGCAAGTGTGCGGAATTGGACGACAGCGAGCACTGAGCTGCTCGAGCTGGTTCTTCCTCGCACTGGGCATTGCAACGCACTCGACCTC
>NW_020187357.1:277943-278830 GCF_900000015.1 Plasmopara halstedii | reverse complement strand
GCGATGCAATGGCTGAAAGCCAAGACCTGCAGAAAGAATATGCAGATGAAAAAGGAAGCAGCAGAGTGGAAAGCTTTAAGATGGGAGACCTTGTTTTATTAAACTCTAAAAACCTGTTTACACATGCAGCCTCTGCTATCTTCAGGACGAAGCTTCGTCCACGGTTGATCGGATCGTTGAAGGTTGTGGTCAAACGGGGCCTGGCGTATACGCATCTTCCGAAACGGATGAGTACCCGGTGTTTTACGTGGACTTGCTCAGGACGTACCGGGATCCGGTGCAATTGAGCGCATAAGCGTTGGCGCTGGAGCGGATCCCACGGGCCCGCGGCCACCCATAAGTTGAACCAGTAACTGGTTCTGAGCACGGAGTGCAACAACCCGTATTTCCAATTGCCTGCAGCGATGCATTCGCCTGCTCCATGGCTAGAAGTCACTTTGACAGAGAGCGGTAGTCCTTAAGACGAGGCAGCCGGCGCACGACGTGATTTAGATCGTCAATAGCGACCGCACTGCGATATGCTACTTCATCATGACGCTCAGCAGAGCTCCGATCATGAAAGACCTCGTCCTCTAGGGCTCGAAGAGCATCACGAGTCACTGGACGGCGGTTGACCCGGTCGTCACTGCCCGCCACCGACTCTTCTCGATGAGAACGGTGACGTCCGCTATCACGTGGGACGTCTTATGAGACGACGTCGTCACCAGGGTCAAACCCAGTATCTGGTGAAGTGGCGGGGATATCCCGACTTCAAAAGCTCATGGGAGTTTGAGGCGCCACTTCGGCAAGATTGCCCAGTCGCCGTAGACGGTTTAGATCGGAAAGATCATGACGTCCCGCGTTATTAGGCGTCCCGCGGTTACCGGCAATAGCCAGGGAAAGTAGAC
>NW_020187357.1:275083-277933 GCF_900000015.1 Plasmopara halstedii | reverse complement strand
CAGCCCCGCTGCACGAGGCATGAAGCGGGGTTGGTGGAAAATAGTTAATTGCTTGGAAAGCTCTAATTCGTGCAAAGTATTAATATAGTAACCTTTCTGATACAAGCGCATACTTTTACAGGGACGTGCTGCTGAACAGCACGGTCGATTGCACTTTTTCAACTGCGCTGGACGTAGTCAAATGCTGTTCGCATAGACGGTGAATAATTGAAGTAAAGCGCTAAAGACATTAAATCGTCCTGCAACGCATCTGTTAAAGCCACATCGTGCATGAGCAAATTTTCATTTGGTGGTGTATTCGTCCAATTCGTTCGGGTATCAAGGAGTCGGATGAGCACAACAATGAACGGAATTTGCGCGCAGTGCTCAAGTGTATGTTCTTTGATTTTCTATTCACCAACATCAAGAATTATGGCTTAGGCGCCGACAATATTCGTTTCTGCGATGCTTATAGTCCGCGGCAATTTCAGCTAAGATCAAAGCCATCATTGCTATGAACCTCTGACCTAAAGCGTGTCGAGGAACGTGGCTCTGCCTTGATAATTCCTATCGCAAATTAAATGACATTGCATAGCCCCTGGCCAGTCCTCTTAAGAACATGTTCAGAGTGCAAATCATCAAGTCCGTGTAATAAAGCCCCATGGTTGACTCAATCGGTTTATTCGAATCCGGAAGGTGAATTTCACGTCGCCTGTGACACTTTAGCCATTGATACCTTTGCCATTCATTGCGGATAATTCTAATCGAGCGCAAATCGGAATGAACGCGTAATTAAATATTGGTCTTGCCATCTTAACGCGTCACATAAGAAGTATGAGCTCTCAACAAAATCTGCTTGTAATGAAGTATGCTCTCGTCAAGTTCAAGGTACATCTGCGTGGCTCTAAGCCGATTGTATCGTACATAGATCATGTTACGTTGCGCACAGCAACTTCGTCACCGCATATCTCGCGTATAATGTCAGGGTGATTAGCCTACCCTGTCAAGTATACCTCTGTGGTAAGTTATAAGCTATGTCGGCTTAATGTGGCGGCGAGTGCGCTTTCGTGTCGCCATGAAAATGCGTTGTCGAATGTCACAATGATAATAATGAAGCGATACGTATGGCGTACTGGTCAGACGTAGCATGTGCTACGCAGCTTAATGCTGTAATATGCAAATGATTGAGAGTTCAAATGTCGCTTTATCAAAGTGCACGCTCGCACTATGTCTTATCCCCAGGCTTGCTGTTCTTACAGCACTAATATTCAGTGAGTGCTTATCAAGAAATATTGCTGTACAAGACACGATTTACCCCAACCCAGAAGGATTAGCATTCTGTTCAGTAAGCCTATGTATTGGTCGCCCGGTATATGTGAGTGGGTAAGCACATATGTAAACGTATGACATTATTTCAGCAGTTATGAATTATATCAACAAGTTAAACAATCTCTGAATGCGGTGGCGCCTTAATTAAATAGTCGGTCCTGGTGGAGCACTAGTACTCCATCGGTATAGACAAATTTTCGGCTTTCTTCGAAGATGCGTTCGGTAATACAGGTATCTTCTCTTCTGAGCAAGATGGCCTACTTTCTGCTATCCAGGATAACATGACTGGTGAGGGTCAAGCCAGGCTGTTTCGCGGCAAAGTATTTCGCTGACATGAATTGTCGGTAGCCAATAAATACGCAACGGGGTAATACGTAGCCTGGTAACAGGGCTGTGTGTCGCACGAGATGAGCATGGTGTGACTGCACCCAAACAAGGATACGGTATGTGGTTAGGTACAGTAGTTATGCATGTATTTAGGTTTTACTATATATATTTAGTATATTGAGGAAGATCCAAACTCTTTAAATAAGGATAAAAGTAAATCAAAATCAGTTTGGTATTAAAGCGAAGAGCCAATTAGCCTAAGGAAGGCAATAATTATTCTTGGAGTAAGCGGATTGCGACTCGCTAACTCATACTTGGTTCTTATAATCAATGAAAGGTCGGTGACCTAAAGTACGTTTCCTCAAAAATTTTTGCTACGGCAGCCCAGCTGCTTTGGTAGCACTTGTAGTCAATCTACACCTGAGTCGTTTAAAGTGATCCCCTGCGAGGATGAAACAATTTTCCTCTTTGCCCAAGGGCATGCAGGACGAGCTTAACAAGCTGATGTCCTTGCTTGGCCCTGAGGACGTGCAACACCTTGTAACACAAGGCCCCGAGGCAATCGGTGCGCGTCTAGTGGCGTTTTCGACTTACGAAAACGCGCTGCTAAAGCACTTGCTGCAGAAGATGTCTGTATCGTTTACATCTATGACGCCATCGTCAGTAACGGATGACCTCCCCCGACATAAGTCGCTCATGGTGAACGTTAAGGTCTTTGAGGGAATGATAGAGAGAATCTCCTACTTTGGGTGAGAGAGATCGAGATGGCCATCGCATCCGCCATGCTCCAAACCGAGCAACAGCGCGTGGCGTTAGCCATCTCCAAGCTCGGTGGTCGAGCGCGAGAATAAGCACTGACGTGCGGCACTTCGGTGCGTTTCTCTCCTGGGTGGAGCTGAAATTGCAGATCTTTCGAGAGTGTTCGCCGCCTAATCTGGCGTATCGCGTGATCGCGTTTCCTTGCCGCCCGATAGGGCAACAAGAAATTGATGGACTTTGTCCAAGAGATGCGAAATCTCATTGCCTGGATGGCAGCAGATTCCCTCCCGAAGGCGGTCACAGTGACCATGTTTATGGAAGGCCTTCGCACTGGTGTGGCCAGAATGGAAGTCTTCCGTGTGTATTCGACCTCATTTGAAGAGGTGGTGAATGTGGCATTAAATGCCGATTTCTATTTCAAGTCGGCATGACTTGGTTGGAATGCAAATTCCAACC
>NW_020187357.1:267962-275073 GCF_900000015.1 Plasmopara halstedii | reverse complement strand
GCCCAATAAGGCTCCCAAACACTCGGTGACATTTGCGTTGATTGCTGCAACACTTTGCAAATAAATTGTCTAAAAGGATCTGACTTACCGCATGCCCTGACACGGGCGTCGCGCTTTGTCCAGGTCTTATCTATGCATTGCGACGCACGATAATGGAACAAAGAATTTTGCTGCAAGTAATCGGAGAGCCAATGTCGATACTGGGACGTGATCTTGGCGCAGTGTCATCTTTAAAAATGTTTCCATTTATTGGTGAAAAATTGCAAGCCCGATCCATGTTAGTGCTGTGGAAAGGCTGCAGTGCTCAGAGCAATCTGTCTGGTGCACGAACGAATATTGGATACGACGAGTTTGCTGAAAGACGCTGAATCATTTCAACTTCACATATCAGTTTAACCGCAACAGAACGTACATGAGTGAGAAAACGCAGGAAAGATATCCGATTGGATTCGATGCATCTAACCAGCTTATTGCAACGTGGATAGTCGTAAGACCTAAAAAAAATGACGTCGCATCCTTAAAGTCGTGCTCCACCAGAGCAAATACCGTCGTCATTTGGTGGCATTCCCACATAATTTTACACAATTTGCAATAGCAATGTCAGGATGGCAAAGTTGAGTCTTGTGAAGTAAGATTTCGAATAAATGTTGACAAGATCGTCGGCATCGGCTATTTCGAAGTACGAAACTATATATTGGTGTCGTGGCTATGCTTATTTGAATGCAGCTGACAAAGAGCGAGAATTTACTTTGCAGGCTCTCGATTTTGCTCCTGGGTGAAGCAAACAGATCCATCCTTGCTCAGAGATATTTAGGTCAATGCCACTTGTTAAGAGGTGCACTGCAACCCTTTTGAAGTTGGTAGCAGTTTTCATCAATTCAATAAACGAGTCCAAATAAGACTGTATGTACTGAAACGGGGTTACATGTACCAGAAATGTAAACCGGTTACATGTACCCAGAGTGTAACGCAGTTACACGTTACTCTGTATGAAAAGGCAGGCCACACTAGATGGTGTTCCCGTATGTGTGTGGATTACACAAGTGGTGTAAACACACAGTACACAATCCAATGGCAAGATTGCGAGTAGTAATGCATATTAGTATATTAATTGGGCATTACTATATTGGTTGAGTATTACTATATTAAATGGGAGAACCAAGGATTTTAGATATTGACGGCTCTGCCGAAACTAAAACATCTAAATAAAGTTTCAACTTTGAACGGAAAAGTCACTTTATCTTGGCTAAGGTTTTGAGTACTCTTGGAGGAAGCAGATTGCGATCCGCTGCACTCGCACTGTCCTTGTAAATAGCATTAGGTCGGTGCCTTAGCTTAGCTTCCTCTAAGCAAAAGCTACGGCATCCCACTGCATCACAGGGGTGTACAACTATCTGTCCTCATGCAATAAGCGCACTCAACATATTCTGTATCTATCATTGATTTATATCGAGGAGAGGGTGCAGTTAGCGATCTAAGGGTTGGAAACTGTTTTCGCTTGCCTCGAAGATTTTACCTGTTCAAATTCTTCAATCATGCCCGCCACAACGCCTTATCAAGGCGTCGTTGGGAGTAGTAATAGCCATCACCGTAAATACACTTTTGCTTATCCTCAAGCGGGGTAGGGATGAAAACCTTTACGATTTTATATATATGAGGTTGCGATAGCAACAAAAACGACTATGCTTCAAACAGCGCATCAGCCACTCGTATTCGCGGCGTTCGGGCTAGGAGGTCGCGCGCGACAATAGGTATTAAGGTGGAGTACTTCGGCGGAAGTGGTATTCTCACAATAAAAAGTCATGAAGTGACAATGTTGCATATGATTGCACCGCCTTACCAGGAGTTTCATCTGCGATATGGTTCTAAGCCACCCATCAAGATAGGCGATGATTGGCGAATTCGGTGCAGCTTTTGGAATTCTCATTGCTGCGATGGTGGCAGAAAACTGCAAACCTCGGTGTCAAGTTGCTTGACTTGGATAGCGTGGAACGCTGCTTAGACTTAGATTGGATGCAGAGTATGGCTATATTCTTGGCATGGCATGGTTGGAGCACCATGAGCCATGATTCGATTGGAATATGAGGACCTTGAGCGCTACACGCATGTTTCCTGGTAGAGCATTGGTGGGTTATCAGCCCACCTCTGATTGGAAGCAGAAGCGCTATTGGCGCGGGCAATGGACTGGACGGTCAACGTGTTAGAGATCGGAGTATCCAAATTGTCGAACACCGAAGGTATATCGGACATGAGTCTCGAGCATGACTCGCTGGCTGAATATGCAGTGGCACGTAACCTACAGAGCACTGCCCAAGTATATAAGCAGTTTCTGCATGTCAGGAGTAGCATGGTCGGACAACGTCCGAGCCATAAAGTGCGTGGCCGTAGTGATGCACGTGGAGCGGCACGTAGTACACTGAGCACTGCCCACGTTTCAATACAGTCGATGCATGTCACAAGTGGCATGGTTGGATGAGGTCCAAATCATCGAGATCTAGGCTTTAGTGATGCACGTCGGCGCCGGGGTGGCGCCAAAAGACGCTTGGCCACTCAGAAGCTGAATCAGCAACTGGTGCTGAGCACGAAGCGCAATTTTTTTTTGTTCCAACGACGCAAAGCGCTCGACCATCACCAGAAGTGACGTATAAGTCTGCTCGACGGCTAGGAGACGCTCCGACAGAGCGCGATAATCCTCAATGTAAGGCAGTCGGTGCGCAAAGTGCTCCAGGCTCTCGAGATCTTGCGCACAGCGGTAGGTGATCTCACAAAAACGCTCGGCAGAGTGCCGTGACGACAGACTATGTTCTTCAACGCTCGAAGAGAATCGCAAGTCACCGGACGGCGATCGACCAAGTCGTCATCGCCTGTCGTCGACTGTTCTCGATGAGAATGGTGGTGTCCACTGCCACGTGGAACGCCTTGTGTGTTGACGTCGTCGACAGGATCTAATTCAGTATCTAATGAAGTGGCGGGGATACCCAAACCCCGAGAACTCGTGGGAGTTTGAGGTTCCACTTCGGCAAGACTCCCCAGACGTCGTAGACCCTCATGATCAGAAGGACCATGACGCTTCGCTTCGTTGCGCGCCCCGCGCTTCTCGTGAAAAGCCTGGGAGGCCGGAGGGCCATAAGCTAAGCTTAAGATATCCTGAGATGATGTGGTCGTAGATTTACCCACGTAACGAACCATAGAGCTCGCCGGAGCGCGATGTATGATTCCATGTGTCGCAGGAAGTTGTTTTGCGCCTTCAGTCTGGCAAATTCAAATCGAAGATGGCGTTCTACGTGCATGTCGACTTCCTTGTGGTTTCGCTGCAAGGTAGACAGCGAAAATGTCTCCGGTACAGCTGCACCCATCGCTCAAGGAGCTACATATTATCTGTAGCGGTTTCGCCGGGGGCGAGCACCACAGGGATGGTCCGCATTGCGGTTACAGAAGCGCCTCCTTTTTGAGCTCGAAGTCGAGCCCGGTACCGATTTATTGGGGCATTTTGTGGTACCAAATAGCGAGCTTAGAGAGCTTTCTGCTGATCAAGATCAGCTGTGTAGTGTCAGGGAGCCCGACTAAGTATACGTCTTACGATCAAGTGATCGCTTTTTTGCTTCAGTAGCGGGATTTGCCAAGCGGAAGCCGTACAGCAGACAAAGGACCGAACGAGGAATCGAGCCCATGAGAGCCGCCCTGTGGGCAGCCTCCAATTGCTGTTTCTGTGCCTCGTCGAGGCGTTTGGTAACAATTCCATTTTCCTCGGAAGTCGAGAGGTCGGGGGACGGACACGGTCCCTGCAAGGCTCGAAATCGGCTAGCGACGCGCGGTGGCGCATCTCATCCTCATCGTCATCCTATGCTGAGAAAGGAGTGTCCGACTCGTAGTCGACTTTTAACAAATCCTCGACGAGGAAATTTGTCTCCCGGGATGGGCGCTGTGCGTGGCGCTCGGTTGTCGAGGGCTTGGTATGTGTTTTCGGGGGCGCCCTCGGGACCAGCTAGGCCGGGTGTTTTGAATGTCATAGACACGGGGCTCGCTGTGCGGAGAATGTTAAAAAAATTTTAAGAACGTAACGGTATCTCAGAGACGCGATCCTCCTATAAGTGACAGTTATATTTGTATTGTGAAAATTTTGATGGGGAAGAGTGTAACGGGGTCAAACGTACCCTTGAATGAAAAGGCAGGTCTCACAAGATGGTGTAGATGTGGTTTAATTTAAGTTGGTGTAATAAATAGTGGTGTGGGTACGGGTACAGCGTGATGAGAAGCCACTACGTGGCAGGATTGCCAGTAGTAAAACATATTAATTAGGTTTACTATATTAATTAGGTATTACTAAGTTAGTTGGGAAAATTTAGGGTTTTAGATACTGGTGGCTCTGCCGCAACTAAAACAATTAAATACAGTTTCAATTTTGAACAGGAGAGTATGTTTACATTGGTTAAGGTTCTAAGTACTCTCAGAGGCGTGGATTGCGATCCGCTGCACTCGTACTAGTTTTTGTAACGTAAGGTCGGTGACCTTAGCTTAGCTTCCTCTAAGCAAAGAGCCACGGCAGCCCCACTGCAGGGAGCCTCGGCCTTCTCGCATAGGACATTCGAGTCTGGACGTTCGTATTTACGACACCAATATGTCGCATTGAGACTAGTTTACTTTTTTTTACCCTTAAATATGCTCTTCTGGCCTGTTCGCTATGCCCAAGAACAATTTTTTCGACAATACCCATTTCCTGCACTGATCTATCACAGCTTCACTCTCGCGCATAGTCCAGAGTACATCGACTAGACTCTAGTATTTTTGTGATCTATCTAGGTATTGCGGCTTTGCTCACAGCAACGTTGTTATCACTTTGCCCTCTTTCTTTTCAATTACATGTTAGGCGCAAATTATAGAGTCCGACTGGTGATGGCCTTGCCCCGGCTATGAACAGTCGCACGGCACGATGGTGACGTCGCGCATTGATGATGCGATACGTTTACAGACGTAACATTTATTGCTGCGTTGCCGAAAGCTATATAAAAAGTATTTGAGCTCAGACGCCGCGTTATTAAAGCGGTGGGTAACACGTGCATAGCTAATCTTCCCTTGAGTTTTTATAATATTAGCGCTACATTAAACGTGTGGTCGGACCTCATGGGGAAGATTTTGAGTTTCGAATGAGGCGCACCGTATCCCTTTGCTTAGGATCCTCCTAAGTAAACAGACATACTTGTCAATTAGCAGTATGAACTGAGAGCTTGATAAGACGTACATCCTTAAATTTTCGATGACATTCGTTCGTTATCTTCTCTCGCCGTATAACGAAAGCTATTCACTGTATTCAGCAACACTCTGTAAACACTACGCATGTAATTCGATGCGCTGATTGAAGACGTGGAACGTATTGTCTGCTCTATTTGTTACAACAAAGAAGCGGATAAATTTATACCATTTTATAGTTTTCCCATTTTATCACGGAGCCAATACGTGCTACAGATTGCTGAGCAAAGGCGCAGAGCTTACAATTTTCAAGCGACAGATCCGATTTATGTGACGTATGAGCTAGAATTGATTATGATGCTGAAAATTAAAATTGCATGCTAGCTAATTCACCGGACAATCTGGCAGTACGTCGCTGTCGCAACTGCAGCTGTCAACATATCTGCTGTATTATATCAAAATTAACAAATTCACTTTTAAGAGTTGAACAACTACTAGCCGGAAAACGTCCAAACAAGACGGCTATGCTAGTCTGGCAATGTCTTCAGAACTTCATTTGACTGTGTCTTCTTGCAATACTTTGTACACGGAATGCACACTGAGTAAAGCTGGAACAATTAGTCGAAATTTTTGATCGTGACATGCGTCTTTGAACCAGATTCTTGCACTCTGCAAATACTAAAAAAACATTATAGTGCAGAAAACGATAGAAATACATCACAATCGACATATGATTTTTTCCTAATGCTGATCTAAGTATCAGATAGTGTAGCGAAGCTTGCAGGTAGCGAAGTGAACAAGTAATTGCCTACTTTCACCGAGTTTTATAAATAAGCGGCTCTGAGATCATAGCTATTTACTGACGCATCTACATAAAAGCATTGTGATTAACTTCGTTCTGCTCAGAAATGTTTTCTTACAGCAGAATAATGTGACTTAAATGTGTTCAATCGTCGTCGCTGGGGTCGTCCAGTAGATGCTCACTACATTTTTCATAGCGCGAAAAAAACTCTTCCTCGTTATTCAGTCCGTCTTCATCGCGATCTGCTTCATCAGTCATCTCATGCATTTCTTCATCCGTCAAAGTTTCGCCTAGTTCGGTACATACACGCTTTAAGTTTCGGAGCGAAATTTTGTCCGTGTCATCGAGTCGAGTTTCATTAAGTAGACGCTTTGAGTTCGTAAAATTTTACCCGTCATCAGTTCAATAAATTCATTATAATAAATCGTCTCTGACTCGTCCTTACCAATATCAATAACCATCTGATTGATTCTCGCTTTCTTTACTTGAATTCCAAGCGCCCACAGAGCAGCTTTGAGTTCTCGCATGTCGATGGTACCCCTAGAATCTGTATTAAAGAGACGGAATGCCTCCTTGACCTCTTGTAGATCCTCGTAATCCAGTACTTTCTTAACTGGCTTAGGCTTGCAACGCAGCCAGCCCGAGACCATGCAAAAGTTGAAGCGGACATGGCACTTGGCTGCAATAAAAGCATCATCATCTGTACCTACAGACAAAGAGCTTGGAAAATTTACCATCTATTGTGATCAGATATCGTTGAGATAAATGGATCAATTCTCTCGACTTAAAATTTTTCGCAGTTATAGTCAAGAAAATCTCAATGTGGACGGTAATTTTTGTCGTACGTCTTTAACGTTTACGTTGTCATCTGCCTCATGTCATCAAGATTTTCAGACACAAAACCGATTTTGGAGATAGTCAGAGAGACAGAAAGATAGTATGCAAGTTATCTCGCGATGTGATAATTCAAGTATTAACGACTTTCTTTCTATCATATTGTGCAAGATGTATTGGAAAAGTGGCAGTACGGACAAAATGTATTTGTGGCAGCAAAATGATTTAAGCTGCACAGTTTTAACATTCCGTGATAGCCACGGGGCTTGACTGACATGACATTACGGG
>NW_020187357.1:264999-267952 GCF_900000015.1 Plasmopara halstedii | reverse complement strand
ACCGCCTGGCATAGTTGGAATTGGAGATCGTTACATTCCGTGCTCGAAACCAGTTGCTGGTTCAGCATCTGGGTGGCCAAGCGCCAGTGAGCGCTGCCCAGGTGCCAACGCTTCCGTGTTCACTTGCGCTGGGTCCCAGTACGGCTTAAGCAAGCCTACAGAAACATCGGATGGCTGCACATCCTTCTCGGAAGGTTTAGCGTATACGCAAGGCCTCAAAAGGTCCGATAAGCCGTGGACGAAGCTTTTCTTGCAGACAGCAGAGACTGCATGTGTCGGAAAGATTTATAGCATTTAATAAAAACAGGTATCCGATTTCAACATTTCTTTTGCTTCTTCCGTCCGCATATTCTTTCTGCATGTCTTGGCTTTAAGCCATCGCATCGCAAACGTGTCGTTAGAAACTCAATCTAGTAGACAAGAAGTCTCCGACTTCCTTACGCACGTTGAGGGGACTGACATTACCTATCCGTCCGACTATTCCCCCCTCACCAAGCCCTGAGCCTTTAGATGGCGGCGTCACCGGGAAGCGAGGATTAATAAGCCACGTTTGATAGCCACGAGATGAATGCACTGCATTGTTAAGAGCAAATTCTACGAGTGGCAGCATTGCGCTCCAGCGCTTCGGCGTATCAGCGCAGACGCTGAAAAAACGACCTCAACGACGCGATTAACGCGCTTAGTCTGACCATCGGTTTGCGGATGGTCTGCTCAGCACCCTGATGTCCGTATTGTCGAAAGACACGATCGACAAACAGCGTCGCTATACCCACACTGTCAATAGTGTCCGGCACTGCCGCAAGATAAGCCGACTTGATCAAACGGTCCATAAAAACCACCACCACCGTGTTGCCCGCCGAGTCGTTCGGGAGGCCAAACACAAAGTCCATACTCATGGACTGCCAACACCCGAAAGGGTACCGGTAAACTGGCCAGCGGCGCCACTGCGTTTGGAGAGGGTTTCGCCCTTTGACACGTCTCACGCGTGCGCATATAGGTGATCGTCCATTTGTACAGCTTGGGTCACCAGTGGTGGCGACTCACAGAGCTGTAGGTCTTCTCACGACCAAGATGACCACTGAGTGAGGTTTCGTGGGCCTCATAGAGAATACGATACTTCAAATCCTTGTCGCGAGGAACTACAATTCGTGGCGTATCCATTGAATCGGTGCTATAATGCAGCAACCCGTTATTCAGCGAATATTAGTGCAACCGTGCGCGCAGTCGCGACGACAACTGCTTGTCCGACTTTCCAAAATCATGCTCCTGAGAGCCTGTAGCAGCGCTACGCACATATCAATACCCGCATTTGCGGTGCGGATCAGATTCGTCACTGACGACGTCACCGTCGTGACATGAGCAAGTTCATGATCCGGTCTGCTTGACAGCGCATCAACATTCTGCTTTTCTGGCTTATACTTCACCTCGAAGATATATTCTTAGAAGAAGGAGAGCCATCTGACCATCCTCTGCGAGAGATGAGGCGACTGAGCCGCAGTTCGTAAGGACGCGTGATCTGTGTAGATCACAAACGGCTTGGAGCCAAGCAGGTGCACCCTGAACTTGACAAGTGCATACTTCATCGCAATTAGTTTCTTGTCGTGGACTGGGTAGTTCTTCTCCGCAGCCTTAAGCTGGCGAGATTCGAACGTGATCACCCGATCTCGCCCCTCGGCGTCTGCCTGCAGCTGTGCACAGCCGATGACAAAGTCCGAAGCGTCACAGACGACACTAAAATGACGATCGGGGTCTGGCAACGCCAGTATTGGTGCATGAAGGAGGCTGTCTTTGACCCTGTGAAAAGTCTCCCGATACTCGGTATTCCAACACCATTCTGTATCCTTCTTAAGGATATTAGAAATGGCCGTGCTATTTCCGCATAACTTGCGCTAAACTCGTGCAAGTAATTGGCGAGGCCAAGCCACTTGCGCAAGTCCTTTTGGTTCCTCGGAATTGGCCAGTCCACGATAGCTTTGACCTTAGCGGGATCCGCTCGAAGGCCACGCTTCCCAATGAAGCATTCTAAAAAGGGAATTTTTTCCGAGCCGAAGATGCACTTATCTGCATTCGCATACAGCTTATTCGTGCGCATGCACTCGAGCACCGCTCCAAAATGGACGATGAGGTTTCCCACATCTTCCCTCCCGTGCCCGCACGACTGTGGACGAAGATGGCGTCGAAGCATGTAAGTGCATACGCCCGGTGGGACCTGAACAATTGCGTCACAAGACGATTCAATGTTGCGGGCGCATTTGACAGCCCTTGGAGCATCACCAGCCACTCCCAGAGCATCTCGCTCGGAGTACTCACCGCTGTCAGCGGAATATCTCTCGCTCTCACGAGCAATAGGTAATGCTCATCGACAAATCGCGTGCTGCACTTTGTACATCCAACCACGTTGTTCTAGAGGACATCGTTTCTAGAAATCAGCATCTGTGCCGGAATGGTGGCAGCGCCAAGCTTATTGTAAGCGTGAATGTGGATTGGCTTTCGATCACAAAACGCGGGTGTCGAATTGGAAGACTTGTTCCCACGCACCATTTTTGCGTCATGCTTCGCACAGAAGAGGGAGTCAATGACGTCGCACTGCTCTTTGGGCAGAGACCATTGGTGTTTTACGCAGTATTTGGCTATCAAGACCAGGTTCACTTCAAGACGCACACCTCGGTTTAGAGGTAGGACCGACAGCGGGTCTTTGGAGATGACGTCTTCAAATTTCTTTACTTAAGGATTATTCGGCTTTAAGAGATCCTTCAGAATCGATGATCCACTTCGTGCGTTCAGCACCTTCTTGGTGTCCTCCAGGACAGCTCTTTCCAGAAGCGACGACGAGCTAATCTCCTCGTTTGGTCGAATGATGACCACCTCAACTAAATCATCTTTTTTCAAGGCAAATTTCGAAGGATATCTCGTCCAGCGCAAGAATAGCATCCGCCGCGGGAATAGCCTTTAG
>NW_020187357.1:260428-264989 GCF_900000015.1 Plasmopara halstedii | reverse complement strand
GGGGCTGGGGAGTACTTCTAGGGATTTGACTTGCGTAGTAGCCGGCAAATTGAGAAGTACTCATATTCCTCAGGATCCAAAACACTTATTTCATATCATCCGTTGCAAGACTCACGGATACTGTGCAACTCCAACCTTTTCCCATCCCAACTCATCGATCACATTTTGCGCGAAGTTTCAAAGGACAAAAGGAGTGTGAGTCCTAGACTTGACGGTAGCCATGTATAACGACATCATGTAAAGCGCAATGAGGGGCCCTTAAACGCTCCCCACCAGCGCAGTTTCAAAGCTAGTGAGCGAATAGTAAACGTTCAGTTTTGATTTTGACTATTTTGAAACACGTTAATTTGGTGATTTCGCCGTTTTAAAACTCGTTGCTCACATCCAGTCTGGTAACCCGTCATGTTGTATTGTAAAGTTACTGAAATTTTTGGCACTATTTATAGGCTGATTATTGATTAAATAGGGATTGTTTCGCGGTTTTTGACTTTGATTTGAATCAACCTAGTCCCTGACCTCTTCAGCTTCTCGTGTCCAGCAGAGATCTCTCCGTCTTTGCCATTGTCATCACCTGTAATACAACAATGATAGAGAAATCGATAAAGGACGCTCTGCAGCGTATCAATCACACTATCAGTATGATTTATCAATGAAATATTTGATGCAATCAACTCCGAGTTAGAAATAATGCAAGATGTAAAAAAACTATATGACGGCGAATACCATGAATGGTGTATGGCGGCAGCCATGTATGACAACACCACGAATAACGCAAAGGAGAGCGCTCAACTAATCTACGCTTGAAACTTGTACCTATCGATTTCGAGAACCTCGGCCTATTCGCATAGAACATTCGAATCAGGACGTTGGTATTCAAAACACCTTTATTTCGCATTGAAACTAGCGTGCGTACATTTTACCGAAAGTCGCTACATCAGCCCGATGCTTGATTAGATTCTTGTGGCCTGTTCTCAATGTCCATAGGCAACATTTTATCTCGTGCACACCACTGAATCTATCATGGCATCACGCTCGCGCCAAGTCCAGGGTACATCACCTTGGCTCTACTACATTTGATCTATATAGATATTCCGTCGTTGAGCATAGCAGCGTCGTTACGCCTTTTCCCACAAAGTATGGAAGATCGATTATCTTCATTTTCAATTATACCTTAGACATGAAGCATAGAGCCAGCACGCCATCAAAGCGATAGGTTGCACACGCACCGCTATTTCATTCCCGTCAGTTTTCTGTATAACAGTGCTACATTCAAATCAAATCTTAAGGGGGGGTCCTCAACTATTAAATAATATATAAGGCGCATCGTATCCCTTTGCTTGAGATCCTCATAAGTAAACAGAGATACCTGTCAATTAGCAGTATGAACTGAGAGCTTGACATGTTTGAGTGAGACGTACTTCCTCGAGTTCTCGATGACATTCGCTTACTGCCTTCTCTCGTCATATAACGAAAGCTATTCATTGTATTCAGCAACACAAGTGACTTCGTAAATAATGTACATGGGCACGCATGTAGATCGATGCGCTAATCGAAGACGTGGAACGTATTGTCTGCTTTATTCGATACAGCAAAAAAGCGGATAACGCTTTGCCATTTAAACGTTCTCCTACCATGTCGCGAAGCCCACACGTGCTACAGATCGCTGACCAAGGCCCAAAGCTTACAATTCTCAAGCGACGGATCAGATTTCTGTGAGTATGAAATAGACTTGCTCACAATGCTGAACTTCATTATAAAAGTTGCACTCTAGTTACTTTACTCGACAACGTGGAAAAACGTCGTTTATGCAACTGCAGTGGTCAGTCAGTATGCATGCTATATTAAATCATGTTAGCAGATTCGCTTAAAATTTGTAAGAGCTGAACAATTAATAGCCACGAAACGTCTGGACAAGTACGACGGCCAAACCAGCATGGCGGTTTCTCCAGAGCTTCACTTGACTGTAACTTCTTGCAATAACTTGGAATGCACAGTGAAATCAAACTGAAAAAACTAGTTGAAATATTTGATCGTGACATGCATCTTTGATTGAAAATTCTCATTAAATAGTGCAGAAAACGATTATATCAACAATTTTGTCATTTTAGGACAAAAACTTGACAGCTGACATATTTATTTATTCTCCTAGCTAAGTACCAGGGCGTGGAGCGAAGCTTGCAGTCAACGAAGAATTAATTGACTTCTTTCATCTATCTTTATAAACAAGCGGCACTGATGCCGTGGTTATTTACAGATGCATATACAAAACTAGCATTTTGACAATATTGTGCTGAGAAATGTATTCTTACAATGGAATAATATGACTATCAATATGCTCAATCGTCGTCATTTCACTCCGATACTTAAAGCGTGTGTAACTTTGACGGATAAAGAAATACATGAGATGATTGATGAAGCAGATCACGATGGAGACGGACTGATTAACGAGAAAGAGTTGTTTTGCCTTATGAACAAGCGTAGTGGGAATCCGTTGGACGACCCCCCTTCATCGTCAACAAGTTGAAAGATCTTCATAATTCTAAAGTGGTTCTCGTGAGTTCTAAAAAGACATACTTGATTCGTTTTTACATAAGTTGAGTTTAGCAATGTAGACCCTTTGTGTATGTACCATTTAACCCGTCATCAGTTCAATAAATTGATCGTCTCTAAGCAATATCAATAATGGATTGCCGCCTTCTTAAATTGCAATCTGAGCGCCAGCATAGCAGCTTTAAGATCCCACGTGTCGATGATACTGCTAGAAGCGGTATCAAAGAGACGGCAAACCTCTTTAAGCTCTTCTAGACCGTGCGTAAGTTTAAGCAGACATGGTACTTGACTGCAATGAAAAACAACACTTTCTGTACCAACCGACAAAGAGCATGGAGAATTTACCATCTATTGTGCTTTGTTATCGTCGACAATTCAGGGACAATTTCCTTGCACAAATAGTAAAGAAAATTTCAACGTTACTTTTCCCAATTCATAAAAATCCAACCGTGAGATATTATTTTACTCTGACTACGAACACATCCTAGATATCTTGCACACTATCTTTTCTCTGGCTCTCTTTAAAGACAGCTTTGTCTTCTGATGGCGTCAGGCAGATCACAATGAAAACGTTTAAGTCTTTTCTCATTGTAGCATTGGCCACAACTTTTGTGGCAGCGAAGTTTTGCAGTGTACATTTCAAAATAGGCATCGAGTGCAAAGTCTCACTTTTCCGTGATAGTTACAGGGACTGCATGCGCCTCGATTGGCAATACGGGTATACTGACTGCCTCTTTTCAGAAAACAAAGAGTTTCTTGACGCGTTTACATACTCGAAACTGCTCACTTATTATTACTCGTACCAAAGTGATAAGCTGCATCAGCTTTATATTACAGGATGCTTATCCCAGGTAGGTTTCCAGCACGAGCTCTAAGGATCTTAAAGCTGAGCAAAAAAAGTCGCAGATTGACATGGTCTTCGTCTGAGGTCATCATTTCTATACCCCCCTTCTCCATTGCCTCCAACTAAGCTGAGCATGAAGCTTTCAAGCTTTCTGTCACTTTCCCGTTCGTTGCTATTACCGTCACGTCATCTTGTGCTACTGCCTCTGTGGTCGACAATCATCACGAAAACGCTATCGGTTTTCATCACAATGCTCTACCGTGTACTGACGTACTATGCGATGATGACTACGCTCCTGTGTGCGGGTTTGACAACAAAACTTACCCCAACGCGTGCATCTTCCAGGCGACTAACTGCCGCACTAATGTCACGATGGCTTATTTAGGGCCTTGTCGTAATAAATTTGTGGATTACGAGTGGATACTCTCGTCAGCATCGGCTACTTCATTGAGCGAAAAAATGCCTTTGATTCGCGACCGTTCTCATTCAGCTAACGAAGAACGGGGTTCATCTATTTATCTAGCTGAAGCAATACCGCTAACAGCCAAAAGTGCCTTTGATTCTGCCAAAGTGCGAAGAGTGGAGAAATATCTTACTTCTTCTGGTGATATTGATGGCCTTTTAAAAAAAATGTACATCCCTACGTCTACCTCAAGTTGTTGTATGACTATTTCACCCCCTGGAATTGGAAGCTTCATGGAGCTGTCAAGTTCTTGGTGAACAGAACGAAGACCCTATTACGAATCACTGCGGATGAACCAGCGGAAGGGCCGACAGTGTTGACGAAAGACGATCGAAAAGCTCAAAGACTCTATGCGCTGCTTCCACCTTATTATCAAGAAGCTTATCAATTATATTGCATGTAGACCGAATGATCAGTTCAACGCGAAAACAACGCAAACAGTTCGTGTCAAAGACGAAATTTTGAGGTCGTAGCACCATGTACTCAGATAGCGTGTATGCTCCACTATAAATACTAAATCAATTGTTTTTTATACCTCATTCTTCTGTTGAAAATGTAGGCCAACGAACCACACGTAGACGTCAAAGCAGAATTGCCGTTGACTAAATTTTACAAGCCTCATTTTAAATCGACATCTTTAAATTAGGTTCCATTTACATGGTCATTATACTGAGCTCTCCTTAGAGTCTTTAATAATCTTCTTG
>NW_020187357.1:252268-260418 GCF_900000015.1 Plasmopara halstedii | reverse complement strand
AACCGAAGAGTCAATTAGCCTTGGGAAGGCAATAAGTACTCTTGGAGTAAGCGGATTGCGATCCGCTAACTCATGCTTGCTTCTTGTAAAGAACAAAAGGTCGGTGACTTAAAGTACGCTTCTGCAAGCGCTAAGATCCCCATTAGATAGTCACCTCGAAAAAAGATACGACGCAGTGCTCGCTATGTAAAATATTCAGATGTATGAATGTGTAAGCACATTTGTATGCACGTGTATATGAGACGATTCGGCAAAAGGTTCCTTGCCACAGACGCCTGTGGCCAGTCTGCAATCTCTAAAAGAATGTTGGTTCTTCATCAGCAAAGATTGTTTAAGTATTCTTCTGGAAACAGATCACTGTTGTCTCGTAAAAGAGCTAATTTCACTACTGCCAGTCACACTAATGTGAGCAAAGATACAAACTTGTCAGGATCATCTACTTGAATGCTTTAACTGTAGCAATGGCCTCGGGATGAGTCTCTCGTGAGATTAGCATATGAAGAAACATTCACAACAGCACAATGGTCAAACGAAACAGGTCATCACCATGTCATCTGTGCACATGCGCCGAATTGACTGCTTCCACTTATTTTGTTTGTGCTGAACAATGTTGTAACGGTTCTATAAGCTTCAGGCAGTTCTATCTAAAAAACTTGTATCCCATTCTGTTCGTGAATTCACATCATGAAGTCCAGCCACGCATTGTGTGTCCAGTGGGTTAGTTCTGCAATACAACAAGAATTGAATATGATAGAATTTGGAGAGTTGCAACCGTATATTTTGATATATCGGAAATTGCGCTCGCAAACTCATTTGAATGCTATACATGCGTTTGATGTTACACTGAACGTAGTGGCAATTCCTCTGGTGACGTCACCATCGCTAAATGCAGAAATTTATGACTATCACGCAAAAGCATAATCACACCACGTTTAGCCACCTCGGTATATAGTGTACTTGAAAGAAATACCAAAAGATTGATATCCATCTCCACATCCTTACGAACGATGCAGCGGGGTTGCGATGCCACGAAGTGGCCTCGGCTTTGATGGAGAAGAATTCGTTGTGATAATTAAAACAGGTAATAGATCTTCCCAATAAAATTCTTTTCGGAGCAGACCTGGGGTGCCATGTCTCGAATGTTGGTGCTTTGGCTGATAGATAAGATGTGCAAGTATTTTGTGTGCGCCTGTAGCAAAAGTACGTCTCGTTTTTTTTAATTTTTGCCACACATTCGTATTGCCAGCAATGTCTAGTTCGAGAGGCAGACAACACACCACATGATTTGTTGTCGACGGAAAAGCTTAATCTACCCTGCTATTTCCAGCACATGTACTGTCTACAGTCTATCGTGTAATTTTGCTACATCTAACCGTTTATGATGCTTTCTCAATAAAGCATCATTTAAACAGAATCTCGTTACATCTGACTATTTGGCGAACAGCTTATCAAAGCCATACGCTTGATCACAGCTTTTAAGTGTTTGATATGTTTGTTTGATCCGATCTCACGCGATCAATCGGATCATAGATATGTACACCATCATGGAAGTTTGTGCATATGCAGGATGCGACCTAGACAGTTGGATCATTGCCCGATTGATTGTCGTTAGTTCATTCGATATATCTTGATAACGAGCTACACTTATAGCATCACGTTCCAAACGTCTACTGTTGGAAGGAGGTATAAACCTCATGTCCACGAGTAATACATAAAACTAGTCGACTACTCCAAAAAGCGTTTTTCAAAATACACAAAAAAGGTACTGCTTTCTTTCAAATATTTGGCAGTTTTCAGAAATCAGCGATTCATTTAGCTTTAACTTGTTGACAATCAAGTACTTGGTGCTAATCTTCTTAACAGAGAAAGCACGATCCAAATGAAGAGACTTGCACTATTGTAAGTCCGTTGGATATTACAAGGTAGCTGATCCGCACACGGCACTCTATGTGTTTCGGGTGTTCTTCCAACTCATCTAGTTAAAATGAAATTACTTTTGACACATCCATATAGACGATATGACAGCTGTTACGGAACGGTGATTGCATAGAGAGCGGTCGAGGTCATAATAACGCAATCCGGATCTCCTTGTACTGCTCACTCACGACTGTATATAATACGAAGCCACAAATCTGTGAGGATTCGATGCTTTTACGATGGAAACATCACTCGATGCTGCCGACTTAACTGTACCATTTTGCCGAGCCATGGATGATGCATTCTCTATAACACATATCATATTCAGGCATTGTTATTAGTCGCCTTTCCTTACAGTGGAGCCACAAATCCAGGATACTTATAGACGTCTTTTAGAAAACTTCTAGCTACAGTGACATGAGATCGCCTACATCTGTCCTAACAAGATATTTTTAAAGGCCGCGACTTAAATCCGCCCAGTCCATCTGGGCATTGAAGTCTCTAAACAATATTGTTGCAAGTCCCGTCCCGTAGTAATTTTTTTATCGGAGCCGTGCCGACGACAAAGATTTGCTGACTTTAAACAGAGGCAAGTTGATGACTCGTTAAAGCGCCACTCCAAGAGAAGCGAAAGACACTTACTGTCTCAATTTGCAGTCAAACCATGGCTCGTGGCGCTCCAGCCGACCAAACTTGAATTAGTGTAATAGTCTTAATTCACTTCCAATGTCAGGCAGCATATCGCGTTACTAAAGTACTAGAACGTCATAGTAAGTCTCTAAAGTCCCTTCTGCTCTGCGTTATTCTACGCAAAATCATGTCGCTTCAGCACCACAGTCGCTCTCCGCGAATGCCGTAGATAACTTTCTTTACCAAGCATTGTACGATCACATTGCGGATGTTCCCCTTTCTAAATGCGGCGGTACTGCTGGCCAGTTTACCAATACCCTCCGGATGTTGGCAGTCCATGAGTATGGACTATGTGTTTGGCCTGCTGAAGGACTCGGCTGGCAACACGGGTGTGTTGTTTTTTTGGACCGTTAGTTGATTTGGTACGAAAGCCAGCTTATCACAAACCGAATTTGATCTTGACACTGAGTAGACAAATACCATCGAAATGTGGACGTTAAGATGTGATAGTAGAAGCATCACCCTTAGGTTATGCCTCGAATTTGTGCAATGTATTAAATTAGATGCGTAACGCTACGGCTGAGAGCCAGGATGCTCATAGGCAACATGCTGATACCAAAGGCACACAAGACATTTAGTTATATGAACTGGGACTTAAGTTTTATATAACTGAACTATCTACTCATGCAGCTAAATAATTATGCAATCGCGCTAATCGAGCCGTCTACGGTTTTTAGTAATATGAAAAATATCGGTTTATGCACTTAGCGAGCATATCCCGTGTTGTACGCGGGTTTATTACTGCGTTCATACTCAAAAATGGTGCCAAACACATCAGACAAAGCTTGCATTAATCTCGCTGCGGAGCGCGGATTTCAATATGTTCCAAAGAATACTGGCAAGATTTGTCGGCAATAATCTTTTCGAGGAACATCTTTACTACATCCGTACCGGTAATGGTATATTATGCCGCATAAAATTTGTTACTATACTTAGACGCATCAGAAAAAAGGCCACTTTGCTAGTATTACCGAATGAATCTTTTGAAGACTACAATTGTAGTGCATACTTATGGACTGTTACCACTCTGTCTGCACCGGCGGACGTGCAAAGGCAGTAGTGACACATGCGGCGAGGGATCAGCTTGCTGACAAATTGCACATTTGTGTCATTCCAGATTGCCAAACTAGCCGACAATACATAGTGTTCAACGAGCGATATACATTTCGTATTAGAGGCGTCCATTCAACAGGTTATCATGCGTCTAGATCAGTGCTATTTTATGATATCCACAATATGAGGGACCACTGCGCACTGGAAGTCGTGGCGATAAATGCTGTAGTATCTCCAAGACAAAGGGTAAAGTGTAACAGGGTTATACTAATCCTGGTATGAAGGAATAAGTCACACAAGATGATGTGATGGTACAAAGGTGTGAATTACACAAATCGGTATAGTCACACAATGGTATAAATAGACCGTAACAAGAAGCCATTACGTGGCGGGACTGCCAGTAGTTATGCATATAAATCATTTTTATTAATAAATTAGGAAAACCTATGGATTTAAATATAAGCCCTATACCAAGAAGTACACTTTCAATTTTTTACCGAGGAGTTCAGTTACCTTAACCACAATTGCACCTTGCTGGTTTTTGTAAAGAACGTAAGGTCGGTGTCTTAGCTGAGCTTTTTCTAAGCAAAGAGCTACGGCAGCCCCGCTGCACTAGGTAGCCTTCGTAGTCAATATATGCCTGATTCACGAGCAATAGCGCGTGGCGGTAGCTATCTCCAAGCTCCAGGGCCGAGCGCGAGAATGGGCACTAACGTGCGGTGTTTCGATTATCGCGTGAAATCGCGTTTACTTGCTGCCCGACAGGGCAAGAAGGAGTTGATGCTTTTTGTCCAAGGATTGGGAACTCTAATTGCCGGGATGGCAGTCGATCCCTTCATCGAGGATGACGCAGACCGTCTTTGTTGAGGGCCTCCTCACTGGCGCAGCCAAAATGGTAATCTTCTGTGTGCATCCGTCTTTTTTAAAGAAGCGGTGATGGTGGCATTCAATGCTGAATTCAAATTCAAATCGACACGAAATGGTTGGAATGCATTTGTCGAGCGGGCCTGAGCCAACAGATCGCAGCTATGCTGCGAAGGGGGAGAAAGAGCTCCGAGCTGCTGAGCAGCGTGTAAGCACTCGAGTGTTTTGTTTTTGGAAACACCCGCCACCCTTGAACGGGATCTCCCTTGTGCAGAGCTTCGAAAGGATTGTCGAGCCGACGTTCGCTTCTATTAAGTCAGGTTTTGCTGGGAAACGAAAGCGCCCAGTAGGCGCTGGGCACCCTGCTGGGGTAGAACTTAATTCTGTTGAGCCTCAAACGACGCCGAGTGAGTGTTCCCACTGGTCTCAATGAGACGTAAAACCTCTATTGACAGGAGACGGCGAAGCCTTATGTTATTTGCAAGGCGCACAACGAACCAAGTGTGTGTCTACCGTAGGCGATAGCGCAAAGCTATATACCCTTGTCAACGGTGTGACGGCAAAGTATGACAGCGACGTCACCGTTGACGCTATTTTTGCGGTGGATGCTTTTCTTGAGCTTAACGAGATGTCTTCGAATATTTTGGCGGCGTCTTGAAGGCAGGCGATTCGGCCGAGGTGGCCATTATGAGACCGAACGAGGAGATGAACTTGTCGTCGCTTCTTGATAAATGTTTCCTGGAGAACACTAAGAGGGTGCTAAATGCAGGAAATTAATCGTCGATGCTGAAGGATTCCTCGAATCAGTACCAATATTTGGAAAAGGAATTTCAAGACGCCGTCTCCAGAGTCCCGCCGTTGGTCCTACCTCCGGACCGAGGTGTGCATCATGAGATTGACCTTGTTCTGGGAGCCGAATACTGTATAACACGTCAATGGCTCCTGTCCAAGATGCAGTGTGACGTCATTGACGACTTCTTTCGTGCAAAGCATGAGGCAGGAATTGAGCATGAGAGCAAGTTTCTCCATTCGACACCCACGTCTAGTGTCCAAAAGCCGAACGGCAAGTGGCGTATCGTTCACGCTTATAATAAGCTAAACGCTGCCATCATTCCGGCACAGACGCCAATTCCTAGAAAGGATGTCTTTCAGAACAATACGGTTGGCTGTACAAAGTACGGTTCACTCAATTTAGCTGAAAATTTTCACCAACTGCTCATGAGAGCGGTGATATTTCGCTGACAGCGGTGAGTACTCCAAGCCGGATGCTCTGGGAGTAGCTAGTGATACCCTAAGGGCTGTCAAATGCAAAAGCAACATTTGATCGTCGTGTGACGCAGTTGTTCAGGCCCCATCAGGCGTATAATCAGATATATCTTCGTCTACAGTCGTGCGGGACACGGGAAGATAGATGAGAGAAAACCACATCGCTCATTTAAATGTCAATAAGTGCATCTTTGGCGCGGACGGAATCCCCATCTTAGGGTGCTTGATTGGTAAGCGTGGCATTCGAGCGAAACCCGCTAAGGGCAAGGTTATTATGAAATGGACAATTCCAAAGATCAAAAAGGGCTAAGTGCTTGGCCACGCCAACTACTTGCACACGTATAGCGCAAACTATGCGAAAGTGGCATGGCCAGTGTCGAATCTCCCAAAGACGGACACGAATGGACTCGAAACACAGAGATCAGTAGGCTCTTGACCGGGTTCAGGACAGTTTCCTTCATGCACCAATACTGGTGTTGCCAGACACCGATCGCTCTTTAGTGTTGTTTGTGACGTTTTGGACTTCTAATCGGCTTTGCACTTTTGCAAGCAAACACTGAGGGGTGAGATAGTGTGATCGCATTCG
This sequence comes from Plasmopara halstedii, assembly GCF_900000015.1. Lineage (NCBI taxonomy): Eukaryota > Oomycota > Peronosporomycetes > Peronosporales > Peronosporaceae > Plasmopara > Plasmopara halstedii. Next base: position 254,042 of record NW_020187357.1, on the reverse strand, counting down.
AATCTCGCCAGCTTGAGGCTGCGGATAGGAACTACCCATTCCACGACAAATAATTACTTGCGATGAAGTAGGCACTTGTCAAGTTCAGGGTGCCCCTGCTTATCTCAAAGCTTTTTGTGTTTTTACACTATTTAAACTGATCATGCGTCATTCCGCACTTTTACTCAGTTGCCTTACCTCTCGCAGAGGATGGACAGGTAGCTTTCATTCTTTGCAGATAATATCTTTGACGTGAAGTATAAGCCAGGAGAGCAGAATGTTCTGGCTGTTGCGTTGTCAAGCAGACTGACCTATGAGCTTGCCTATGTCACGACGGTGACGTCGTCGGATTTGATGCGCGCCGCATACGCGGGTGATAGTATATGTGAAGTGCTGCTACAAACTCCCGAAAGCGAGGAGTGTGGAAACTCGGACTAGAAATTGTCGGCGCGTTTACGCGCACGGTTACACTGATATTTGTAGAATGATGGGTTGCTGTCTTAGCCCCGATTCGTCGGAAACGTCACGAATTGTGGCACCTTACAATGAGAATTTGAAATACCATATCCTTTATAAGGCCCACGACACCCCCTCTTAGTGGTCATCTCGGTCGTGAGAAGACGTACAGCTCGGCGAGCTGTTACTACTGGTGGCCCAAGCTACGAGCACTTATAAGCGCACGTGTGAGACGTGTCAGGGGGCGAGACCCTCTTCGAATGCGGCGGTGCCGCTGGCCAGCTAACTGGTACCCTTCGGATGTTGGCACTACATAAGTATGGACTTTGGGTTTAGCTTGCAGACGGAATTCGCAGGCAACACGGATGGGCTGGTCTTTGTGAGCCGTTTGAGCAAGATGGCATATCTTGCGGCAGTACTGGACATCATCGACGGTCTAGGTGTAGCGACGCTGTTAAAAAAGTTTGCTCCAAACAAAGCTGTGCATTTATCGGCCGGTTACACGCCGTTCTACGAGAACGGGCTTGTTGATCCTCGCGTCCCGCTGACGTCGCCATCTTATGGCTCAGGGCTTGGTGAAGAGGAACAGCCGAGCGACTAGCTGATACCAACCCCTTTACTGTCTGTAAGGAAGTCGATGACTTCCTGTCTACCAGACTGAGTGTTTGCGATGCGATGGCTGACATCCAGGACATGCAGACAGAGTATGCAGATGGTAGAAGCAGAAAAATGAGGAACACTTTAAATTTGGAGTCCTGATTTTAATAAATGCTAAAAAAAATGCAGAATCTGCTGCCTTAAAGAAGCTCTGTTCACGATTTATTGGACCTTTTCAGTTCGTGGTCAAGCGAGCCTTGAATATATGCTATACCTTCAGAGGAGGATGCGCACCACCCGGTGTTTTATGTGGGCTTGCTTAAGCTGTACCGGGATCCGGCGCAAGTGAATGCGGAGTGTTGGTACCGGGATGGCACTCACAGGAGCCCGGTCACGCAGGAGCTGAACCGGCAACTGGTTCTGAGCACATAGTGCAACAACTTACGTTTCCAACGGCGCAAAGCGCTCGACCGTCGCACGACGCGACATATTTGTCTGCTCAACGACTAGGAGCCAATAATCTCCGAGGCGAAGCAGTCGGTGCACAAAGTGCTCCAGACTTTTGATATCTTCCGCACAGCGGTGTGCCCCTCAGCAGAGTGCCGATAACGACGGATGTTGTCCTCCAACGCTCGAAGAGTATCGCGAATCACTGGCGTCGATCGACTTAGTCCTCTTCGCCCGCCACCGACTCTTTTCATTGAAAAGGGTGGCGTCCACCACCACGTGGACCGCATTGTGG
>NW_020187357.1:239186-252258 GCF_900000015.1 Plasmopara halstedii | reverse complement strand
TTTCAAGTACTTTTAGAGGCAGCGGATTGCGATCCGCTGCACTAGTACTTGGTTCTTGAAAGAACGAAAGGTAGGTGACCTAAAGTACGTTTCTTTAAGCGTTTTGCTACGGCAGCCCCGCTGCAGTGTCTCGATCGAATTTGGTTGCCCGTCTGCACATCATAACAGAATTATTAATTTTATATGCTCAAGATCGAGCGTCATGTACAGGGTGAGTAATGATAAGAAAGTGTACTTCTTCGACAGTGGACTAGAACTCTTACATGTCCTTTCATCTTATTGTCATGCCAATATTCTAATGTCAATATCAAAAATTGTTTGGAAGATTTTTAAATATAGTTCTGAGCTCAAATCTACGTCGATGAATATAGATATCTAGCTGGGCACTTACGTTTCTCGTTTCGTAAATATACTATGAGCCAATATTACAACGGCGCATCTAGATAGCTTGACCTTTGGACGCCCCAAGCAATATATTGCAATATATCGAAAAAAAATGTGCGACAAAATCTAAGGGATGCGATATAATTTCGCTTGAAAATTTACACACTTTATTAAGTAAGCCAAATTTCATATATTTCACATAGGGATGCCTCTATCTTCTTAAAATGTGCTACGATGATTTCGCTGCTGGCTTACTGCTCTCTTGGGCTCTCAATCTCGAGTAATGCGGAATTAAAAACACAGAGACACCCAGCACGTTCTTAACCTCCCAAACGACGGTGAAAACAATGTGCACGTACGCGGCAAGGGAGAGAAAAAAAAACTCACGCACAATCAGTTCTTCGTTCACGGCGTCATAAACACCTTCCAACATGCAAAAAGCACAATGCCCAGCCACATAAAAAATTGGCACAAGGGTTTTACGAAACGGGTGATATTCCTCGCCACATAAGTGTGCTAGCATCAAGTGTAGCTAAAAAATAACATCAAAGTGTAAGCACACCTCATAATGCATACACAACATCGTGTACGAACCACCAATTTGCTGTTAAGCAGTCCAAGCATCCACAAAAACATGCGAGGGTGTTGTGAAAAAATGTCAGAAGGCGAGAACAGAGCCCAAAAGCCAGCAAGTGCGTTTAAAATGACGAATGGCAGAAGTCGTGTGAAAGCTACAAGAACTGAATCCTGGTTCAGGCGCACAGCATGCATTGTGTTCCTAACACTAAAAGAAAGGACAGAAAACCGCATCATTAACACAGTGGAAGAGCAAGCATGGAGTTGAAACGTACTTGATCATAAGTGTAAAGCACGAGCCTATCATTGTGACGATGACAAACAACGAGTTGTTTTGCACACCTTCAATACTCTCCTCTTTCCAAAAGTCGACACCAACAATTGCAGTGAACAACTTTAACGCGATCCCAATCAAAATGCCTTCAGTCGGACCATTAAATATTGGAAGCTCCAGCGATCCAGAGTAGTACCTGCACACCAGTCACGAATTTTTGTCAGCTTCGGATAGATATGTTTTTAATTTACAAAATAGCTCACTCTTCCCACGTCGCAAAGATAAAGACAAAATGGCCACTGAGTACAAATCCCACTGTCTTCCACGTGGCTCCCATCTGCATGATACTGACCATGGTCATAGTTCCAACTGATATGTTCAAAGCGTCGCATCCATGGTCAAAGAGCAAACCTAACGGTGACGATGAGTTAGTGCGTCGCGCTTGCTTGCCATCCAAGTTGTCCAATGTCTGATATCCAAAGAGCGTGACAGCAGCGATCACCATGGCCCACCACGGGACTTCGCCTTCTAAGAGCGGACATAAAAATATAAACAGTGTGTGCGATCCACCGACAAGAATGAGCCCGATAAGTGTGATGAGATTAGGGGCCAACCAGAGTGGCAATAGCTCGACCAGGAAATTGTTCATAGGTGTCAGCACATACTTGTACACGAGGGAATGATCAGCTCCGTGGTACTCGTATGTTCGCAACTTTTCGGAACCCTCCTGAGAGACATATTTGCCAAAATACGTAGACTTTCCATCGCTTGTGGTACGATGACGAACGCGCTGCTTCAGTGCATGGATCTGTGAGGCTTCAACCGTGCCTGGTTCAAATGAAGAGGTTGCCATTTTGAAATGTTTGATCTTACAAGTAGAATATTACGTGTACCACACCACGTCACGTGGGCACAAAATTTCTGTCGCGTCGAAACAACATGCAACTCCGCTCCCGTAAGACTTACAGCTCTGCTTCTCCGTGTGGGTCTCTCGCTGCGTTATCACCGCCGGTTTTATTAGAGAGAAAATCACATACACGTAAAAATGGAAATTCTAATTCGCAGAGCGATCTTAATTCAGAAAATGACAAAATTGCTCGTCATTGTTCTTCCGTTCGCCGAGACCGCACTCGTGTGCGCCCTCGTCGTAATGTAGTGGCTAGAAAAAAATGTCGGCTTTCTACTACTGAAGAAGACCTTGAAGAAGCCACGAGACGACGATTTCGAGTACTCCAATCAGCTTTTGGGCCAGAAGATCGCGTTGACGACTCCAGCTGGATTACGGGTACGCTCATCGACTTAGTGCTCTGGAAGTTTGCGAATTTGTACAAAGCGGTACATTTTCTGCCTACAGCCTTTTACCACTTGCATTTGGAGGCGGCATTGAATGCAACAGGGTCTCCATGGCAACGGAGATATCAGGGTCAGCGAACAAAGCGAGATTATGTCGTACGAGACGTACTGGGTTGCATCGTGAATTACAATCGTCAGAAACCTTTGATTTTTATTGTCAACGTCGATCAAATTCACTGGAACTTGTTCCGCTTACAGTTGAACCCCATACCAAAGCTACAGCTTTTTGAGCCGATGGGAAGATTAGCGTCAAGGTCTGGAATTTCGTATAGATCAGTGCCCCGCGCCGTAATTGAATGGCTCGATGTGTGTTACCCACAAGACAAATGCTGGTTAGAGCGCACTGAGAGCGCTATTACAAACAAGCAGCAGGTCAGTGGATTTGACTGTGGTGTTGCGTGTTTGCTTTACGCAGACAAGTGTGGACGTGGACAGAGCATCGAAGAGATAAACGATGAGATTGACCAGCAAGCCATCACGTCTTTTCGCAAGCAGCTGCAGCTTCAATTAGGAGCGCAGGGTAACGACTCAGATGGCTAAATTTTGGCCAAAATATTAGGTTGCACGAAAGTATTCTTGCGGAATCTCGAGAATTTATTTAGCGTAGTAAAAAAGCGCATACATTATGCAAGGAACACTTTTGAATTTAATAATCTCCTTACGCGCAAAATTAATTGATATAACTATGCTGTTGTCCCAGCTACGTCAAACTTCGGTTTCAAGGTTGTTTCATAGCTTTAACGATTTAGCTTATGCTGGCTGTCACCTCACGGTGAGATCGGTCAAATACGTCAAGGTCGCGTTCTGGATCCCATCTTTATTGATTGAGACAATGCTTTAGTTTTGAAAGCAGTTCAGAAAATGATTGACGTTCTCCCACCATGAGAGCCGTTAGGAGGCCTCTTCTTGTGCTGTGTTCTCAGAACTTGCAAGTTTTCCAGTGAAATTGTAAAGCCAAGCCTAATCCCAATGTGATATTTTCGGCATGCTTTGCTTTCAAACAAAACCCCTTTCGAAAAACACACGACCTTTGTCCTTGAAAACTGTGGTTGCAGACTGGAAAAGAAAAGGCAACTGAGCAGTCGATAAGCAGCATGGATACAGATTGCATTGCTGTACAGGGATTCACTAGTCATTGTCCATACGAGTTGCGACTGTCGAGGCATTTACACGAAAATCGCCAGACTCTACCTCATCTCATCTCAAAAAGGTTTGTCACCTCGTACATCCAACATCGTGAATAGCGCTAAAATATTTGACATCACAGACCAAAGAACATTTATAGTGATCGATATATTCCATCACGGCTAACCACAAAGCTCGACAATGGATTTGAATTAAAAGCCGATTCGCCATGTCAATCCAGCAACCAAAATCTTAATGATGGAACATACGGACATCAAGGTGGTTTAATCACAACCACGCTTCCTGCTGGGGATAACAGTTCGAAAAACCAGCAGTCAGAAATATCGACCCAATCTCCTTACTCAATAATGCTTAGACGTGAGCTTTTGGGGATCCATTCAATTGAACATACGACTTTGGGCGGCAGTAAATCGTTTGCAGGATCGAGCGCATCAACTCACGATCAAACGCGTACAATTCATGACCCACGGCACTCTCCAATATATGATGGCAACACGTGCACAACACAGAATCGCAGCTCATCCGGCAATACATTGCGCTTTAAAGCTCCACGACCTTCATTGTACGGAGATATGAGAATGTATACTCCTCAGTTGGGACTTTCAGCCTCTTCACATCGTTTTCTTAGCGATAACCTTCAAGAGAGAGGATCTCAGCATCGACGAATTGCACGCACACCGTTCAAAGTGCTGGATGCGCCATCGCTGCAAGACGATTTTTACCTTAACCTTGTAGACTGGTCTACCACAAATGTTGTTGCCGTTGGTCTCAGCTCGTGTGTCTATCTCTGGAGTGCTTGCACCGGTAAAGTGACCGTACTTTGTGATCTTGGGCCAAACGATGTCGTCACATCTGTCAGTTGGAGTCATCGCGTAAGTCTAACGTTGTGTTATATTAAACACGTGGTTTACTACTCGCGCAGCTAAGTTGAGATTTGGTTATGGTTTCCAGGGTACACATTTATCGGTCGGAACCAACAGTGGAGAGGTGCAGATCTGGGACGTCAGTGCTGCAAAAAAAATTCGCACTATGACGTACGCATACAGTATCCTTCATGTTTGAAACTAAAAACTCATGGCTATTTACAACTTGGCAGAGGTCACTTAGCTCGCGTAGGAGCTTTAGGCTGGAACGGCCAATTATTGGCATCCGGAAGTCGAGATCGTAGTATCCTCGTGCGCGACTTACGAGCGCAGGAGGAATTTCAGAACAAATTGGCAGGTCATAAGCAAGAAGTTTGCGGTTTGAAATGGTCTTTTGATGGACGGCAATTGGCGACAGGAGGCAATGACAACAAACTGCTGATTTGGGATGTACAGACCATGTCATCAGGTCTCACCAGCGATGCCACGATGCCTCTTGTGCGCTTTGACGAACATTCAGCGGCAGTGAAAGCAATTGCATGGTCGCCACATCAACATGGACTTTTGGCCTCCGGTGGTGGTACAGCAGACAGGTGCATTCGTTACTGGAACACACAGTCATTGACTCCATTATCTCACATCGACACTGGTTCGCAAGTGTGCAATCTTATGTGGTCAAAAAACGCAAATGAAGTCGTCAGCACACACGGCTATTCGCTAAATCAAATCATTGTGTGGAAGTATCCAAACATGGCCAAGCTCGCAACGCTCACGGGACACACGTTTCGCGTGCTTTACCTTGCCATGTCACCTGACGGACAGACGATCGTAACAGGGGCGGGTGATCAAACCTTACGTTTCTGGAATGCTTTTCCAAGTACAAAAGGTCACTGTGGCAGTCGATTAGGGACAGACTTGATGTTGCGGCTTAGCGTTGGGAGCGAAATCCGATGAGCATGACAGCATAAGTTTACAAGAGGTTAGCTCAGGCACACCTCCTTCAATAGCGAGGACAAAAACAAAACCTTTTCTATTTTTCCGTGCTTGTTTTAATTATGTCGCTTGCCTCTACCACCACGTCCTCGATTTCGTCCTCGGCTGTTTCCCCGGCCACCACGACCTCCCTTCGGCACACGACTAGCCGATTTGTACCGTTTGTCACTTTCTTCATTATTGTCCTCCTCATCGTCATCGCGCGAGTGCCGTCCACGCTTGGTACCCGTTCCATTCGCAGCTGCTTCTTTCATTTCAATAGTGGCAATACGCTGCGCTTCGTTCACACGTTCTAGCATGACTAGAACCGTCTCTTCTTCACACGGATACGCGTTCAACTTCGTGCCCAACAAATGCTCAATTCGCTGGTACAGCTCAACATCGTACTGCGTCACAAATGAGATCGCAACACCAGCGCGGCCAGCACGAGCCGTTCGTCCGACACGGTGAATGTAATCTTTTCCATGTGTAGGGATGTCATAATTAATGACAACATCGACGCTTGGTATATCCAGACCACGAGACGCCACGTCAGTGCACACAAGCACATTCCTGGCTTTGGCTTTAAACTTGTTTAGTGCGCCAAGACGACTTGGCTGAGGCATTTGTCCATGTAGACAAATAGCTTGAAAGCCCAAATTGCGCAGCATCAGCGTCACTTTTTGTGTTCCATTGCACGTGCTGGCAAAAATCAGTACAGATTGTCCAGCGACTTCGTTCAATAAATACGCTAAGTAACAATCTTTGTATTTGGCCGGAATGAATAGATAGTGTTGCTTTAGTGTCTCGGGAGTGGCAAACTTATGAGTAATCTCGACCTTCACTGGTTCCTTAAGTGACGCGCGTTGCAATTTTCGCACTTTGGACGTCATTGTCGCACTGAAAAGATACGTGTTGCGTTCAGCTGGCATGAGCTGCACAATTTGATTGATTTCCTCTTCAAAATCCATGCTTAGCATCCTATCGGCCTCATCCAATACAAGATATTTCATAGTGCGAAGACTAAAGCCCTTTGTGTTCTCTAGATGGTCCACAAGGCGACCAGGTGTAGCAATAACAATATGAGGCTTACGAGCCAGTGCTACCTGTTGCTGCATCATATCGATTCCTCCAACGACGCAGGCACATTTGAGTCCAATGGATGCGCCAAGTGCTTCAAACTGCTCTCCAATCTGATAGGCTAACTCTCGCGTCGGGGCCAATACTAGCGCGTATAAACGCTGTGGCTTCTGCAATAGACTTTGTAGAATTGGAATTACAAATGCTCCTGTTTTGCCAGAGCCCGTCTCGGCTAATCCGATAATGTCTTTGCCTGCAAGACCGTGTGGAATGGCTTCTTGTTGAATCTTGCTCGGTGCTGTCCATCCCACTGCTTCGATGGCTTCGCAGATAGTCGAGTCTACGCCAAGCTCTTGAAATGATCTTGAGCCGCTAAAACCCTCGGTAGCTTCGTTGTTGGCGTCAGCCGGGGCCTGAGTAAGAGCTGATGGTGTGGGTTGTGGCATGACCTGGTAGAAATATATGTCTCTTGACTGGAGCAGAGACCTGAAAAATGGTGATTGGCCAAGAATAACAATTCGAATGATTAAAAAACTGAAATTTAGTCACAGCAAATTTTGATTTCACTTGCTTGCAGATGTAGAAATTTGAACCTGTTGTTCCAAGCTCCTTATTTCTCTGCTGCTGCTTTTTGGTATTGTGTTTTGGTGCATATGTGTTCGCAAACTTACTGACACACTATCTTAGACTTCAGACCAATTTAATTTCCGAAAGCACTAAAGCGGAAATTAAGCACAATCTGACCTTAGAACATTCATAGCCATTTATAGCGTGGCAGCGTACATTATGGTTTTGAGGGCTGCCTTTATCAATTTTGGCAAGGTCATTTGCGCGATTTGTGAAGTATCAATCCGGCACACATACATATCTTCCTACTCTAGATGAGTCCCAATTATCAGTAATTTCACTTTGTGAGTACAACACCAGCTCTTTCCGAATCAGATCGAAATCCGGGGGATATGCTCACTGTAAATAATTTTGCTGGAAGCTTTCTTGACATTTTCGGCATTCCCACAATTCATATTCTTGTCGCACATCGCGCGATCTAAACTTTAGTTTTTTCTTGATATGCCTAATGCCATCATTTCCGAATTTAGACATTAAGTGGGGTTTAGCTCATTGCATTCGGTGAGAATTTCCTTCAGAACTTATACTACGACGTCCGAGCAAGTGAACTGCGCGTAGAGCCTGAAGGGCAAACCTAAGGTGGTGAATGCACTACTTGACCTGCCATTACAAGACCGATCATATTAATGGCAATCATGACTTTGTCCGACAAAATAATTTTTTATAAGAGCAATTGTCAATGTCCCAAGATCGTTGGAATGAGAATTTTTTCGGATATCCACTACATCAAAGACGGCGCAGATCAAATCCGTCATTGACGACGTCACCGTCGATACCTGCATTCAAAACATTTTGCTCACCTATTATCTATGTCGTGGACGCTTTTTACGATTTATCCAATACAACTTCAGCAGAAGTCAGGCATATGTACATGTCGACCGGTAAATTGTTCAATTTGATAGCAATCGCACTGATCTCATCTTTTCTGGCCTTCTCATGCGCGCAAACGAAATCTCATACCGAGTCTGCAAGTTTAGGACTTGTTCGCAATCGCTTGGTTGAGTTTAAAGTGTAACTCAAGTCAATCCAGCTTCACTTGTAAGTGTTCGAATACAGCGAAGACACAATATCATCTTAAAAGCCGATAGGTAAATTGATTGCGTACGCTAACATTCAATCACCTGCGGATTTTTTTCCTCCTTCGTCATCGCATAAAAATCTGCATGTCTCGGCTTTCAACCACAGCGTAGCAAACTTGGCGCATGAAGCTCATTTCTTAAAGACAATTGTTATGATCAGAATTTATATAACACCATTCCCTTCAGACTTCAGATATTAAGGGTGATGGGACTCTGTACAGAAAATTTGAGCTGTAAGGCCCACATTATGTAGTTCATATCGTTTTTTGGATGAACATAGCATCGGATTTGATCAAACGAGCAGACTATGTGATTAATTACTCGAGAAGCTTTCTGCTTCACGCCTGGTGGAGCTTACAAATCCTAGCACTAGGTGTTGTGAGCAAAAAAGGTTAAGTCAAAGTTTTCTCTGTGCAGAGTACACGGCATTTCAATCGTACCAAGTAGCGCTTGTCGTCAAATGGAGGCTTAAAAGACGCGAGAATGAAACAAGAGTTGCTCGATAGTCAGTCTCAGTGCAACCAGACTTACTTAGTAAGTTCAAGATAATCATTTGTCTAAAAAAAGTGGCGATTGGTGAACCAGGGATCAGAAGCGGAACTTGCTTTCCGGAAGTCACTTGCTAGGCGCTGGCCAGAACCTTCAGAAATGCCTTAACATTGTGGCGGTGGAAGCACGACTAGCTCGCACTTTAGCTCGCTGAAGTTGAATGTCGAGACCTCCGAAGGAAAATCGCGTGAATGTCTCTCTGGTTATAGGACCATAAATTAATCATGCTTCAGATGGAGCATAAGCGTGTTGGGGGATCAGACTCCATGAATGGAGGCCGTGGACGAGAATAAGAACTTGAGTGCAAAGCTTCAAGAGGCATTTCTAGCTTGAGAAGTATCGGAGGACTTGTTTATAAATGCTAAAAACTCTTTTTTTCGTCAAGGGAAGCGAAGACTATTGAACTGGGTGCGAAAGTTGCTAACTCTCGACAGCAGGTGGTAGATACTCACCCAGAGGTGGAAACGGCTAGGGGGGCTCCATACAGGTATTGTTTGCACCAGACTTCCCGCATCACGCATCCACTGCTAACGATGCGGTGGATTTCACATTGAGTGCGCAGTACAATTTTCTTGTCGTGAGGACCAATCAGACTAAGGGATGTAGAAGCATTATGAGCGCAGCATGCGACAGAACTCAGTCGTGTCAAGAGAGAAGGGAAATTTAGCTTAGCCACCGAGCAGCACAGTGGAGTCCGTAACAAATACATCTAAAAAATTGCGCTTTGTCCCCTTCTCTTCTGGAATGAGATTCAAAGTTCCAGGCTCTTACACAGAGTTGTCCGACCAAATACCTCCCAGGGAAACGTCTTGTCTCGTTGGACGCAGGGCGATCAATTGAAAAGGGTTGGTTCTACTGTACCTCGTGAAAGTAGAGAATAATAATTACAGCCCCAAATCAAGCGAACTTTTATCGACAACATGAGATTGCTGTCTGTCAACTCCGGCGTTTCGAGCTTTCTGGAGCTGATGAAATTTCTGTCACATTTAAAAGTGTTGCGCAATTACTTACGACGGGTGACCGCCGAAAGAGCAAGCGGTACCCGAAGGCTCCAAAGGTATCAATTACAGATTCGTCATAAGGGTGTTATGCGACGAAGCCACAAGTGAAATTCTATACGGGTTAGACGTATCCTGGTATGCAGGGGTGGGTCACACAAGATAGTGTGACCGTACAATGGTGTCCTACACCTTAACAAGAGGCTACTCCGTGGCTGAACTGCCAGTAGATATGCATTTTGATAAGGTTTTACTATGTAATAAAAAAATCTATAGCTTTAGATATAGGCGGTTTTGCCGCATATCAAACAAAAAGATATACAGTTATTTTTTGAGCGGAAGCGTTTATTTGCCCTGGGTTAAGGTTATGTTTCTCCTGAGTAAGCGAATTGCAATCCGCTACACCCGTAATGGTTATAAGTTCAGAACAAAGGTCACCGACCTCAGCTTAGCTTCCTCTAAGCGAAGGTGCTACGACAGCCCCGCTGCACTTGGTAGCACTTGTAGTCAGTCGTTACGACTGATCCTCGGTGAGGATGAAGCAGCTCTCTTTTTCACCCCAGGGCATGCAGGACGGTCTTAAAAAGCTCTGCTTGGCCCTAAGGGCGTGCAACACCTCGCTTCGCAAGGACTTGGCGCGGTCAGCGCGCGCCTAGAGACGTTTTTTAGCAATGAAAATGCTCTACGAGCGCACCTACAGCAGAAGATTTCATTGTCGACTGCGTCCATGACGCCACCGTCGAAGACGGATGACTTTTCCCGATTGGTTGGAACTGTGTTCCCCTCCTGGAAGGAGCAGAAGCGTCAGCATTTGCGAGTCTTCTCGCCGCCTAAGAAATCAGATCGCGTGCGAACGCGTTTTTTTGCCGCCCGACAGGGCAAGAAATAGTTGGTGGAGTTTGTCCAAGGATTGTGAACTCTTATTGCCGGGGTGGCAGCCGATCCTCTCTCCGAGGTGGTGTCTTCATGAAGGTCCTCCACGCTGGCGAGGCCAGAATGAAAGTCTTCCGTGTGCATCCGTCTTCTTTACAAGAAGCGGTGAAAGTGGCATCGAATGCCAAATTTAAATATAAGTTGGTACAACTTGGTTGGAATGCACACCGTAGTAGCTCGTTGAGCGGGCCTGAGCCAATGGTCTTCAGCTATGCCGGGAAAGAGGAGGCAGAACTCCGAGCAGCCGGGCGGCGTTCAAACACCCGACGGTGTTTCGTATGTGGAGACACCCGTCATCTTCGGACTGGTTGTCCTTTGCGCAAGGCGCGTCAAGGATCATTGAACCGATGTGCATCTTCTCACCAGCCTTCTGAATTGTCGCATGGAAACGACAACATCAAGTTGTTGCGGGGCGCCCAACTGGGGAAAAAGTGAGTTTTGTTGAGCCTTAATAAGGGAGAGGTCAGGGCTCAGCCCCGAAGAGCTCCGTGCTTTTAAACACGGAGCGTGTATGCAAGCCGGGCTTGCTGGTCGTGAAAGAGACCGTGAGGGGCTTAGAGAAGCCGTGAAAGATTCTGATCGACTCCGGGAGGTTGGACAATTATGCTCGACGCTCCACAATCGAAGGATGTCAGCTGTATGCCGAGGCGCTGAAAGCGCGGTTGAGTGACATCGTCAATGTTCGCTTAGCGACGGAGACATGTGTCACTGTGCCGAGAGTCCTTGTGGACCACGGTGTTAAGTTCCTTGTCGTTGATATCGTGGAATGCTGTTTAGTCTAAGACTCGGATTCAAGTTATGACCTTATCCTTTGTATGGCATGATTGGAACACCATGAGTCATGGATTGATTGGAAGTCGAAGACCTTGGGTGCTACGCGCACGTCTCCTGGTGGAGCTTTGATGAGTCCTAAAATCACCTCTGCTAGAAAGCAGAAGCGTTATTGGCGCGGGGACTCGACCCGGATGGTCAATGTGCTGGATTTCGGAGTATCCGAGTTGTCGAACACCAGAGGTGTGTCGGACAGGAGTCCCGAACATGGCTCGCGAGCTGAATGTGGAGTGGCACGTAACCCACTGAGCGCTGCCTAAGTATCAGAGCAGTCGCTGCATGCCAAGAATGGCATGGTCGGACGAGGCCCAAAGTATCGAGGGCGAGTCCCTCAGTGATGCACGTGAAGAGGCTCGTAACCCACAAAGCACTGCTCACCGTTTTGAAGTAGTCGCTCGCTGCATGCCACGACTGGCATGGTCGAACGAGGTCCGAGGCATCTTGGGCAAGGCCTATCAGATGCGCGTGGAGTGGCATGGACGGAGACTGCGGAACTGACAGCTCTTCGTCTGGTGTTGTTTGTGACATCAAGGCCGGTGAAGCATGGGGTAGGGACACTGGATGACGCTAAGTGCGCGTTCCCACTGGTATCGCCGAGACGTAAAACCTTCGTGGAGAAGCAACGACGATGCGTTATTATCTGCAAGACGCAGGGCGCCAACCGTGACCCAGGGTGCGTCTACCGTACACCCTTATCAACGGTTTGACGGGGGAAGACGGTGACGTCAGCCTCATGTGTATGGCTCTTTTTGAGCCTCGAGATATCCTTCGAATAGTTTGGCGGGGCCTTGAAGGCAGGCAATTTAGCCGAGGTGGCCATTATACGACCGAACGAGGAGGTTGACTCGTCGTCGCTTCTGGATGAAACTGTCCTGAAGGATGCCAAGAGGGTGCTGAACGCACGAAGTGAATCGTCGATCTTGAAGGATCCCTCGGATCCGTACTATCCTTTGGAAAAGGAATATTAGGACGTCGTTTCTAAGGACCCGCCGTCGGTCCTACCTCCGGTCCGAGGTGTGCGTCACGAGATCGACCTGGTTCCGGGAACCAAATACTGCGTAACACGCCAATGGCCCCTGCCCAGGGGGCAGTGTGACGTCATTGACGCTTAATTCCGTGCGAAGCACGAGGCAGGAATGGTACATGAGAGCAAGTCTACCCATTAGACACCCATGCTTTGTATTCGGAGCAAGTGGCGTATCGCTCACACTTACAATAAGCTAAATGCTGCCACTGTTCCGGCGACAGCCGCCGATATTAGGAAGGATACCCAATTAAACAATATGGTTGGCTGGACAAAGTACAGCGCACTCGACTTGGTCGATGGTTTTTACCAATTGCTCATGAGAGCAAATGATATTCTGCTGACAGCGGTGAGTATTCCGAGCGGGAAGCCCTGGGAGTGGT